>NC_135861.1:23122930-23722930 GCF_031162955.1 Sander vitreus | reverse complement strand
ATTAGGCGACGGCCACTCTGAGGCTTTTCACTCTGATCTTTCAACTCCTGACTCCTCCGAGTGCTGAGAAAATGTGATTTACCCCGACCAAGAGTGACCCACTGCACACATCCTGTACCTGGGTGGACATGTTTCCTGAGGAAAAACAAACTGGTCCTCTAATTCTATGCGTCAGTTGGGCTTTGACTGTTTCTGTTTGGTGGGATGTGGTGTTATGGAGGTTACACGGGAATTACTGAGGGGGATATTTCTCACTGTCAGCGGGCTGCTCGAAGCCAAAGGAGGCTAAGATCCTAGCACTGTGATAAGGTCCTTTTGTAGCTAATAATAAAGTAAGCATTTGGGGGGGAATTTTCAGTGAGGAAAAAAAGGGGAACAGAATAGGGCATAGAGGCTCATATGGACCCGCATGTTAGTGGCCCTTGCTGCTCTAGAAAGTAGACAGTTCCAACTGTCTTAAGACTGGCATGCCCTCCTTTGTCAATCAATCAGAACACCAGGATTTAAACCTGATGCTACTGGAGCGAACTAACTGTAACTAAGCACTTTTTCCAAATCCCCAAGTGTGTAAGTGCATCTTCCTCTGTCCTGTCTTTTTTTTTCTTCTTCTTTTCAAAACGAATGCCTTCTATGTTCATCCTGTCAGCATTGCCTTTTTTTTTTTTGCCAATCACTACCATGTTAATATTTCACGGCTGCTGGTGAAAAGAGTTAATCATTATAAGGAGAGGGTAATCCGTCACCATCACGCTGTTTTTGTCCATTTGTTCTGTGTCATTTTGACTTTATTTTAACCTTGTGTGTGTGTGTGTGTGTGTGTGTGTGTGTGCGCGTGCGTGCGTGTCCCTTCCCTATAGCTGAACACTGTGGCCACTCCCAGCCAGTAAGAAAGGACAGGAATGAGCCCTGTTGCATGGTGGGTAGGATGTTTAGTGACCCACTTCGCATGCAGCAGAATCACATCACCAGTTGGATCAACCTAACCACAGTAACACACAAGCCTGGAGACAAACAGACGTAAAGCTTTCAACACGACACGGTCCACCAGATCATCTGACCTCATCGACTTCATGGCGCCACACGCGTATGCACACACTCCATTTAGCTTCCTGTCTATCGTAAAGTAATGCTTGCCCCCCAGAGTCAGATGTATTTGTTGTGCTTTATGCATTTCCTCAGAAATGAATTGTTGCCTCCTAACACCGATCAGGCCTCCCTCATAGAGGGTTAGTGGTGTTTACACTTTGAGGAAATGTACCTACGACGTCACAATGCAGAACCTGTAGTTTAATGGGAAGTGACTGAGATGAGGAACATTACTGTTATGGTACAAAGGTACATACACACTGTATGGACACACTCATTCCTGGATTATTCGTCCTGTATCCACACATTTGTAGTGTCTCTACATGACCATCAGCTTGTCATCCACAACATACATGTGTAACTGTGATAAACAATGTAATCTTGCACGGGAGGAACTCTAACCAAACTCAAAAGGGCAGAGGAACTGACACTACAAAGACTGTTTTATAATAATAATAATAATAATAATAATATAACGGGGTGGTTTTTATTTGATTTGAACGTTTTTCTGTACGTTTTAATTGTTTTAAGGACAATGATGTGTCCTAATGCTGGAACTGGATCAGGTGTGGTTCACTGCAGCTCTCTCTCTTTCCCTGCTCATTTGTTCAATTAATCTAGACAAGATTATTAACCAAACCTGCCATGCAGGCTGGTATGTCTTTAGATGTAAGCTGCAGAACAGAACAATAAGGCACACAGCATGCTTCTCTTAGCTAACTCCCAGTATGTTGACTGTTAATGGTACTCTTTGGTCAGCCGATGTGTATATGGGTAGTCTGGTTGTTTTGATTTAACTGTTGTATATGTGCTACGTTGTCAGGCCAGTACGATAACTCTATGGTACACTGTCTTCAGCTCGCTGGTGTTGGCACCTTCGGCCATCAGCCTGGTCCCGTTCTGCTTTTGCACATTGGTAAGGATCAGGAGAGATATTTAGGGACTAATCTAATGACAACAATGATGAGAATGATATTGTACATGAATCTAGCGGTCTGTATTTTGATACTTGAATGATTTTTGCTTTTATAGATATCTATATATATGTATATGTATGTATGTACGTATGTTATTTTTGACGTTTGTCAAAAGAGAGAAAAGGACTATGTCTTATAAAGTTAAACATATCGTGAATAAATACCCTGTGATTAAAAAAATAAATTAAAAAAAGACTGAGAAAACAATGACTCAGAAGAGGGACCTCACTTCCGAAAAAAAAAAAGATTGTAAATAATCTTGGGCTTCCAGTCTTTTTTAAGATTATTTTTCATAATTGTAAAACTAATAAATGGCGCAATTAGAAATGCTGACTCTTGACCCTTTATTTTTACATTTACTGGTGTTTAATGTTAGACTTTTTCTGTCAGATATAGACAACATGCAGTTCTGCTGCAGGAGTCGCGGCTCAATACTGTCTCCATTTGTCAGAGGGTCAGTGGATGTGTCTGGATGAAATGTTTGGTCCCCGCCCTCAACGTCCATTTCAGAAACCTTTCTCTGCTGAAGGATGGACAGCAACCGCTCCGAGCCAATGCCTTGGTAACACAGAGGTGCAGGCACACAAGCTGACAGTCACATATCAAAGCTTCTTCTGACAGGCTGCTGGCAGCAAAAACTGTCCTGTCCTGTTAGTAGTGTCCTGTGACTCCCATACTGTCTCGGGACAGTCATGGAGTCACAGGACAGTGTCTGGGAGTCACAGGACCGTGTACAGGACAGTCATGGAGTCACAGGACAGTGTGTGGGAGTCACAGGACAGTGTCTGACTGTCCCAGGACAGTCATGGAGTCACAGGACACTACTAACAGGACAGGACAGTTTTTGCTGCCACTGCTTCTCCAGGCTGCAGTGACATTTGCAGTCCAAAAAGCATTTTTATTGGGACTAGCATGTTCCTACAGTATATTTCTTTGCCTTTAAAGTCACTTTCCAGCTGTACATGAATAACTCCATGGATAAGTTAAGGGGTTTTCTTGCCCTGTTGACTCCATTTATCCTTTAATACTGTTGTGATTTCACAAAGTTTACAAGTCTGAAACTATATGTTTTGTGACCTTGTTTATTTTTTATCAGCTCAGATTCATTTAAATATTTATCTAGTACATTTTTTAAACTGCATTGCCCCAGATCCAGGTTATGCATTGACATAATTTTCTTGTCTTTGTCAGAAGGTATATGGGTCAACAGAAGACAATTACTGCAACTATAATTCAAATGCTAACTGCTGTAAAATATGTCAACAATGACAACTCCTTGAACTATTGGCTCAATAATTCTGGAGTTTTTGAAAGTTCGTGAATGTTTAAATAAATGGTAAAATATGTTTTGGTATTATTTTTTTTCCTGCTGTCCATATCTTTGATAGAATGATGTGAGTGTTGGTATGGGGGGGGATGAACGTTATATAATGCTGTGTCTTTGGCCAACACAAAAACATCAACAGAACAATAGATGATATCTGGGACAGACATCTGCTCATTTTCATAGATATGCAACAGACGTCGCATATGTATGCTGCTGTTCCTCAAATGCAGATGGCTTGTTGCATGCTGATTATGAGGCTGGTATTTGCAGACAGGCATGCTTTGTTCACAAACTCCAACATGCCAAACTGACACAAACTACTCACAGCATGCAGCATTTTTTAGGATACACCGCGAGTATAAACAGGACACAATTTTATGGTGCCACTTTCTAATAAGGCACTATAATGGATAAGATGTAATTGTATTAGCTATAAACTTTATAGATTGGTTATAATGTTTGGGATTACAAGGTTGTGAAAAAAAACCCTGGCTGCTGCTAATGCTTTCTGTTTGGTAAAAATGTAGTTATAAATGTAACTCATTAATAAGACATGCACGTTCTCCAGATAATGGCTTTCACACACATTTATGTTCCCCTCAGGATGAATTGTAATCACTTAACTTTTAATCTAAAGACATCATCAGGTGAAAAATTCCTTTTGTCCAATACTTTGGTTTATGACAAAATACATGCAAAACTAATGACGTTGTACCTGCTTAACATGAAACTTGATCTTAACATCATCAAACATTGTCATTGTGATCATGTTAGCATGCTGACGTTAATGTTTAGCTCAAAGCACAGCCTACCAGAGGCGTTAACATAGCTGGAGACTCCAAGATGAATAGATAAGTGGATAAATTAGTCTATGCAAAATGCAAACAAATGTAAAAGCCTCTCTTATTATTTCAAATATTTCAGACATTATGTAGCCTATCAGTCTACTCATATTTATTTAATATGACTGTCATATTTTGTTAAATTGTTTCTACTTTTGCTGCGGAGAATAAAAATAGATTTTATTTCATCTGGGTTGCGTTTATGTGGCTGCTGCTTTTCCATTGGCTCTTTCGTTGTAAGACGTTCACTGATTGGCCGCACACACCAACCTGTCCGTAAACTAATTGGCTCACCTGGCTGCAGTTGTACTTCCAGGAACAGTGCAGCTGTCGGAAGGGAGTGAGGTACACACAGCGGCTATGGACTGACATCTGAAAACTGCTCTTTTCTTTCAATTCGCACAGCTGCAGACTTCATTTCACTCTAACATCTCCGGTGAGTTATCCGGAAATCATTCTGTTTGAAGTGCGTGCGGTGTGTGTTTCTGTTTTATTCATGGTTACAGAGGAGTTATTATTTAGACTGGTGTGTGTGAGACATTT
The DNA here is from genome assembly GCF_031162955.1 of Sander vitreus. Taxonomy (NCBI): domain Eukaryota; kingdom Metazoa; phylum Chordata; class Actinopteri; order Perciformes; family Percidae; genus Sander; species Sander vitreus. Next base: position 23,718,155 of record NC_135861.1, on the reverse strand, counting down.
CTCGAGAACTAACTATGTCTAACTTTTTTTTATTTGATCATTTCCTGTAGGGAAGAGGTTTTAGGAGTGCGACTGACACTTATTTGCACAGTGTCATCCTGTGTCAGTTAGACGTTTTTAGTGGAGGAAAGTTGGGGGTGATTTACTATAAGAAAAGAAGAAAGAAAGAAAAATTCCCATATATGACCAGCATTACTAATCACTTCATGCTCTATCAAAGCCCATATTTAATTTCCAAGATGACACATTAGTCATTAGTGTTGAATCATTGACTTTCAGGTTGAGTTAGGGAAAGTACAAATATTTGCACATAAATGTCAATAATACAGATTTTAGTGGGACAAGGTGCCAAGCTAAACATTAATGAAATAATTCTGTTCACTCCAGCAGGTTGTAAGTTGCACAACCTGATGGAGTTCGCCATGAACTTTTGTTTACTGTTAATCATTAAACCAGCTCTCTGGCTGCCCTTGAACACATACTTCACATTTTTGACCCCTCTCCCCCACCTTTTTTTTTTTTTTCACCATAATTTGTCATCACAGACTGTAAATGATGATTCCTTGGATTGTAAGTCTGGCTCACAAACAGTGCAGCTGTTCTCACGGTCACCACATTAAAAACCTGGAGCTGATCCTTCCCTTTTATAGTTGAAAGTGTTTTATCTGCAGATATGTAAGTCAAGGGGAACACCCAGTCACATCAGAGCCCTCAGCTTAATTTAAAGTTGTCTTAAAGACATAGGAGCAAGCAAAGTGGCATTCCTGTCACTATTAAATCCTGACTCAGCTGTGGGTGTAGTGAGCTCTGCCCCTGCTGCCTTACAGGTTTGTTGCCTTGTTCAGGTTTGAGAGAGAGAGAGAGAGAGAGAGAGGTGTTGGCTTGGGCGGTTGTTTCTCGCTCTGCTGATCTGAATGAGCTAATGGGAGAGACAGTAATTAGCAGTGGATGCTTTGTCAGTCAGCTGCTGTTGCCAGAAAACACGCGTGCATGTTGGTGATCAGGTTTTTCCCCCCAACTGTCTTTGCCATGTCTTCATGTCAACAAGACAAAAATGGCATTGCTCTTTGCCAGTGAACCAGATGAGTGGTTTCCTGAAATATATAACCCTAAGGACAGGTGTGTGTGTATATATATGTATGTATATGTATGTATGTGTATATATATATATATATATATAGCGCTCACAAAGTCTCCTTCTTGCCAAGTCATTTCTTTCTTGTAATTTAAATCTTTAAACTCTTATTTTCTTAAAGCAAGTGAGAAAATCCGCCAGGGAAATGAGAATATTTCTAAATCGGTTTGTAAATCTTTGTTTCAAGTATTTTCTAAAATTACGTTTTATTTTTCTTCATGCATCCTGCCTTCTTTCTTTCAAAACACAGACACTCCTTTCTGAAAATTAAATCTTGAATAGATTGTTGGGAACAAATTGTTTCAAATTCTAACTGCACGGTTATCTGTGGATGTTTATACTTTTCAGAAAAATTAAGTTTAATTATAAAAGAATTGACTTGATGAGATGGAGACCTTCATCAAAACAAATCAAGTTTTTTTTTCCTTGTCAAATATGGTTTTTACCTTTTCAGGCCTCCTAAAAATCCTTCAAATAAAAAAAATCTGAGAAGGGATACTGCTCTTGATGCGCAAGTACAGACATGTCTTCATTTTAAGGTCAGGAGCCAAAAAGTTTGCTCGAGATCACACAAGCAAAGAAAAATCTGGTGATACACTCAACCGAGACATGTTACAACCTATGTATTATATATAAATCGTATATTTAAACAGTTTATTTGAAATGAAATGGGAATTTCCTCCCATTGGAAAGCACAGGTTTTAGTAAAACTGAGGTCATAGCCAGTATTTTTAGAAATACTAAGGTCCAAATCCTGGTGATTCAGAAGACATCCAGAAAACAAATCTCTAAATTGTTTCAATTTTTATTATTTTATTCATTCTTTTAACTGTTCAATTACATTTTCTGTAGGGTTATTTTATATCCCAAACCCTGTTTTAAAGTCCCATCTTCATACTACCAGGAAGAAATACTGAATCCTATACATCGTTGTTATGCACTGATTGCCACCAATGGAATTTCATTGTGTTCATACAATGACAATGAAGTATCTTGAATCTTGAAAAGTCATATTACTTGAATCTGCCTCTAAAAGGCCCACCATATGTTATTTTCTTTGACAATTCTGGCGCAAAATGAACCTAGGGGTTAATAACACGTGTACAGAGTCGACCGTTCTCTGGGATATGTTTTCATGCTAATCGAATGTGTCTCTAGCTTGAAACAAGCTAGCGCAAACCGCTGATTAGCTTATAAAGCTATTTGTCGGGGCATGGGTAAAGTAAAAAGAAATCGCTATTTCTACACCACTAACAAGACCAGTCGAACACCGAACGCCGTGCTTGAGCTATGTTACTGGTTACTGGTTGCACAGCGTTCAACTGGTCATGATTAGGGTGACCAGATTTATCGGAACTAAAACCGGGACCGTGTGACCGTAGTGCTCATGCACGCACACGCTTTTTAACGTGAACATGTGCCAGCCCAGGTCAGACATAGACACAGACAGATTAGACACAATTTTGCCAACAGCACACGTAGGCCTACTGCTCACAACATAATGGAGTATCTCAGTTAATATTCATGAATTTTCTAGTCATATAAATTGTCTTTTCAAGAAACCGTGACCTCTAGTAAGTAGCAGTGAGTGATTCGATAGCCTACTACAGCAATCAGAATGAGAGAATTAGATTTTTATTTCATATTTTCCAGAAATAATAATAACCGAACTGTACGTATTGGGAAGTAATGCAATCATCATGAAAACTAATTATTAGTGAATATTTTTTCAAGAAATAGCCAACGTTTTGCATCCCTATTGTCATTGCCGATCTACCAAAATGGTAATTTGTCGACGGTCCCTTACACAGAACCTAGCGACAGAACAGATGATGAAGTGCTATGAAGCTTTATGTCGGATACAAATCTCTAGCGATAATAATTGTAGTTGTTTTCTCTTGATACTCTGTAATAATGTCAACTTTCTTTGACCCTGATCACGTCATTGACCTGAATTGCGTTGTCGATCTCGAACGAAGGGGAAGTTAAAATTGAATATCAAACGTCCAGCCAACTTCACCGCGCCTAAAACGAGACAGATAAGAGGCATTGCAACATTGTTTACAAATATACATTGTAAATATACAATGTCATATACACAACGTTGGCTGCACAGATTATGCAGACACAGACCGCTACGATTGACTGACACACACACACACACGCACATTGTTAAAATCATACACTGGACGCTTTATTAGTCTTTCTACATGGGTTTAGTTAATGATCGGGCTATAATAAGACCACATCAGCTATGTTATCGTTGACAACCGGGACAATTTCATAGTGGTTGGTGTAAACCGAGACATTTTAGCGTCCCGACAGGCTTTTGTCGGGACTCGGGACACGCAACTCAAAATTGGGACTGTCCCGGTCAAACCGGGATGTCACCCTAGTCATGACTGTTTTCCCAAGATGGCACCTGCTTGTATACGTGAACGCTACTGTCTTTATAATCTTTTTAATAAACTGTCTGTACACTTACAAAGTTCTCAATGCTTCGGTTTACATGTAGGGACCCTCATTATGGTGCCATTGAAGTGTGGTGCTATTTTGAGCCTTGTTAGTGGTTTAGAAATAGCGATTTCTTTTTTACCCGTGCCCCGACGACTAGCTTTATAAGCTAATCAGCGGTTTGCGCTATCTCGTTTCAAGCTAGAGACCCATTCGAAAACATATCCCAGAGAACGCTCGACTTAGTACACGTGTTATTAACCCTTAGGTTCATTTTGCGCTGGAATTGTCCTTTAATTGTGGTTTACCGGCTCACTAATCCCCCAAAGTCACAGAAATAAGAACAGAGGAAATGAGTCATGACCTCAATGTCCTCAATGGTCACTACTGCCCTGAATAAAAATCAGTCACTGGTTGATCTTTTACCTGCTTCAATAATATCCAGTCCATTACAAGAAACCATTGAAGCTGCTTCCATTTTTCTAAAAGCATTTCTTGTATCACACATAATTGAAATGTAAACTGTTGTCCTGGCAGAGCGGACATATTGTTTGTGTTGACTGAGTGTCTGTGTAATAACTGTAATTGCTATGATAACTCACAGCCTCCATGCAGTATCAGGCTTGGAGACTTCATGTCATTTTGGAGGCTAATTCACAGACAAATGGTGACACTGATTCATTATGGGAAACCTTCATTTCGTTGCTTTTATATGTTTAATCAAATGTTCTCTCAGATAAGAGTCTGAGTCCTAGCCAGAGTTGATCAAATATTATCCCTTCACGTCTCAAACATTGTTCATTGTTGGTGGTATTTGCTTCTGGCACTTGCTAATGCACTTTAAAGCACTTAAAATGGAAAGTAAATAGGTAAGAATGTTGCTTTAAGTGGCCTTTTCTTTATGGTCTTGTGAAATCATTTACTGCTTTTTTTTGTTACCAAATCAGCCGTCATTTAGTGAGGATGTTGAAAACCTTCTTCCTTGTATCCCTTTGGCAGATGTGGAGCCAGTAATAATATCCTTCTAGTTTTTGGCTGGCATGTTTTCCTCATGTCTGACCTGTCAGTGGTAACATTTACAGGATAATAGGCAGGAAACACGTGTAAGCAACGTGGCGCTGCAACATAACACGGCATATAAATTGTTTGTACGCAGATAATGACGTGGAGCGTGCCATCAGTATTAAAAAACAAAGATGAGCATTTTGATGCTTGATTGTTGAGTCATAGTGCCTGGAATACCAATTGATAAACTGCTTATGACTTATTTGCACAGCATAACCTGAGTGCTACAATGCAAAATATCCTCTTCCTCCTATCACGCTAGATGTTAATGTAATAAACCATTAAACCTATACCAAGGACAATAGAAATGTGTTGTCATAATTCTGTTAGCACAATATATTAGGGCTGCAAATTATAAAGGTATTGTTTTTTTTAACTAATTACTCTGCCGCTTATTTATATGATTAATTGATTTGTCTATAAAATGTCAGAACATTTCACACATTTTCCATTTTTATTACTATCCTTCTACTGCAGCTCAATGGGAAAACACTGTCTATGGAAACACAAAGAGGGAATTTTATACTAAAAAGACTAACATTGGAAGATATCTACTCGGTTTGTCAACTCGGACTGCTGAAGCTTCACATTAGCAGTAAAAAAGCTTTGGAATACACTTTTGCACAAAACTGGGGGAAAAAGGACTCTGGATTTTGTCCTGCATCACTTACACTGAAATAACATTAGGGAAGGGTGTTTCAATGGGCGATGTTAACAAGATGAATGATAACAGCAATATTAATTAATTAATATCCATATGGGCACCTGACTGTTGTTTAAAGGCCCTGACACACCAACCCGATTATCGGCCGTTGGACAGCCTGGCGAGGTCAGTGACTCGAGTCTGTTCGGTGTGTTCCGTGCCGTCGTTGACATGTTGAATCGGAAGGCGGGCAGTCGGACTCGATGGCCAATCTGTTTGGTGGAGCGCTAACCCGGAAATAACGAGCGGAATGAGCCTGACTAACGCCTTTTCAAAATCTGACGAAAATCTTTTAAACTGACCTTTTGTCGATCTGAAATGAAGACAGATTCAGCAACTGCATGGCCTATTTCTCGCTTAAAATGTTTTCAGAAACACGTTTCGGTGAACTATCTTCGTAAAATATGAGATCGTATTCCGAACGAGCCGCCATCAGTCCGCCATTATGCTCTGTTGTAAGATCCGGGAGCAGCCAGACCCACGTGACGCGTTCATCCAATCAGCTGCTGGTTTTCATCAAACGATACAGATTAGCACCGCCTGCTGTTATGGAGACGTATTACGTCTTGCGCATGCGCAGAACGTACACTCAAGTTGGCTTCGCTTCGGTGTGTTCTGAGGCATTTTTTTGACCAACTCGGGGAGGCAGTCAGTCCGACTGCCTTTTCTGCCGAAGGTCGGCCGTTGGGTTGGTGTGTCGGAGCCTTAAAGACAGACTTGACAAACTGTGAACCTACCCTTTAACAAAACAACATAACATAAAAACATCTATTGACTTCATATTAATCTGTGTAGTGTAATGTGTAATTACAAATGTTTACTAATTCGTCCATTTATTTATATAATGACTCGATTACTGGTTATGTTTAATATATCACAAAGGCACATTTGACATCTTAAATGGGAGCGCTATTACATTATGAGGATCATTTAGCTATCAGCTGTGATTTATGGCACTCATTTATCACACTAATGGAACCTTTTAACATTAATAGTTGTTGCTGTGATGTTTACCAACTCATTTTGTGAACTATTATGGCTTCATCTCATGTGTACTGGCTGTAGGAGGTCAGTCTTTGTATTTGATCAATTCTATAAAAGGAGATAGTGGCGCCACACATTTCATCTGAATCCAGTTTTTCTCCCATTCTCACATTTTCTCCTTGACCTTTTCAGATTCTTCCTCCAACTGATTCTTGGTGAAATTTATACAATCAAAAGAGGACCGCGAGGCCCAGGTCCTGCGCTCGTCCTCTTCCTTGTGCAATGCCGAAGAATGACACGTGGCCAGGCAGCGTTGCCATGGAATCCTTGAGCAATTTGGACAGTGCCGGGAGCTTCGACAGTGTAATCAGCATGAACTCTGGCTATGTGAGTGCTGCTGTAGATACCCACTGACCCTTGTTGCTCATCGATGTATAACGCAACATATCGACACACTTTACTGCTCCACTAGTTTCCTCTGGCCTAACTGAATAACAATGCTTCTGTCTAGGGCTGCACAATATATATATTTATATATATATTTATATATATATTTTTTTTTTTATCATCATCGCGATATCAACTGTTGTAATGACTGAGCATTGCCAGACCTTCCTGCTCTGGTTTATTGGCATTTCTTTAAACCAATCACAATCGTCTTAGACGGTGCTAAGCGCCGAGTGGAGCCACGGTGCAGCTGCAAAATAGCCTCGGGAAGGAACTTGTTTTGGTGGAACACGTGTACATTTAAAGGTTGTTTTAGTTGTGCAACAGAAAACTCAGATTGGACAGATAGTCTAGCTAGCTGTCTGGATTTACCCTGCAGAGATCTGAGGAGCAGTTTACCAGTTCTCATAAATCGACCAGAGTTTAAAATTACAACACAAAGAAAGCGGAAGGTAACGGGACATCCGAAAACTTCCAGCAGAACGAGGGCAATCCGGAAGTGGAACATCGTGGATATAGACTACTGCCGCAATAAACGCATTGCAGAAGGCTGCGACATACCGGTCTGCACATATCATATAGACACTCAGAGATGTTTTGTGTTAGTTGAAAGTAGGGATGCACTGAATCCAGGACTCGGATTCGGCCGAATATTGGGCTTTTTGACGGGTTTAGTTTCTGCCAAACCTTAGAATTTTTTTCCACCAAACCCTACGCTTGCACTACTGACGTAATGACGCCACCGTTGATTATGGGAAGGTGTTTACGTAGGTGGACCGTTCAATGCAGTAGGCTGTGAGAAAGTGAAAATGAACTCGTGAGCAGAGTGTGCGAGTGTTGTTTGGCAGTACTTTCAGTCAAAAGAAGGTGATTCAAGTTGTTACATATTCAATTTGCAATGCCGATTTGTCTCATGGCGGCAAGGACCCTAAATAATACACAACATCGTCTCTGTTAAAAAACATTTGCGTATTAAACATCCAAAAGAATACGAGCTGTGCATGAAGGAATCTACAGACAGCAGCCAACATGCAGCGACTAAAGGTAGGGCTGGGCGATATGGAGAAAATCAAATATCACGATATTTTTGACCAAACACCTCGATGTCGATACTGTAAGGTTGACAGTTGGTGCTTTCACAAAATATCTTCCACATTTAGATTTTAGATAAATAACCATCATAATGTGGATATAATGTCTAAGTGGTTAAAGGCAAATAATAGAACAGCTAGAACAGTCTGGTAAATTCAGAAAATGACACCACTTTACTATAATGCAGCCTTTGAAACCAGGAAAAACTTACCATGTAACGATATTAAAATTCTTCAAAATCTAAGACGATATCTAGTCTCATATCACGATCTCGATATAATATTGAAATATTGCCCAGCCCTAACTAAAGGTACGGCAAAGGAAGGACAGTCACAGCTAAAAACTTGTGTTAACCAGACAGTGCCTCTCCCGGGCTGTTAGCCGTTCTCTCGGCAAATGAGTCTCCCTACAGTGGGACCGAACGGCCGGCTGCTGCTCGTTAGCTAACGTTCCTTGTCTAATTTCACCCTCCCGACATGCCTTCACTGGTTAGCGAAACTTGGGCAAAAAAAATCGTCACTCGTCATCTGGCGATAGCGATGTGCTTTCCTACGATGTGAAAAGAGCGTGTGAATTCAACATTAAGTTGTTAAGTTTAACTATTTTAGAGGCTGTGGACGTTGTTTACTTCATTAATGTGTTTACTGTGTTAATGGACTGAGGATGGGAGTAGGATTCGATATTCGGTTTCGGATTCGGCAGAATCCTAACCAGTGGATTCGGTATTCGGCCGAACCCCAAAAATCTGGATTCGGTCCTTCCCTAGTTGAAAGAAAATATCAGTAGTCATTCTTTTTTTAGTGGTGCCTTTTATATTCAATTCAATGTTCGATTTGTTCAATAAAAGAATGATGGAAATTATTTTCTTTCATTTGTTTTAAATCCAACACGCAACTTGTTGTATTTTAGCAGAATACTGAAGGCAGCAGAACTGGGTACACTTTAATATCTGTTTATTTATCGCATAATATCGTTAACGCGATATACGTTATCGCATATTTTCCTCATATCGTGCAGCCCTACATCCGTCCTTTGTTGGAATGTAGAAATAAAGAACTGAGATTTGTGCATGACGTCTGCATGGACATTTACAGTAAATATGAGAAAGGTCAAATGAGAGAAGATGAAAGGGAGTGAATCTGTCAGAGGTGAAATACACTCATGTTTGTTCACGCAGGGTTTCAGTGAGAGTTTTCTCTTAAAGATGACCAGAGGGAAGAAGGTCTCACGCTGTTCACATGCACCTGCAGTCACCTGAAGTACATTCTTCTGACAGGCCAATATTGAAGACAGCCTAGAACAGGACAGGAGTAATTAGTCATTCCTTCGCAGCTGTTTGAACACTAAACAACTTTGACCTATTGTCCCTGTCCTGTCTCTCATGGCCGTGTCAAGGACGAGAGAGATTGCTGAAGAGTTGAGATACTTGTTTAGAGTTAAAAAAGCTCTGAAATCTCTTATTTTGTGTGCAGAGTGAAGACAGTATGGAGCACTTATCTCCCGAAGAGAGGGCATGTCTCATGTATCTGGAGGAAACCATTGAAGCGCTGGAGGTGCAGGAGGACAGCGGCTTATCCAATGATGAACCAGATCCTGGGTTACAGGCAGACAAAATGGGTCGGATGAGAGTAAATGGTATGCCCATGTCATGAAATATTCTGTTTTGCGTGTTTTGGTTACGTGTGTGTGTGTGTGTGTGTGTGTGTGTGTATGCATATGCTAAAATAACATCAATACCTGCAATACTAACTGCAGTCATTTTGCTTTTTTTTTTCTTAGATATTTCCAGTTTGGAGTCTGATGAGTCCGGAAGAGACCAGAAATCAGAGCCTGGATCCAGAGTGTTAACCATCGAAGACAAAGCTAAGCATCACGCTCTAAATCAGACCTTAAAACCACAGTCCTCTCCTGCCCCTGCAGTCAACACCAAAGACCTCGAAACATCAATGAACCACATGACTCAATCCAAACCTCCAGTCACTGAATCAGTCACTGATTGCAAAATCCACCCATCAGCTACTCAGTTGTGTGTATTCACGGCTGAAGATGGTAGTCTCAAGATTGTCCCAAGTGCCAGTCTTTGCCCCGGTCAGGCCACTGGGGCCTCTGAGATAGATGTGGGTGTGATCCCTCCTCCCTCAGACTTCATGGATGAGCCAGGCCTTCCTCCACCGCCAGGGAAAGTAAAATACCTTCCTCCATCTGCAGGAATATCCAATAACAAGTCAGGAACAACTATTGACTTGGAGCAGCTACGCCATAGAGCCTCTGCACAGAAAACTTCAGCGAGTTCCTCTGGGACCCAGGAGCCTCCAAACAAGCCCCCAAAACTGAGTCTTCCTGCCGTCAGCTCTGGTCACTTAATGAGTCCTCCTCCTGAAGCCCCTGAGCTCAGAAGTCCACCTGCAGTGGCCCCCAAGCCCAAGAAGCTTCCCGCCAACATTATTCTGAAGTCACACAAGGCAGCAGCGGTTGGCTCAGATGGCACCTCGGGACATCCGGTGCCCACTAGCAGTGACCGGCTCTTGTTGGACCCCCAGAGGGTTCGCATTGAGGCCCTCCGAAAGCTTGGCCTGCTGCCTGCTGAGGCACATTCAGGCCCCACCCTGAGCCCTAAACTTTCTCCCAAAACTAGAAGTTCATGGACAGCTCCTCCTTCTCCAATCAGCCCAGCTGCTCCACATACACCACCCTTGATCCCATCTTACACCTGTGTCAACAGTACACCACCTGCTTCCATCCCGCTCCAGTTTCCTGCAGCTGTGTTGCCATTGGCTACATCTACCGCTCCTGCAGTCCAGCCTGCTAAGGTTCTCCCAGCACCTGCCGCTTTCAGTGACCCCGTTGGACCTCCACTGTCAGATAACGATGCTGTCAAAGATGCTTCACAGGCCACAGTAAATGCACAGGTGAACACGCCCCCTCTCACCCCCCCTGCACTGGTCAAGCATCTAACCCCACCCAAGGTGGTAGGTGTCAAGTCAGCCACCCTGGAGCGCTCTGGCCTGGGTATAAGCAGCTATATGGTTAGTCAAGACTCCAAGGAGGCCAGCCAGGAGGCCAGCCAGGGTGTCAGCGGTGAGCAGAGCTCCAGCCAGCTACGTAACAATCGGGCACGCCCCGCATCTCTGGGGAGTGGGAAAGAGTTTACAAGAGCTCAGGGAGAGGGTTTGCTGGTGGGCCGTGCCAGCAGCAAAGAGCCAGACTTACGGAAGTCCCTGCCTACCCAAACTGCCTTTCAGCACTCCGGAGACTCTCAGAAGTTGCCTCGATCCCAAGGCATCAGTGTTCTGATCTGCCCTCGTGCAGAAAACGTAGAAAACCGCCGCAAGGCCCTGAAGAAGCTGGGGCTGCTCAGGGACTGAGGCATCGATCTTACACCTCATCTTTCTGCCACAGACTTCCTATAGATGCTATATTTAAAAGAACATACCCGAGATTAATACAGGATTGATGAAGGCATTACAAAACTGTTGGGGAGCAGCTTAAACCACTTATTTATGCACTTTCATTTTCACGTCTTGACTAAATTGACTCATTGTCATGTCCACTCTACTGTACTTGTTACGGATATTGTACAGCCATATGTACAGTGTTTTATTTCTCATGAAACTGTCAATCAAGGATTTTTGGGATATTCACTGACTCTCATACTGTAGCTGTGCTTTTTGTAAATTAAAAATATTGTTACTTTTAAGAGGCAGTGAGTTATTTTAATGTTTATTGTGATCAGGTATGAACCTTTTTATACACCAGTGTCTGTTTTCACACATTATTGTTTGTTACAGTGACATCACTGTGAGGCTGGTTCCCCTCTTAGTTCTCCTTTTAGATATCGATAAATCACTGTTGTTTACTTTCACTTCCTAAAATCCATTAGGAATTGTTTTAGCTTTTTTGACTACAGGAACTGTCTAATATGTTGTGTACTTAACATGAGCTGCATTAATCTTGAATTGCTGTTTGTCAAAACAACGGGTTTTGCATCATAATTGGAGGGTGTTGATTAAATGAATAAAAATGTATAAAGTACGTACTGCATTACTAGAACATACCTTACTGTAACTCAAAGCACATAATCAGCGGTCACCAGGTGATAAGAATCTGAAACATGCGGTTTGCATGGTTGCATGCAAAGTGAGCATGCGCAGCTTTGGTGTCACTGTGGGTACTTGTTTACGTGGGTACTTTTTTTTTTACAAGCAGTATTATATTTTTTTGATCATGCACTGTCCCTGTGTTGCCCACAAGTCTCAAATTTCCTTTACAGTGCATTCGGAATAAATCATTTTCTGCTGGTGGCATGTGAAATCATGAATTGAGGCACCAGTTTTCTGGTTATGCTTCAGCACCTTATCTAGAGAAGCGAGAGAACTGGTGCAACCTGTTTTCTCACCTACTGGTTTAGCCTTCATGCAACACATATGTTGCTCATGGTGGCACATTTACGAGCAGATGTCTGTCTGAAAAACGTACCATTGCTGCAGGCTTTTAAATAGAAATCAAACAGATTTGCGCTTTTCTGTTATTTGCCATTAGGGTCGCCAACTGTACTGCTGTAAAAATTAAGCTCAATTTATATAAATCTATAACTCTCTGAAAAGGTATTTACACCAGGTTGCTGCACTATATAGTTTATAGAGAAAACGGCAAGTGTTTGAATTTTTTTCCCATTTTTGGACAAAAACTGGAGGCCTGCCACATCCAAATGTTATCAGTATTTTACTGGTGGAGCAGTGACTGATAATCATAACTCTGATCTTTTATTGTGCAATTATATCTGCACATATGTGTGTCGTCTCGTCATGACTGTATCCGTGCCAAGTGCACACTTTTGCATGTAGGCTTAATATTGAAAACACAGAGATTTCTTCTCAGCGTCCATTTTAATCCATCTAATTTGCATGGCCTATAAATAGAATATTTTCATATGTGTATATGTGTATATATATTTTAGCACATTTTTCCTAAGGAAGTAAATACCTGTCAGAGGAAACTTTTAACACGAGCCAAGTGACAAAAGGATTTGAATATTGTTTTGAATATTTTAAAGATAAAGCACGTCCATATTTTGCAATAAAGATGACACTATTGTACTTTCAAAACACAAAAAGGTAGTCATAAGTAAAGTGAGTTGCATTATTATAAGTTTATCTTATAGCGATTATCCTCTTTTACTGTAAAGCCAAAAGAATGGAAGCAGTTGCATGATGTCACACCAACACAGGCTGCTTTGTGCTGCTCTGTGACATGTTGGTATGTGAGCTATCTTTCCTTTCAACCTGCTCTGTCTGTTGAGCCAACTGACTGACAAGGTCCCTTTTACCATAGGCATCAGATCAGCTGCTAGTATGAATAACATACCAGTCTGCAAACCTGCATTCTCAGTGTGAAGAGGTTACAAAGACGGAAGATGGGATCTGAAATGAGGAAAGAAATTGACTCTTTAGTCATATAATAATGCAACAATTATTATAGCAGTGAGGCTGCAACTTTATGACAAATTGGTGTATTAAGAGTAAAATTGTGCTTGCTCAGTTTTCCAAAAATAGTAGATGGTCTTCTGTGTGTTTCTAAACCTACAGTGTGAACACATGTTCATCATTCCACAGCAGAGGTTTTCATACTGGGAGGTGAGACTACAGGGGGCGCAGAAGGACACAAGGGAGGTTAAAGGGACTGGTGCATGCTGCTGCTGTTGTGTCGAAGCCGGTTTCCCCGTTAGTGTGTGTTCCATACCTTAACCTGCGCCTATAACCTTATCCCTAACCACAATCGTCATTTAACCTAACCTGAGCCTAACCAGGACCGCGGAGGGAGACGCTACCTGAAGGGGGAAGCCACTTCGACACACGTGTTTGTTTTTTTGTTAAAACAACAGGAAGTTAGATATTGTAAATTAGTTTGGCCTACAGGCCTGCTAATCAGCAGTTGGAGCAGCAGCAGTGGATGTGACACACACACACACACACAGCTCGTGAAGGCAATTAAGGTACCTTCTCAGTGTCATAACTCAATCAAATCTGAACACACAGACATGCTACACATATTTTAGATGTAACGTACAGTTTCCGAGTTTAGCCTTATATCGTTAATAAACGTCCCCAAAAAAAGACGCTCCTTATCACTCCAGAATTTCCCTGGTAATCATCACGTTTTTAAGTTTTCTTTAGTATCGAAGTAATGCCGTGATAGTTGTCTGTATATCCATGGATGCATTGCAATCAGGTACTACTAATTGATAATTCGGCATCCCTTTGATGCCGCCAATGTGCCTAAAATATAAACAAATGTCGGCCTAAATAAATGGGCCTCAAGTTGTAGCTCACAGCTAACTGACTAGGCTATGGCAACATTATACTTACTGTTTACAGATCCCAAATGATGGCACCTGTTCCAAAACTTAGAGATGACTATTGCCCAAATCGAAGCAAAACAAATAATAATATGAGTTACGAAATCTCACATTCTCCTCTTTCTATTCATATAGGCCTACAGATATGTGTCCTGTGTTGAATTCCCCTGTTCTATAGATACAGCTCGACCACTAGAGGGCAGTCTAGATTCATATGCGTGTACCAGAACAAGCACCAATGCTGTAACCAGACTTCCCCGCTGTGGTTGAGGGCCCATGTGATGGGCAGCATTTTATAATGTGCATACAGACGTGATACATTTTCACATCACATGCTGATGAATACGCTGCAAACCGACTAAACTTAAACACTACTTCTGCATATCACAATCCCCAAATAGTTAGAAGTGGAAGTAGAATAGTGGAAAGTAGTGCATAAAACATTTAGTGTTGTAACTGACAGATGTCTTTTGTTTGCATAATTTTCATTTTTTCTGATGTGTTAAAATCTTTTAAAGATGATTCATTATGAAACTTGCAGTCTTTTGTCACGCTCATTTATATATCATATGAGGTCATAACAGCAGGTCATTTTTTGCAGATTTGGTAAGGTAATGAATTTACTAATTCATATTAAACTGTAATATTATAATCGTATTATCATCCACTTACTTCAGTGAAAAAGCTGGGAAAGTGTAACAACATTCCCATTAATTTGGCCAAAGGGGAATAAGTTGCATCAACATGTCCTTTTACTGCCAAAAATACTAAACCAAAAAACTAAAACAAATCAATGGCTTTAACTCAATTTCCATTTTATTTGCCTCATATTTACAAGTCTTTTTTGAAGCTCAGTTATTCAAAATACTAAAAAACTAATTAAAATGAATTTGGTTCAGCTGTTGATCCATGAAATGTCTCATAAAACAGCATTGCATTTTAGATTTTCTTTACAGACCTTTATTCATTTTGTCTGTGGAAAGAATAAGTCACTTTTTACCGTTCTTTTCTGTAAGGCTTATGAGGTAAGACAAGGCCTGAACCAGCGTTCAGTTTTTATCTTTCCAAACAAAATTGCTTTGTCTTGTTCCTTCCAGAGGAAACGATTCAGGTCAAAGTATCAGCAAAGAATGTAAGAGCCCTGGCTGGGTTGCCTCAGTGGGTAGAGCAGGCGCACATATACTTGGAGGTTTATGCCTTGTTACAGAGGTCCAGGGTTCGAATCACCCCTGTGACAATTTCCTGCATGTCTTTTCCCTCTCTCCCTCCCCTTTCTCAACTAGCTGTCCTGTCAAATAAAGGTGGAAAAGCCCAAACAAATAATCTTTAAAAAAAAAAGACTGTAAGATCTGAATGTGAACAATTTGCTGGCAGGTTGTATTCATCCGAGTGTCACAATGACCTTTAAACACATTCATGCGATGCTTAGAGTGCCTGACATGGTTTGAATGGGATCTGATGCTTAGTATTTCATTGGTTAGAGGAAGTAAATGTGGCCAGAAACTTGAAGGTTTAGTGATTTTATGACACACATGAGCTGAACCTCCACAAAGCTCCTTGGAGACACTCCCTGGAGTTGGTAGTTGGAGGAGGTAGGCTAGACAGTGAGCTCATGGGACTTCCCCACCGTCCTGGTCCTGTTCTGTACTTACCTACTTACACAGTGTCTGTCTGAAAGAGGCCGCCAAAATCCCTTTCTCCACATATGAGTTGATCATAGAGGATTAGTGGAGACAAAGTGGCACAGAGCCACTGCTGAGTGTGCTGGGGTTTAAGCATGCCCGGCACAGTTCTATGTCATCAAAAGAGTTTACTTAAAATATACGGGAATTATCTCTGTCCTCTGTGTGAGGGTGTGTGTGCGTTCAGATAGGCCATAAGCACTGTCATGCAATTTAGTTGTATCATGATGATTGATACTTTGAGGGAATCGGCCTCATCAGTAAGGATTAAACTTAGAACAATGTCTCCCCTGCTGTCTCATTTGATCTTAATGAGTCCACTTGATTACAGGTGTACACACACACACACACACGCACACACACACACACACACACACACACACACACACGCACACACACACACACACCAGACAGTACACGCACAGGCCTGTATCCCCTCCAGCACCCGCATGCTCACTCACGCAGCTAACAAGCCTGTCCATATCTTATCTACCTCCTTGCTGCAGCAGCATTAGGATTTAGGTAATATCTCATCATTAACACTCATTAGAAGGTTTCAACTCATCTGACATTTTCAGTGCTGTGATGTTACAAATTCAACACAACTTAAGTTCCTTTTGTGACACGGGTCATTTTCATCCATGATGCTGTAAAAGTATTTTTTGGGGACAAGTTTGGCCTTTATTTGATGGGACAGCTGAAGACAGGAAAGGGGGAGGGGAATGACATGCGGCAAAGTGTCCCAGGTCAGACTTGAACCCAGGCCCGCTGCGTTAAGGACTGAGCCTTAGTACACAGGGCGCACGCTCAACCAGGTGAGCTACCAGGGCACCTCTTGTAAAGGTAGGCTTTGACAGGCAAGAATAAGTATTTATAAAATAGTGGCTGTGTGTGACACCTCTATCTCTTCCGACTTGTTAACTGTTTTTCCTTTTTCGCTCTCCCTCTCTTGCTCCCTGTTAGTGCCAGTGACTTGAGGCTGTGGTCAGGAGGCATTCCTGGGGCGAGCCCACAGCATTCGCTGGGATGCTTGTACTAAAGTGTGGAACTCAGCAAGCCACTCTGCTCCCCTGTGGTGCTGGCATGGTGAGTACCAAAAGATCCTGCTGGGCCTGCGGTGGTGTTGGTAACCTCGCATATGAAGCCCCTGCAGAGAGGAAAAAGAAGGGAATAAAGTGGAAAAACTTCTGAGCTGTGGGCCTTTGCGTTTTCACACATAAATCTTTCAGACAATTGGGGAGCATAAATGTCAGAACTGTAAGAAAGTAAATGAGGAGCTGAGGTGATGTGTCCCTGTGTATGACCATCTGGAAGAGAACATTAGGCTCTCTGCAGGGCTTCCAGCTCCTCAGTTCATTAGCATGCAGTATAGTACAGTGATGGCTCTCACAGACGCCTCCCAACATGCATCCATCTTGCATTTATCCCACAGCAACAGCTGTTAGGGTATCGTCTGACTTCGATATTTCATAGTCAAAATAAAAAGAAGGTTTCTAAAACAACTGGTTGCCATATATTTTTTTACCTTCTGATGGCTGAAAAGTGTAAGGATTTGGAGTTTGGAACCACTGTGGCAGTTGTTAAATGTGGCAAATCTCTGACAAAAAAGACATTTTTCATTTAGATCCAAATAGTGCCATGCTTTAACTCTTTTACAAAAAAAATAATTACAAACTGATATTGCCTTCAAATCCAGTCATGGCAAGTTGCGGGTAGTCTGCTGCAGATCTCATGAATGTGTTGCATAGAAACGGTCTCAGTCTTTCTAAAAAGGGGGTGCAATACAGCCTAATTTTATTTACAATCTACGAAATGTCACTACTCTATCGAAACCTTCCACACTCCTTTTTACCCAGTGTGTAGCTGAAGTCCTTTTTATGACGTGCATCATAAATTCATCATTGCCTCAGCTTCCCTCGTGTGTCTGTTTATGTAAAAATAGCTTGTTTTGGTGCACATGTACATGCCTGTGCACAGCCCTCTATCTTTAATGAAGTGTTGCCATGAAAAGTGTACTGATCCTCCAGCGTGACTTGTACTCGGGCTCTGTGGACAACCGTGTTCTGACTTTCTCAAACTCCCGGAGTGACTCTGAGCTCATTTGGTTATACAAGTGCTCACAGTTACCCAGAGATTTAGACACAGGGACATGGGACATTTCCATATCCCTGATGGATGTTATTTTAATTACACTGAACTGCTTTGACTTTGTGCTGTGGATTTACATGTTTTTTTCTTCTTCTGTGGATGCAAAGGGGGATTCTCAGAAGGTTATTCTGTTGTACTCAATCTCTTATTTATTGAGGCCCCTAGTCTCTGGCAAAACATGGCGTAGCATGGGAAAGCGTATTGAATTACCTTGTTCATGAAGTATCTGTCTTTGATTCTAAGGTCGTTACATTTTGACACATAAACGTAATGACAAAATTCTGATAAAATGGAAGAGAATGTAAAATAATCCTTTCTGGCATCAGCCATAACACTGTTTTCAGATTTTCTGCACCGTTGGAAGAAAGTGGAGTTCTCTCCAATCAGCCTTGTTGTGAGGCCCTAATTATGTTTGATTGAAGAAAAAAAATTACACATTGAAGCCAGCGCAATAATTATAGTGTAGAATTTGCCCCTACGTTGAAATGCAAACATAAACACATTAACACAGCTGATTAATTTAGGTGATGATGCAGGAGGAGGTAGCAGGTGTGGGGATACGCTTCCTGAAAACAAGTGTTTCATGTGTGATTGCTGGTGAAATGTGGCACAGTAGCTCAGTGGGCTGTGCTGCTGGTAATGTGAGAGAGGTCCGGTTTGATTCATGGAGCTCCTCAAGCCTCATTCCTCTTCAGGTCTTGGGGGTAATGGTGTGCAAACAACGCCTCATGATTAGTGCTCTGCAGGGATGGCTGATGGTAGGGATTCAAAAAACTGTCTTTAATCCATTCATCTTCAAAATTGTTAACACCCTTATTTGGTTTAAGGAAATTGGCTTGAAAGGTTGTTTTTTTTTTATACAACATACACACATAAGTGAATCCCCATATTACTGATTTGTGACACCAGGCAGGGCTTTAGTTATTCAAAGCCAGGAGCAAAAAACAATGTGGCGGTTGAGATGTATTTCCTGCAGCGAAAGACTCTATACTGACGAGAGGATAATGTGGTGCTGGTTATGGTTTTGGAACCAGATGACACACAATCTAATTATTTTTGGTATTTGGGCCCTATACCAGATGATTATTATAATGCTTTCATCAATGTTCCTGTAAACAATTACTGGTTGTTAGCTATCATACCTGAGGAATGGATTCACCTTGAAGTGTATTTTGAACAGCTGGTGTGGTTTATTCATTTAACTTAATAATAATAATAATAATAATTAAACATAATTTGATTTCAGTTGTTAAATCAGGTCCAGCTGCAGCTATAACAGGGATATGAAATTGCCCAGGGCCGCCACGTGACCATGGAATAAGGATATTATGCAGGGAAATCACTATGAATTGTAAGAAAATGGAAAATGATTGGACTGGTGAAATGGTTTTCATTTTCAAATACGTTTTACAATTTAGTGCTTAACTCTGTTAATTGAACTTTTAACTCCATTCAGTGAGGATAAAGATTATTTTTATCTTATTTCCCCCCTGAATTAAATTACTTTGTTAAAATATATTACATTTGCGTCTTGATTTGACTCTTTTAGATGTCAACATTTGTTGTTGAAAATCTTGTCTTAATGAACACATTAATCTTCCATCTGTGAGATAGCAGACATCATCACAGCAATGCTGCACCCACGACCCGATGGAAATTGGCCCTTACTGGTAAAAGAGTCGGACTGGATGAGCTGTAGCCTCACAGGCTAAGAACAAAATGCAATCTCCCGGCTATTACTTTTTCCATCTCAGACATTTATAAATCCATCCGCCCTCTTGCCCCCCTTCCCTTCCCTTCCAGCCATTGCTTTTACTACGCCGACGTGACGTTTTTGCGCAGGTGGCACCGGCCAGGTGACCGCACGAGCCCATGCACGTGGTAACCCCGGTCCACCTTCAGCTCTGCCAGCACTTGTGTGTGAACTCCTTCGGAACAAAAAAAGGAAAGAGAGGGCCAGTCAGCAGCAGAGGAGTCCGGAGCGCAGCGCAGCGCGGACGCTTCTTCTTCTCTCCTCCCCCTTCAGACCCCGCCGCTCCGCTCCATCTCTCCGTCTCTCTTTTCCTCTCTCTCTCTCTCTCTCTCTCTCTCTCTCTCTCTCTCTCTCTCTCTCTCTCTCTCTCTCTCTCTCTCTCTCTCTCTCTCTCTCCCTTTCTTAAATTGACATTGGTCTGGCTCGAAACATGATAACAGAAAAGCCTTCCTCCGCTCCGCGTTGTCGGACTGTCCTCAACCCCGATCACTTGAAACTCAAATAAGCAGGAGTGAAGAGGAAAAAAGGGATCGCACAGTATCCTATCAGCAGCTGCTCGGAGGGAATAACAAGATACCTTTATACCACACACACACACACACACACACACACACACACACACACACACACACACACACACACACACACACACACACACACACACACACACACACACACACACACACACACACACACACACACACACACACACATGTGCTCTTGCGCATCGTAAATCTTAGAAAGTGCTCGTGTTGAACTATAGTGAAAGTTAACATGTATATGCACGCTTTGATCCGCGCAAGCCTTGGATTTGTAGGTTTCTGCTTGGTCGTCTTTGTCCAACAGTCAGCTTCAGGAAGTAAGACCACTCAAGGTAAGTTTTCAGTCAAACAGCTTCTTTTTTTTTACTCCTGATGATTGGGAATGTGCTCTTTTTTCCAGACTGCTTGGTGCCTAATTGGTAGATTTGTTAGATGCTTTTGGAAAGCCGGTCATGATGACACTTGATCAGTTGTCTAAAACCAATGCAACTTCAATACATGTGTATTAAAACGAGTTAAAAGCAGAGCATTTGAAAAATGTAGAGGGTAAAAGTGAAGTGTTTGGAGACTCATTGATTTTTGATTCAAGCAGGCTCCTTCTGTTGATCCACTGACTTATTTTGCAATCACTTCATTGCTTTTTTGTTGTGTCAGTATACTCGGTTGCTTGTATTTATGCAGACTTGAAGAAAGGAAACATAACACAGCTTAAACTGAGTTTCACTGAGACTTTTCTGTCGTCAGAAAACAGTTGTCTTTGATCTTCAAACAGCATCAGCAGTGCGAACAGTTATGTTTCATAGCTATTCCTGCAGGTAATTGTAGTGAGACTACGAGGAGCTATTTGTCACAGTCCAGACAAGTATTTGACACTGGCCTGTAACACACCCATGGAGTCTCTGTCTGTCAGACACTGCAGCTACAGTGCCGACCTGCCCCGCCAGCTGCCCTCTTGCTCTCCTGTCTTGTGAGAAATTATTCAGACCAGACAAGGGCATCTGAATAAAAAAACATAAAAACTCTGGCACCTTACAGGAACAAGAAAGACATGGCGTTACACACTCAATTTCCGATCCGCTCAGCCTTTCCTCCTCCAGGTTTTCATCACTTAATTTTCCCACAATACAAATGCCAAGCCAGAGCTGCCAGAAGTATTTGCATGCAAAGACACATCATGGTTTCTGTGTGAGTGTTGATTGCGGTCGGTGATGTTTCGCACACACAAAAAGACATCTCTAGGGCGGTCGACAAGGCAAAAAGAAAGGGGGTGGGTGACTATTTTGCATCCTGGGTGGTCTGCCCCCACTTGTGGGAAAACTCAATATTTACATTTTGCAATTAGAACTACTTTTTTCTCACTTTATTTTCCACAACATCGATTACACACTTCCTTGGAGTCTGGAATGCTGCTGTATGAATGCTGGTCTGTAATGGCATGCACCTGTTTGTTGGTCACCAAGTGAAACGCCATAGACAAACTACTTGTTAGGCTTCTCCTCCAGTTCCTGTTTATCAGTGCAAGGCGAGCAGCTCTGCAGTGATATATCATCTGTGGTTGGCTCCAGAGTTATTTGCGAGCATATTTTGTGCCTAACTGAAAAGACATATTGTGTTTGACATTGGTGGCAACTCTGTGGCACTGACAAGTCTTCAAGCTGGGAACAATTTTGAAAACTGACGAAACAGATGAACAATGACTAAAACAAATGCACAATTTGTCATCTCAATATTTATTCAACGCAGATGTTGCAGACAAGAGTCTTTGTCTTTCATCAGTGTCAGTCTAATCATGGCACTGTGTTTCAGGCATCAGTCATTGCTGTAGGAAGAAAAAGGGAGCTAGAGAGCAGTGGAATGAGGGAGGGAAGATTCGAGGATGTGGTGGAGAGAATGACAAAGAAGGGAAAAATGAGACCAGGGAAACAGGAGAGATTAAGGGTGCAGAGACAGACGAGTGAGAGAGGTTTCTTAGTGAGCGAGCAGCAACAAGCGAGGAAAAGAGAAGGAAAGGAAAGAGGGGAGCCATAGACGTCATGGCAAATCACTTTCCCTCGAACAGAGTCAGGAGCTCTTGGTTAATGCAGCGGCACCAAGGCAACGGTTGGTGTGGGGCTGACATGCTGCTGTGGCTGGCTATGTTGGTGTAACCTCTGCTCCAGGGCCTGGGGGTCTAAAGACGCAGGGCTGCCTGAGCGGGGAGGAAGGCCAGATCCAGGCCCGGACACACTGTGGGAACCGAGCAGCCTTGGCAATATGAGGCCCAAGTGACGGGGAAGCTTACCTAGAGATGCTGCCTGAATCTCCACTATGAGCGAGATGCCCGCCACCCACCCACCCCCAACACTCACTCACCCCTTTCCTTTTTCTTTTTCACCCAACTCTTGCTTTGTTTGCTTTGTCCTCGCTTCCTTTCCTTTGCACTTAATGAAGTAGCTGTGCTTTTTCTCTGTCAGACATAACCAACGACTGCGTTACACCCACCGTGTCAGAAAGCTCGCTGTCAGCCCCTGTGCTATTTATATTTTTGCAACAAAAAAAGACGTGCACAGTTCCCCTCTGTCCTCTTCAACGCTTTCCCCAGTCCTGTCCGGCCCACTTTTGTTGCTTGATAGAAGGCTGAATATGTTGCAGGTCCGTGTAAGCAAGCATGGAAGTGTCGCTGTATGTGTGTGCATTTGGTAGTTGGGACCGTGAGAGAGTATTTGGGCTGTGTCTGTGGTCATTTGGACAGTTCTTTGAAACTGTAAGTGAAGCCATATAAAATAACCATTTAAATGGGGCTTTTATTTCTGCCCATGGCCTTGAACTTCTCTGAATGTTTGGTGTTTAGCAGAAAGAAGGAGAAGGAGAAATAATAAAAACTGACAGGCGGACAGAGACTGCAACACTGTCTTCTATGAACATGGCCAGTCATCTCTCTTTAACATTTTGACACCACTTTGGCGCTCCTCTTTCATCACCTTCCCTCTCGTTTCTCAGGCTGTGTGGTTTCTGCCTTGCCCCTGAGTCCTGACAAGCGCCTGCAGTGGTATTTGTCGAACTGTTACACTTATCCCCTCAGAGACTGGATGTGCCTTAAAACAAGCAGACGCAAAAGTCCCTATATGCCTGCCAAGGTACCGGAGCACAACTTTTGGCAAAGTAATTTTTTAACAGCCTGCAAATGGAAGATGTATTCAGGTCAGCCAGGAAAAAAATACTTCTCCCGTCCTCATCGAGATGCTCTGTGACTTTGAGAAGTTAAGGACTTTGTGGATCAGGACATTGTGGTTTGGATTACTTAACTAAAGTGATATGTCACCCTTTAATTTCTCCTATCCGTTTCTTCTAACTATGTAAACCCAATTAAAGCAGATGAGCTCCTAGTCTTGCATTGCCAGCCCTATCTCCACAGCGCTGTGGAGTAAGGTCTGGCTACACCATGCATACATTCCAGGATAGGAGGGAAAAAAAACACTCTGGGTTGTTTGCATTTCTTTAAACCAACCACAATCGTCCTGGGCGGCGCTAAGCTCCGGACGCAGCGACACTGGCTCTGCAAAATGGTCTCGTTAAGGAACTTGTTTTGGTGAACTATTTGCACGATCCATATTTTCTTCAAAACTTGCCATTTTCAGCGTGTAGCTTGATAGCTCCAAGTTTGTTGTTTCCCGAAGTGAACGGAGTTTGAGAACTGCTGAGGGACATCGCAGTTATTCTGAAAATGTACTTCCATTGATCGAGACTAATGAGCTCCTAACATATACATACTTTTCCCTAAACAAAATGTTCTCTCCTGTCTCAGTATGTCTTTTCTCTCTCTGTAGCAGGCATGCAGTGTCATACAGTTGCGCTCTCGTTATGATCAGAGTGTCTGAGGCAGGTTGAGCCTCGGGGTAGCCCTCGGTCACTCGCTGATGAGTGGGTGGAGGGGATCGATTCCAGCTTCACTTTAACACTCGGCAGACACACTCCGAAAGCATCTGCCTGACAAGTGGTGCTCCAGTACCACTGTACATGTTGTTACAGAGCAGCCGAGAGAGCTGAGAGATTATTATCTTGACGTTACTTGAGTGATGAAAACACTGGATAACAATTCTGTCCAAGAGCAATGCAGTATAAATAAAAAAAAAACGACTTTGATCTGTAGGTGCGTTGAGGACAAGTGAACGTGTATGACTGCGATGAGTGATTTTAGACTGGATAGAAATGATTGCACTTAGCAGGCAGAAGTGCTTTCACTTATAGACAGAGAGTCCTTTAAAAACGGGGAATGGTTGAGGTTTATCATGCCTATTTCTTTTCTTTTCTAATTCCCTGGCTTCAGTCTGGCCAAGCTGCAGCTTGATACAAGCATTTTAGTTTAGTTTTAGGGCAGGCAGGCTGCAGCTACGAGTGAGGACCATGTTTACAGGCACATGTAAAGTCAAAGCTGTCTGGTGCAAGCTGTGACCCAAGGCAATTCAGTGGGCCTTCGTTCTGGACAGTTGCTCACTTTAATCCTGGCCGCTGGAATGTAAAACCAAGACATTTTCCTCTCTGCAACAGAGTGTCAAAGATTCTGGCCTCAAGAAATGTGACTTCCCTACTCAAGGTTGTGCCTTTCCAAATGATATTAGCAGTTAGTCAATCTATTTCCCCTGGTAATTTGTAATGAGCTCCACATTTGCTAGAATGTCTTTCTTTAAGAACATGAGAAATAGATTATCATTCCACTCTGTTGCAAAGATACCGTTTTATACTGTATTTCTATTGAGCAAATTAAGAATTTATCTGTGTCACATAAAGGGTTTCCAGCATTAATTTAAAGGAATAGTGCAACATTTTAAGAAATACACTTATTGTAGTATATCAGAAGATTTATACCACTCTCATGCCTTTATGTTAAATTTAAGATTACAGCCAGCAGCCGCTTAGTTTAGCACAAAACTAACTGGAATCGGGGAAACGGCTAGCCTGGCTCTGGCAAATGGTTACTCTAAAGCTCACTAATTAACACATTATACGTTGTTTGTTTAATCAGTCTGTTGACCTGAAGTCTCTGCTGGTTGCCACATAACCTCCCTGTAAAATTGTGAATGTCGTTTTTACACTCATGTTTTTGTACGGATTAAACAAATTAGTTATAACGAGTTATTAGGTTCTGGTAGATGCATTGTTAGGAATGTCTCGATCAAGTTTTTTTTTCCCCCTGATCAGTTATTTAATATTTATTGGGTGTCTGCCGATACCGAGCCCCTATTTAAGTCTTCTGTTTTCCTAGATAATGCAGTTGCACAGTACCAAAAGTACATTGAAAGTATTCAAATCAATTCAATGTAAATGCTTGGCAATTGAATAGCTCTGCAATACATTAAGACAAAAAAAATCCTCCATTCAAGTTCTTAATGGGGTTTTCTACAAAATAAAAAGTAAACAAACTCAAAATGGATTCTGTTAAGTGTTTATGTTTTAGGTGCCGTATCGATATTGAACGCAGCTCTACTAGCGCCTAGCGAAATGCTGGCATTGCAGACATTACAAGTGGCTGTTGGACATTTGTTTTCCAATTTAAAATATTTACACACTGTAGACATTTAAGCCGCATTCTGCCACAAATTGTGCTTTCTGTTTACGACATGTAAGACAAAGGATCGGGCTTAGGTTCGTACTCAATATAGCCGATACGGATCAGTTAAAAAAATGCCTTGATAGGACACGGTACCGATCTTTAAGATCAGATTGGGACATCCCTATGCATTTTGTTACCATTTGACAGAGCCAGGCTAGCTGTTTCCCCCTCTTACCAGTCTTGTTGCCAAGCTCACTGTGGCTGCTGGCTGTAGCTTCATATTCAACAGACAGATATGAGACTGGTGTTGATCTTCTCATCTATCAACTCTCCAATAGTAAGTAAATAAGCGTATTTCCCAAAATGTTTTGTTGTAAAGTGTCCTGTAGTGTTTCAATGTGCGGTGTGTATGTCTGCATGGATGTGTGTTTGTGGTCAGAGATCATCATTTCGGCTTTTCCTTCAACTTGCGTTACATTTTTTATGTTTAACAACTGCCTTTAATCACAGTTACTGTTTCACTTATGTTGTCCCTTGACTTATGTTAGGTCCGTTAGGTCACAGCCAAACAATATCATATATAATAATATTTCCTTTATTTGCCAAGTTTATTGCACATACGTGGAATTTATCCTCTGCATTTAACCCATCCTAACTAATCGGGAGCAGGGGGCAGCCCTAGTCCAGTTAAACCCTAACCTGTGGACACTGCAGATTTGCTGTTGCTCCCCAGGGGAACCCATCAGCTGTTATGATTCATCTGTCATGGTACCTTTTCTCCTTAACTCAAGCAGAAAATCACCTTATCAGCAGCTAGCGAGGCCCCTGTCACCACTATTTGTCACCTTATTTGGAATACTTGCACGGCTGACAAAGCTGTAGATTTGCTGATCAACAGAAAAGTAGTTTAAATCACCCAAACGTCAGCGGGAACACCAGGGCAACTGCTTTAAATGCAACACCCGTGTCCAGTGGTTAAAAAAAAAGAAGAAAACTTTCGAACCCTCGCACTCAGGAGGAAGAGTGCAGAGCTTGATTGGAGCTTGTTTATTTATCAAGACTTTAATCTGAACAATATGTTCCAAATGAGTCCTGTAATGCTTCTCTCAACTGAGGCATTGTGGTTAAATTTAGAAAACTCTCTCCTGCTCCCATCTCTTCCACTCTTTCCCTCTCACTCTGTCAGTGGCCTTTGTTCTCTGTGCAGATGCGGCAGTGTGCTGACAACATCCCTGTTGGTTTCGGGGGAGGATGGAGGCAGTGTTGACGGCACTCTGAACCCCCCCCCCGCCCCAATCTTAAACTCACCTCCACAGCCCCCTTCACAAGTGCTGATGGCTGGCTGATGAGCCTCAGTGCTGTCCCTCAGCCAGCTGCAGTGGCTCTTAACTCATTATTCCTCTAACCCCCCACCACAAAGACTTGTTTTTTCTGTTTCATTACTCACTGATTGGGGATACTATGACTCAGGAGAAGATATCAGTGGGACTGTCATCTCAGGCTCTGTACTTTCCTAGGCCCACGGCTGACGCTCCACCGTCCTCTACTATCTCCTCTTTCGCCCTTATCCCCGCTCCCCCGTGTGACCTCTTGGCTGAATAATGGGGCTGCGTCTCTCTTTGAGAGTTTGGGGGAGTCAGCGAGGGACGTCATTAGGCTGGTCTGCGGTGGTCAGCGTTGTCGGAGGGGGGTTGGGGGTCAGAGAGAGCCTTGTTTACAGACTGTGTGTGTTTACATTCCTGGTGGTGAGCGCCAGCTTTAGAGACTGCTGGAAGTGAAAGGAAATGCTCTTATTCTGCTTAGTAATGGAAAAATCCAACCCAATACATCAAGGAATCCAGATCCAAATAAAAAAGCCTAGTTATTTATTTGGTGAGTTCTGGCCAATGCATTCTGGGTAGAAAGAGGGATGACTTCACTGATGAATTTGAGACTTTCCTAATGGACAGAGGCATGGGAAAAAACATATGAGCCTCTGCAGTATTTAATCACCCCCGGTGAACTCCAGATATATATTTATTGCAGACTGTAATAGTTTATACTGTTGATTAATGGCAAGCACTGGTTGTTCATGGCTCTTTTGTTTTAAATCATTACACCATCCGTCATACAGGCATTTGGGCTGCAGCCAGGGATTAGTTTTATTATCGATTAATCTACCAATTATTTTTTCGTTTAAGCATTTGGTCTATAAAATGTTAGCAAATAGTAGGAATAAAGTTCCCAGAGCCCAATGTCCTAAAATGTTTTGTCCGACCAACAGTCCAAAGATATTCAGTTTACTATCATAGACGACTAGGAAAACAAGAAAAAAAAAAAGTTTTCTCAATTAATCAACAAAATAGTTGCCGATTAATATGCTGTTTATAAGCTAAATGATTAATCAGCTAGTCATTGTAGCTCTACAGGCATTCAGCCCTTTTTAGCATAATCTGCAATCATCACAGTATCTGATTTACTGTAGTATTATATGGTTCACCTGTGTCATTCACAAGTTTAAAGTTGGTACTTCCTTTGTCCAGGTGTCAAAATATTGCAAGAAATGACTGATGAGAACATAAGTAGTTTTTAAAATGACTTGCACATTCTTAGAATGAACAGACAGGGGCATGCTTTGTGTCAACTAGTCTAGATAAGTGGGTGTCAGTTGGTGGAAATGTGAGTGCAAGAACTTTTGAATTACATTTTTTTTTTAATAATACACAATGTCAACAGTTATATATCATTTTTTATAATTATATATAAACCTATTTAAAGTCGCCAGACATGGCATTTTGCTGCACTGTTTAATTATAGGGCACACTTTGAATTTAGCCACTAATAATAATTTGATGATACACAACCATGTTTTACAGAAAATATGCAGCAGAAAGACAATTTGAGATGTGAATATGGAAAAAATAGATAGATAGATACTTTTAGATAATGTTAGACATCCAGTAGCTTAGACAAGCATAACACAACAAACACATATACACACATATATCACACATATATAAGAATAAAAATAAGAATAAAAAACACTCACAGAAATGCAATGACAATGATAAGGTGCTATGGTAGACTGTGTGCAATGTTGATAGTGCAAAAGCGAACAGTGCAGGGATTGAACAGTGCAGTAGATTATTATAAAATATTAACTATGACTATGAAATATTAACATAATATCATTAACATATTAACTGACTGATTGAATAAGAATAAGAGCAATATAGAACAGGGAATAAGTTGGCCGGTAATGATGCTATCTCTTTCATTTACCAAGGTTAATTAATTGATCAGTCAATCGACAGGAACTGAATTGACAACTATTGTCATTTTTCAAGCTGAAATACCATAATACCAAATACCATATCTTGTCATTACAACTCACATTGTCTGCTATCAAAATATGTGAAATTATTCAGGGTTAGTTGCAGGTCATGTGATTGATTTTATATGTTTTCAGTGACAAATATTTTCCAGGAAAACTCCAAATATGCCCTCCCATGTTTCCCTTAAGTGAAGGAAAAAGCTTTGAGATATTTGTATTTTCTTGTCTGGCATCCTCTTACACAGTCTAATTGAAATACAGTAGGAGCAGTGATGGAGAGGCCATCAAACACTTGATATGTCTGTATATAAGAAATGTTTGCATTAGGTGATTATGCTGTCTCACAGCATTTAAATGAAGCATATATCCAGTCAGTTCCAGCCTACTGAACTTCACATTTCTGAGCTTTAGTAGTTAATGCCTGCTGCACAGCTTACACAGAGAACCATTCACTTTATACCTCAGTTTGACAGGAAACAACTAAAAATATCACACTTGTGCTGTAATTCCTACGTTGCCATCGTTATAGTCGGTACTCTATCTGGTTAAAGGAACCACCAATGAATGTAATTGCTGTGTGCAGAGGGGAGAGTGTCATGTCAGTTAGCTCTGGTTGTATAAATATAAGGTATACAGCTGGACTAAGTGCCACCCTTTCCGTATATAAAATATGCTGTATGAGGCCAAGAAGTCATTAACAGTGGAGGACACATGCCACGAAGGGTGAAAAATCCCTTAAAAGGTACAAATGAATTTCTTGTCACTTTGACTACTTACAGGAAACGGTTACAAGTTATGCTCAATTATTCAGTGTGGTATGTATTAGACTTCAGACACTTGGAGTAGAGTGTGTCATGTCAGGCTCTCCCTGCGCTCTCTTAGTATTACTCTATGATTCACTTAATTACTGTAATAAGTGTTTTTCTTCTGGAGGTGGTCCGGAGGTCGGTGAGTCATAGTCTATTAAGACCACACATGCTAAAAGAAAAGGCACAGCACCAGATGCTTGGTCTATGATCAAAATCACAGAGAATCGCCATTATTTATTTAGAGAGTTTGAGTCTGAGATAGGTTTTATAAATGGAGCAAGGTGAGTCCACTTACTCTTTACTCTGCAGTCTGTTGTCACTGTCTGTTTTAGCACACACGATAAAGACATCAATAGATTGAAGAAGCAGATACAAAGGTCTTGTATGTGTTGGTTAGAGTTAGCCGATCACCCCGAATGCACATTCATTATATATCAGTGTACTGTATACAGAATCAGACGGTTGTAGAATAAAAAATGAAAGCAGTACATTATTATTTTGGACTGAAATAGCTGAACAAGTTCTTGGAAGAAAAACATCGTAGAATATTACAGGGTCACTACTTTCACTTTGTTTCCGTAATTTCCACTTTTGTTCTGCTGGAAATGAAAAGGGTGCATAGTTTAGGGACTTGATTAAAATGTGAAATGAAGTGATGAATGAATAAACCAATTCAATCTTAGGAAATATATTTTGCACAGAATGAACACGCAGAAATATAAATTAGAGCTGCAACGATTAGTTGATAAATCGATTTTGAAAACTGACTGCAAAAATGCCAAAGATTTGATAGTTTTATAGTTTTAGCAGCCTTAATACAACTAAAGAGGCACTCCAGCCATTTACCATTGCACTTGTACAAAGTCGGGGACTCCCAAAAAACATTAAAAAAGAATTGTCAAAATATTTAGACAATTAGCCTCTAGTATGATTCACACTTTAAAAACACTAACTCCTACATTTCCCATAATGCCACTCGATAACGTCTTTCATTCGATTACATCATCAGGGTTATTTTGTTCAAACTTTGGAAAACTGACTGAGTAGTACTCCCTCGTCAGGAAACTGAACTTCATGTGTAAAATTGGTGGAGTGCCCCTTTAAGGAATATACAAACATAATAAGGTCCAGTCATTACTGTCATTGTGTCACACAACTAATAGACATAAATAATAGACAATCAGTAGGCTAATTTTAAGTAATAAAAAGGAAGTCCTGTGCACTCTTGGGTGTAAACAAGGTAAAGGCATAGATAGTCTTTCAGCATGTTAACATGATATTGCTCTCCTTAAACTCAGCTTGCATGTTTTTGTTCATTTTCCCTTCGGCCTCAGATTAATCTGAGGCTTCATGGTTGGTGGACACAAGCAGGGAGGGACCCAGGGTTTTGAAGTTGTGATCACAGTTTCTGAAAGCACAGGATCAGTCAGTGGTCATGATTCCTAAACATTTAGAGTGTGTGAAGGATGAGTGTAAATATCCCGAATGGAAGCAGTTGATATTTTTATTCACAACTTTTTAGAGGCTTGCTGGACAGCCAACAGTGTGTCCCTTCATTAGCTGAAGGGGATCTGGGCAAGAGGGGGGGGGGAGATGGTAAATTTTGTGTTAATGTTGACGTCTGCATTTCATCAAAACCATTTTTTTTTTTTGTCTGCTTCCCAGTCTGCTGCCCTGCACATTTTGAAAAACCCGACATTTTTACAGTGTGCTGTGATAATGTTGTAACAACCAGCTATAGTTCCTGTCCTTTCCACAACCTCGTCCTTCCTTCCTCTTATTAGTGCGTCCCATATATAGCACTAGATGTAGACACATTCAAAACGGTATTATTAATGTGATGCATTGTGCATAAACTACTTTTTTACAGAATCTAGCAGTTTTGATTTGGTTCAAGCATATGTAGTAGCATTATGGCTGCATGTGGTACACTATTTGTATAAATGTGCTAATTTTAAAGTCCCCCTCCTTCCAAAATTAGTTTTGCTTGTTTTGTGTTACTTTGATGTTTGAGCTGTGCAGAATGACGTATGTGCAGAGTTTCATCTACTGAAAGTTTCCCTGTGCTCACCTTTTATATCTGAGAATAAGATGCATAACTAACGGCATGATTTCTCGAATAGTTTGGAGGCCAATTCAGTGATGACTTTTCAGTGAGCGACATCTTGTATCCAGTAGTGTCCAAAGTAAGAAATGGTCAATAGATTCTGCATTATTGGACAAAGGTGAAAGAGTAGATTTTGAGTCATTTTAAGAATTTTTAACAAGATAATTAAACGTATTAGTGGAATTAAACAGAAATTATTATTAAAAGCTGTCATTTTTTTTGTCTAAAAACATGTCTGGAGGAGGATTATGTAGTTAACAGGAACATCGGACATGAAAAAAAAAAAATCTCTGGGGTCGGCAAGAATTTTCTTTCTTTTTCACTGATCTCAAATCAACACCCAGGAAATTAGCCACTTTTCCAGGTTGTTGCTTTGTTTTACAACAGATGTGTGAGTTAAACATCATCTCATCAAATGGCTGATTTACAGCCAGTAGATAAAAGCAGTGCTACTGTCTGTCTTTCATACAGTACAGCCATTCAGACTCTCTGCTCTCTCTGCTGCTTTGAGTAATTATCCTGACCTTAACCCCATCCTGCACAACCACAACCCTAAGTATAGTGTAAGTGTGGTTCTAAGATGGATAATTACAATACTTGTCCCTTTGTAATTATACGCAGTACGACAAACGCTGTGATCCCACGAACACCGTTTTATGGACTTGAACCCAGCACCCTTCCTCCTCTGCCGCAAGGAGCTCTTGAAAATGAAGGATTTCATCTGAAAATGCTTTTGTCAAGAAAGAATGTTTTATCTATAATGCGAAACCGCAACTGTTCAAATGTTGCACCAAATCATTCTGTCAGGAAAACACAGCTGAATAATTTGCTGCCCCTCGCTGACTGAATGCATCACTTGGTCCATATTTTTTTGACTATTATTTTGAAGTTGGCTGCAGGAAGCGCGAGTAAAGCTACACCTTTGGGTGTCCCAGCTCCACTCAGTCTATTTCTGTATCTGAAGGAAAGGTGATGGGTTGGAGGGGGGCAGGTTTGGGGCAAAGCAAACAGCGAGGGTCTCAACACTCAAAGTAAACATTACCCTATGTTTGAACTACACGCCTTCGGCCTTACAGTTCTCCCACACACTCGTGCTCTACCCTCTGAGTTTTATTCCTGCTAACACCCCCTTGAGCCAGCCCAGCTAAATACACTGCTTATCCCATGGCCTTCTCATAAATCAGAGAGGAAAAGCACCTCTGACAGGGTCTCACCTCCACGGCCAGCAGCCCTTAGCCGGCAGCTCTGACCTACATGTAGGGGCTACTTTGGAATAAATGGACTAATGGGTTTTCAGAGTAACTTTCCTAATAACCATCTCTGAGGACATTAAGATGTTTTATCCAGCAACTTTAATATAATTATAATAAACCCCATTTACAATATATGCCAATCTAGCCCTGCAACCCTCCAACCGCCACAAAAGTCTGCTTTGCTGAGTCAAGAGCATGTGACGATGCATTTAGGGATGTAGTTTGACACACGGCAAAGTTTAAAGTTTTATTGAGCATACAATAGAATAGCATGAAGTGAATCGGTTTCAGGGGAGAGAGAACATGCTTCATTATTGTACGACTTGTTTTCATCCAACAAAATCATTGAACTCTGTGAATGTCAGTGGCTTTAAAGTGCATGAACCAGAGGAGAGCTGCGACAGCAGCAATATTCGAAATGACACATACACCGGAGGAAACTGTTTAAACATCTGAGCATTGCCCAACTTCTCTTTCTTCTTTGGTTTTCTTGTTTTGACTTTGTTTATTCATCCTTGTCTCGAAGCGCCGGCTTCATCCTCCGCTGCCTTAACTTGTTCCCAACAACTGTGATTCCTCAACACAAAAGAATTAAAGAAACTCTCAATGAAAACACAATCTTTTCATCTTGGGCATGAGTCAATTACCAGAGCAGCATTACTGAGCACGCTGCATGTTTTTTTTCCTCAAGCGTTCAGATGATCGTCCTCTGGACTGAACATAAGGATATATTGATTCTGACATGTTTATTTCCACGGCAAAGACATGTTGGGTTTCCAACTAGACCAGCACATTTAGATTTGTCGTCCATGTGTCTGTTGGAACTTTTCCAGTAACTTTTATGGGAGGATTTTCTAAACAATGCTTTGACAGACACAGACTATTATAGTTTGTGGGCCAGGATCTCTTAATTTGTTTTTATTTCATTTTGTGCACCTCACACCAAAGCCAATGGGAATGTGGGAGTCACAAATTGCTTGATTTGCAGATCTTGGTAAATGGGTTTCTCACTATAGGCAAATAAGTTATTTTTCACATGTTCATGAAGTAACATATTCACTGTTCACTGAGAAGTGTTAGCTGGTGCTGTAACTGCACTATGCTACATAAACTGAAAGTATTAAATATTTGCACAAATATATTTGCACAAATATGTAGTACAGATTTGCCAGCCTTTTATAGATTGGAGGGAGACTTTTGAGGATGGAGCAGCTTTTGCACAGTTGGTTACATAATTGAGGTGGTTTTACCAAACGTAGAGGCTGTTTTGTTTGTTTTAAACCCTAAATGCATTGCAAGCTGCTTTCTGTCATAATTTAAAATTTAACTGAAGTCATTTTGTATCATAAGATTGCAGTTGCATAACATTAGAGCTACTTACAGCCCAATATCTGGTGCCACTCTTTTGCACTCAACAATTGCCTGAAGTAATAACAGCATCAAACTGTT
Source organism: Sander vitreus (assembly GCF_031162955.1). Taxonomy (NCBI): domain Eukaryota; kingdom Metazoa; phylum Chordata; class Actinopteri; order Perciformes; family Percidae; genus Sander; species Sander vitreus. Next base: position 23,683,334 of record NC_135861.1, on the reverse strand, counting down.
CTGGATGCAAAATTGACTTGAGGAAACAAATATATAATTGACAGTTTGTCTGCAATCTTTGTATATTTGTGTTTTAATTTCATCATTAACCTTTAAACTGATGTACGCTGTCAATCTTTGAATCGTACTTGCAGTTTCTGACTTCAGACGTGTTTTGAGGTGTGTGTGTGTGTGTGTGTGTGTGTGTGTGTGTGTGTGTGTGTGTGTGTGTGTGTGTGTGTGTTTGTGTGTGTGTTGCCTGAGAGTGTGTTTGTGTTTGCCTTAAAGTAAGTGAGAGGCGGCAACCTTGTAGACTGGAAAGATAAAGTGAACTGCTGCTCCAGAAGGGAACATTAATAACAAGATGAAAAGCGGGATTCTTTGAGTTTCTGTCATAATGAATATTAATTACAACAGAGACTTGGCACCAAGAAAACTGACAATAAGACAGATATTTTGTTGTGATTAATGCCTCCTCTATTGAAAAACACTTCCTCACATTGCCTCTCTTAATCTTATCCTGGAAGACAGTCTGTAAAGAGAAAGGACCCAGGCTGCTCCTCCGGTGAATCCATATTGTTCTCACATAATATAAATCAATGCCGGGCTCAGGGAGCTCTTGGATCACTAAATGGCTTTGTGCAAACTTGGCAAGAGAGGAGCCACAACTGTCCCAGGTGCTGTATTTCTTACTGAATGTTGCACATAACTTTAAACACTATACAAACACATAAAACCTGACAAATCTTTACTAGAATGATAGAAATGTACAAAAACACCTCAGCTGGTATTGCTTTGTTTGGACAGCTCATTGTTGATGCTCAACCTTTGTATTAGGTGACAAAACGCAGATGTTAAACATGTCATTTTGACAATTGGTACATCTTCACAGACTATAATATTTTAAAACCTATAACCTCGACTCAGACATTTAATACTCTTTAGCAAAGCTAGCGTGGCTCTCGGGAGGGTAACGTCAGGCTGTCTATCACTTTGGTCCAGACTGAAATATGTAACTATTGGACGGATTGATGGTCCCCAGAGGTTGAATCCTACCAATTTATCAGTTGAATCCCTTGACTTTTCCTCTAGAGCCACCAGCGAGTTGACATTTTTGGTTTTTAGTGAAATGTTCCGACAACTATTGGATAGATGAAATCCCGATACAGGTACATGTACAGATTTGTAAATTATCCCCTTAGGTTGAATTATCAGCACTTTGGTAGTCTATATCCACGACGTTCCACTTCCGGGATTGCTGTTGTTCTGCCGGAAATTCTGCCGGATGTCACTCTTTTGGATGTCCATTTTTGGATGTCCGTTACCTTCCGCTTTCTTTGTGTTGTAATTTTAAACTTCGGTGGATTACTGTGGAGGACTATGGTTAACTGCTCCTCAGTTATCTGCAGGGTACATTTAGACAGCTAGCTAGACTATCTGTCCAATCTGAGGTTTCTGTTGCACGACTAAAACAACCTTTGAATGTACACACGTTCCACCAATACAAGTTTCCTCCCGAGGCTATTTAGCAGCGGCACCGTGGCTCCGCTCCACATTTGGTACCGCCCAAGACGATTGTGATTGGTTTAAAAAAATGGCAGTAAACCAAAGCACGTTTTTCTCCAGTCCCGAAATGCTGTGTGGACTAGCCAGACCCTCCTCCACAGCGCTGTGGAGGAAGGTCTGGCAATGCTGAGACTATCACTTTTCGTAATCCCTTAACCCTTTCATCAGAAATATTATTTTACAGTATTTTATATTATTTATTATTTATTTTTTTCAAATGACCGTCCCTTATCTATAGTAGACATATGGATTGAACCACCCAGCATACTGTTGAGTAAGGCTCTGTACCAGGGCTGAATTTTTTGTTATTTGCCTTATTACAAATTTCAGAATGATTTTGAAGGAGGTTTTCTTACTTCTGGAATTTAACCTGGAAGTTAAAGTTTAATTTCAGATCTCAATTATCATTGTGAGCATGTTAGCATTCTGACTTTAGCTTTATGCACAAGTACAGCTTCACATAGTCTGTTGGGGCAGAAACATGGTCAAAGCAAGTATGCAGACGCTAATGACAATGCCTGGCCCAGATGGCACAAATGTGCAACGCTGGTGAACATACTCAACATGTGTTCACACACACCAGTGGAGGTAACAAACGTCTTCAAGGAGGTGATGTAGAGCTCACAGCATTTCCATGGCCACAGTAGTAAACAAACATGGCGTCTGTAGCGGAATGTGTACGGCTCTATTTAAAGCACAGAAGGATGAAAAATTAAAACGATGGGATGTGTGTCAGAATGAAGAGGTGATGCAGTGTCATAAATATGGCCATGTTCAGTTAAAGCTTCTTTAAACTGGGCAGCAATGGTTGCTTTGCACAGAAGTGAACACAAACAGAAGGGGGCAGCTTTCTCTTGTTGTTTCATGTTATAGCGGCCCCAGTGGCAACGCTCCGACTTCAGCTCGCGCTTGCGATTAGTTACGATTTTCAGGTGACATTCTCCAGAACGCAACATGTGAAATCGAACTTGTGTAACTCAAAGCGTCTGCGTTCACGTTCTTGCATGGACCACATTTCTCTCTTTAGTCTTGTTAAATCTATCCTTGATTCAGACACTTCTCGCGTCAAAGCAGGATGGGTATGAATCTGACCGGGTAGCTTTGTGTACCTTCTCTCACAATACCAGCATTAACAAACTGCTATTGTGATGTATCCACTATGTTTGCATCAGGGTGTTCAAAATCCTTGTTATGGATATATTAGGTTCTAAATTATGACACAGATCTTGTGAAGAGTTTTGTGCATTTTGCACCATCACTGTCCTCCTTTCCACAGCAGACTGCATGCCCTCTAGGAATAGGCAGATATAGGCAATATGCTAAGCTCAGGGGTTTTAGGTTGCAGGTCATTTCCCAGTGGGATCAGCCGGCTCCTGCAGAGGGCTTGTGATAAGAGTGGATATTGGAAGCTATGTAAACCTTGTTAAGCTGCCCTTCCCCTGTGCGCAGGGGGTAATCCTAAACACCTGGGCTAGTTAACTGGGATTTGGTGGGATTAGGGGCTCCATGAGGCAAACCTGATCATGCTTCTGGTTAAATCCATTTTCATTCTTATCTCATCACATTCTTTCTTTTATAATTCAAACTCAATCCAGCACTTACACAACAGTTACCTTTTATACCTAGCTATTTAATGTCTGCCCAAATTTGTTATTCAGGGCTATGAAAACTTGTCAAGCATAACTGTGATTCATTACTCTGGGCATGGAAAAGTTCATACTGTACATTATATTTAAAAAGCTAAAATGTGTGTGTGTGTGTTTTTTTTTTTTTTTTAAGATCAATTTTTTTTTGTTTTTTTAATATAAATGTGTTTTTTTTTTTTTATCCAGTTGAAGGCTGCTTGTTTTATCATTTTATTGGTTTGGGTTTTAGCCACGCTAGCAGCATGGCTTTTTGGGATGGCAATGTTGGTCTGTTGGTCAGTCCGCTACTTTGGTCCAGACTGAAATATTTCTAAAACTGTTGGCTGGATTTTTGGAAATTTCGTACAGATTCATGGTCTGCAGACGATGGCAATCCCCTTACCTTTTCTCTGCCATCACCATGAGGTTGAGATTTTTGGCTTAATAAAATATCTTAACAACTATTGGATGGATTGCAAAGACATTTGGTACATATATCCATGGTCCTGAATGAATGAAAGGAATCCTAATGACTTTGGTGAGCTCCTGACCTTTCCTCTAGTGTTGTTACAGTAGGTCAATCTTTCAATTCATCCAACACGTTTTGACCAAATACATGCAAAACTAATGACATTGCTAAAAGCCACTACAAGACTTCATTGTTTGTTTGTCTTTTAACTGGGGACATTGGCCCAAGACTCATTGTTTTGTTTTGTTATTGTTTTTTCTGTGTTTCTTTTTAGATATTTCTTTAAATTTCATGGCCCTTTTTTCAGAGACAAATGTCCAGTTGATCACTTAAAGGCCACTGCAGCACAATCAATAAGTGGGTGTGTTCATAATTTTGGAAGAACATGTTCTTGATGAAAATGGCACCAATTTAACCAAGTTTAACCTCACAATCATGAAAATATGTTTTGTAGTAACTTATAATGTGTTTTTGTATTTGGTCTTTCACTCTGAGTGGTCCAATGTAGCACAATCAATTACATGGAGTTCGACATTTTGAAAATCTGTATTTTGTGACGTAACTATGTCACCATCAACAACATTTCTGCTTCATCAACTAATCAAACCCCCCCCCCCTTTCCTTCTTTCTAGATGTGGATGAGTGTGCAGAGGCACTTGACAACTGCAGCATCGATGCCATCTGCCAGAACACCCTGAAGTCATACAAATGTATCTGCAAGTCAGGCTATAAAGGGGATGGCAAACATTGTGAAGGTAAAAGTTTTAACGGATTCATACGCTCATTTTCAGCTGTAGCTGGAGGATCAAAGTACTGCTCCCCTCTGTGGGAGCACAGCGAGGAGTTTTTACAGTGCATTGAAGTAAAAGGAACATTTCTCATGTTGATTTGCCTTATCTTTCTGAAGGTAAGCCCCTGGGCCAGTGACAGGCTTGATAAAACCTTCTGTCTCACTCAACATAAGTCATTAGCTTTAAGACTCTCCTGAAGAAGGAGGAAAGGCGAGGGAGAGAACCGCGTCAGAGGAAGGGGAAAGCCAGGTGCAGAGTGCTCCTTTGTGACAAGATGAAATGAAGCAGTAAATTTCCTACACATGTTGGAGGAGAGAATTAAGATAGTGGCTGAAACGGCAGTCAGAGGCCCTGCCAAGCAGTCAGGGATATTTCCACAGCCAGAGGCAGGCCTCGTAGACTGTCAGACACAAGTCTGTTTTTGTAGCCTTTTTCAATGTGCCCAAAGCCTCAGGATCATTATATTCCACAACTTTTATTAGTATTATTACAAAACCATATTTCACAATGCCACATCTTTCCTTACTAGTATTATTCTTTCATTTACTTGACAGAGTGTTTTTCATGGCCTCCTGCCTGTAGGTCATAAAAGTTTACTTTATTGAATCTATTGTAAAGTATGTGCAAGGTTGGGTTTCCATTGAACTGAAGGTTAGCTGATGGCTCCTCAAGGCCGATATACCTATACCATTGAAAATTCTAAAGCAGCATTCATAAAAATAAGAAAAAATTCAAAGTTTCAGTAACTGGTGGTAAGATTTAAGAAGCATGCTTTGTGACCGCCTGTTGCTGCACCTATTTGTGTTAAAAGAGAGCAGCAGAACTAAAAAAATAAAATGAAAGCATTCTCATGTTTCCATGCTGGTTGGCTTAATCCTCATTACCACTTCCACCCAGCTTGTCTTTATAGTCTATGGTTCAGGTTTGATTTTTAGGTTTTAGTGATCTAAGGGCTTGGTTCAATGTAACCTGTAGCAACATCTGAGATTTTTTTAGTTGTATGAGTTGACGTTTTTATCTTCCAGGTTCACTCCTGATTTGTCCGACACTGTTAAAGGATACATTCACAATCTTTCAAGTCGGTCTTATAATAGTCAGGTGTCTATTTGAACTTTGAAGCAGGTTTTGCTTGCTGGAAAAAGACCCCTTCCTATCGTGCTTTCAGTGGAACTGGGGACAAAATCCTAAATCCTTGGTTTGTGCAAATAATCTATTCCAAAGTTTAAAGCTACTAGGAGGCTTCAGCAGTCTGATTTAGTCAAACCTTGTGGGTATCTTCCAAAGTGTTAGGACAAAATTCCCTCTTGAGGTTCCGTGGACAGTGTTTTAGAGGGATATTAACAAAAAGAAGGAATTCTGTTTGAGGTCTCTGTAGTTTTTCTGAGGCATAAAATATGACAATGAACCCCAAAATGACCACCTAAAGCACAAACAGGAGTTTTGAAAGTAATTTCAACAGAATCAGTTTCACTCTCAATAATTTTTATTTATTGAAGTTGAATATATAAGTTGAATATAATAATATTTTCCTATTATTCATACCTATCTAAACTCTGATATATCCTATTTTATTATATACTGTATACGAATCTTGTCATTAAACCCAACTAAAAACTGTTATTCTTCTTATTACATCCATTATATTTCAGCCTCAGAATTAAATCCATGATTCTTCCCTTTTTTTTTTTTTATAAAACTCAAACCGACATCTTGTAGATGTAAAGGGAGAAAAGTTTGGAGTTGACTTAGGAGGATGTGACAAGCTATTGGAGAAAAATCACTTTTGTGTAAACGTGGTGGGTGTTTCAGGTTTAGAGAGGAGTAGAGAAGTGATGGTTGATTGTGTGCTGTGATCGGGGAATGACAGAGATGTGTGGGAAGTGGAGAAGCAGGGAGCAGGACAGCCTATGGAGCAGGAGAGTGTTTCTTTGTCTCAGTCCATCTGCTGTCAAGTCCAATTAAGCCCAGAGTGAGACAGCCTCAAAGAGAGGAGCTGAGTGACCGGGATCATCGGCCCTAAATGGGCCAGTAAGTGCTGAGTGGAAGTGCGCTGTGTTCTCAATCCACCTTGTCTGGCTCTCCTCAGTACGGGCCCCTCAACCATCATCATAACCATAACAGACAACTCCTCTCAGGCTGTCATGCCAATCTGCAGTCTCTCTTTATCTTCCGGCCTCTGCTCTCTTACTAATGTGTCACTGTTCTTCAGTTTTAGCTACTCGGACTGATGAACTCTAGAGTAGGATTAATTTATCGGACTGATGGTCAATAATCACCTTTTATTAAGTATTGGCTATCAGTCAGCCTGTAATGTCAATAATGTCAGTACTAATGTAATGGAGATTCCTTTCTGACGACGTACATTCACATCAATAAATTATATTTTTCAACTGTATTTCCTTTTTGTTTGTGTTTTGTATATGTATAATGGACATTTCCGTACTTAAAAATAGCTGCAAATTGTTACAACTGACAACATTGTCTGGGTCTCAGTAGAGGGCTTTTACAATCTGCCAACAATAACATTCCAAAGAGAAAAAGCAATGTCTTGGCATGAAGCTGGACAATTTTTTAAAATATTAAATATGGCATAACATCTTGGCTATCAGTGGCCTATTAGGCTTTAAAAACAAAACAGTTTCAGTGAAGCTCTGGCATATACCCAAGTTACATCAGTAACAGGTGAACCAACTAATTAGCACGACTGCCTCGTCCCTGTTTACCTCATAAGACCTCTTTTGAAAGTAGAGATGGAACAAAACAGATCATTTTATTTCTCTGTATTGTACCAAACGGCCTAATTGCTCTCACAGATTTAAAAAGGAATATTTTTTTGACACTTTGGGAAACATGCTTATTTGCTTTCTTGCTGAGATTAAAGAGCATATCAATTCCCCTTGAGATATAACATGTTAATTAGCAAGCTTTAGAGGTCATGGTAAGTGGAATTTGTTATTTTCGGACTGAGCCTAGCTGTTTCCAGTCTTTATACTAAGCTAAGCTAACTGGCTGAAATAGTCAATGGACAGATATGAGAGAGGTATTGATCTGATCATCTCATCTAACTCCCGGCTGGAAAGCAAATAAGCATATTTCCCAAAATGACAAACTGTTCCATTAAGGCTGTTCCTATATCCTAGCTCCTAACTGAATCTTGATTACTTCTAGTTCTGAAGGACCTGCTCTCACATCCTTGTGTATCTTCTCTCTGCAGATGTTGATGAGTGTGCAACTGAATACAATGGTGGCTGCGTCCATGAGTGCATCAACATCCCAGGAAATTACAGGTGCACATGCTATGATGGCTTCCGCTTGGCACATGATGGGCACAATTGTCTAGGTGAGTATGTAGTGTGTGGTGTGTGATGTGTGATGTGGGGGAGTGTGTGTGCAATTACCTCACAACGTATGTGTGTGTGTGTTTGTGTGAGTGCTAAACTGATTTTATTTCCCTACAGTACATTTTCTGCAGATGACTTAATTATGCAGGAAAATGTTATATAAGGGGCTTTTGTCAGGAGAACCCATACATTATACTGCACATGTCATATTACAAACTCAGCCTGACATTACCCATGTGGTTGCATAAATTCTTCTCTCTGCATGTCTAATGTCACATCATGAATGGTAATATATGTTTCAGGGCTGAATTGAGCTCTTATTAGACTGCTCCATCAGATATGAGCCATTTCCTCATTTTACATTGCAGGTAGTGTCCAAATGTGTTTTCACAAAAGTAAAAAAGAGACCTTTTATTAATAAGTCTGACGAAAAGGGGTTAATTTATGAAGAGCTCGACCCTGAGCTGAGAGCTCTGAGTGAGCTGGCAGCAGCCGACCGTACTTTCCCATGGTTTAATATTTCAACAGTGTGCCATTCATATTAACCTCACAGAGAACATATTACGCTTTAGAAGGTTATGAAATGAAGAGGAAAAAACACTGATCTTCCTGCTGTTGGGAGCTGCTAAATATAGACATCATCTCCTCCATTCTGTCATTCTGGCTTGCTCCTTCTCCCCCATTCACCGATCCTACATTCCTTTGTTTTGTTTTGATACCTCCAAGTCTCAGACCCCGCTGCTCCTCAGAAATCATCTCCCTCTTGGTAACAAACTCAGCATGATGCATTTCACTTGATAGTTAAAGCCGACTAACCCATGGTAGCTGCTGTGAGCTTGTTGCAGATGAAAGTAAAGGGTGCCTTGCTACAGAGGATTTCATATTCAGGTGAAGTGATGACAGAAAACCTTATCAGCACTTAACAGTGATTCACTGCCAGGGCGCTTTTACATGCGGGCACACGAGGCAACACACTCGTATCAATTTACTTGATGAAGTGCATGCAATGCTGGGATTAAAGTGGAATGGAAAACACTCGCATCTTTAGATCGATAATAAACCTGCCCTGACTTGTCGATGCTCTCATGCCTCAGGTTCTCACTTTCTCTCACTCTTACTGTATTTGTCTCTTCGCTTCTTCCCTCACTCTCTGCCGCTTCCTCGCTCATGCACTTGTATATACTATTTTCCAAGCCATTTAGCAACGGCGTTCAGTTGTGCATGGATCATTTGCTGTGCTGTGGATCAGCTCCTGCCTTGCGTGCAGGTGTGTAATTGCAATAAATGGTTGTGTGGCTGCTGCTGTTGCATCAAACGGAGTTGCATCCATCGATCCTTTTGATATAATTTGTCATAGTGAAACACACACGATCAAACACGGAGAGCGCTTTCCACGTTTTTTCGTCTTCTTCTGCCATGTTTTATTTCTCCCAGCAAATGACCTGTATGCAAGACTTCTTGGTTGAGATCTGACTCAGACATTCTCTGTTTTTCCTTTTAAGGATATTGATCCAATTATTTTTAGATTAAAAAAAAACAAAAAAAAAAAACATTTACTCATTTAAGCATAGCAAACAGGGAATACATATCCACAGAATGGTGTAGCTGTCAAGGACAAATCCAACTCTTGCCTTGAGACCTGAAAAGACACTAAAGACTTCTTTTCTCGAGAATTTAACTCATTCTAATGCCTCCGCTCTGCTCTGCTAAGCAAATAATCCTCAGCACAAACACAAGAGAGGAGAGGAAGAGGTATAGCCGAGGTTTCATGTTAAGGCCCCAGCTTCCTCTTCCAGGTTTAAGCTCCTTTTTGGCCCCTGAGAAAAGATTAGTCCCCTTGGCCCTGGAGTGGAGAGCCTAAGCAGCTGGTTCCCAGACGAGGTCAGACCCTCAGAGCCCTTATAGACCAGATGTGCCTGAGGCTGCATAGGAGGAGACATTCACCTGATCCTCAAAAGTTCACACTGAGTTTAGAGACCTTTTAAGGTGCTTCTCTTTGGATTTACTCCATGTTGTGTCTCCACAAAGCTAGTGTGTGTGTGTGTGTGTGTGTGTGTGTGTGTGTGTGTGTGTGTGTGTGTGTGTGTGTGTGTCTGTGTGTGTCAGCGTCAGCTCAGGGACAAGCGAGTTAGGCCATTGCATGCTCATCCCTGTCGATGTCTTCTTTGTTTGCTGGCTGCCGCGCGTGCCACACGGCTCCTTGTAATTGGATGTGTTGGCAGCATAGTGACATTGGGCGGTGGCAGAAGGCGGCGGAGCGTGAAGCAGAACGCTGCCTGGTGCGCCTCGCCGGGGACGCTCTGGTTTCTGAGGTCTCCTCTGACTGCCCTAAACCCCACAAAGATGTCAGGGAGTCAGCAAGGTGGAAGCAATGCAATATCACAGCACACTGCTCCTGTCTGTGCAGAGTGAGATGTCACTCACTGTATAATTTACCTCACAGGGAGCTATTGTACCCTCTCAAAATTCACACTGAAGAGAGGAAGTGAAGCATATAAGAACTTGATTACATCTTTTATAACTGTCATGACTATTATCTCGCAGAGGTAAGGGAGTGATAGTCTTTAATCACCACACCTCTTTCATGGCAAGGCTGTAAAGGATTTTCAGTCTTAGGAAAAACAGAGGAATCAATGTCAATTTAATCCAAAACACACATCCTCTTTAGAATGAAAACCAGATGCAGGGAGGCTATTAGTTCCCCACTGTAGCACCCACATTTATGACCTATGTGTTTTGGTTGAGGTCCTACAGAAACCCAAATACCCTCTTATCATTGCTAATTAAACTCTCTCAAATAGTTTAATACTGTAAGCATCTGAGCAAATACTCCCTTTCTTTACAACCACAAATCACAACATTTCACCTCCATCTGGAACTAAAAGACACAAATAAAGATATTTCTTATGCTCCCATAAAGTGGAAAGGCAGATAAAACATGGAGAGTTTTCTAATTTGATCTGTCATATTTGATTTTTTCCTACAAATTACTTGAATGCAAGAGGGCAACACGTCTTGGTTAAATAAAATGGAAATCCCACAATCACATGCAGTGACTCACTGGTAGGAACAAAAGCTGGCTTGAAAACACACACACACACACACACACACACAACTATTGACCAACATTTGGTTTGTATTGATTCAGCAGTGCTCAATTCCCTGTGCAATCTATAGGGAAACGAATGCCCTTTTACTTTAACCTTCCCCAAAGATGCAACATGATCTATAACACAAAAGCAATGTCATTACAGCTTTGAAATGGGCTTTTGAAGACCAGCTTTGGAGTAGCAACTAAGAAAAGGTCACGTCAGTTAACATTGTTTGGTGTTTTGCTAATGGCTGTAATTGCATAGTGACATTTCTTTTCTTTTTTTTTAAGAATGTCCCTCAGAATCTTTTTGTTAGAAAAGCTTCATCTGTCCTCTACCACAAAGTCTCTTGAGTCATCGCCTGGCTGAGCCTGTATCCCTGCTCTTGTAATCTTTTGGGATCATGTTGCAAGGTTGGCTAATCAAACAGGAGGTTTGAGAATGATGTATTATTGACCAGGTCCTGATGGGAAAAAGTAGTCATCAAAGAGCGTCACGCTAGATTTGCTCCACAGCCTTTGCTGCGCTCTTAAATGCATTCCTTTTAACTGCATTGGCCACTCTTCCAAGGCAGTGATGATAACATCCTCACCCTTGATTTGTGCGGAAATGATTTGATTCTAGCCTGTAAGAGGTGCTTTTAACCACTACCTTTAACTCCTGAAGTTAGGAAAATGATGATCAGGTTAACCCCGCTCCCATCATACCCAGAGGAGTTCAGGATAGTACAGACACTGCTGAGGCTTAGCACTAACCCTCCTCACTGCCCCGCTGCAGATGCAAATACCCCGCTGTCTCACCGGTTAGCAGTCACTTTGCTTTTGTTGTGACATGCACGCATCAAGTTTGGACAAGAGAGTCTCTCCACAATTCAGAGGAGAGGAACTGGAGTGATGAAGGACAGATTTGAGATTGGTGCATTAGCTGACTCCTAAAGGGTATATCAACACTCTCTCTCTCTCTCTCTCTCTCTCTCTCTCTCTCTCTCGCTCTCTCGCTCTCTCGCTCTCTCTCTTCTCTCTGGATTGTTCATTCCCATCCACCATGAAATGAACAATTCCAGCTGAGCCCACTGGCAGGGCTTTGGGGGAAACTCAAGCCTGAGATTGGGCTTAGGGATGTAGCAGACTGGGAGCCGTCAGTGCAGGGCCTCTTGTCTTCTTGGCATAAGGCTGTCCACCCAAACACTTATCCTGGGGTTTTGTTTTTAAAATACTTCCAGACTTGTTTTGGAGGAACAGAGAAATGCCATTTACCATCTTAGCTCATAGTTTTTCATTTAGGAAAGAACTCAGCGAGAGATTGTACGTGGACTCTACTGTAAGCATGTGCTTATTTACCGAAATGGTTACCCGGGAGACGGGCCCAAAGTCGAAAAGTCTGAGTTAATATAAGATAATTAGTTTTGTGTAATAGCATAAAAACCACCTCTACCTGCTGATCTAAGAATGAAACGCTACAGTAAACAGAAATGATTTTATTCCTGTTTGCTTAGCAGATGTGAATCAGTTAGCTGTATAAGACACAGACAGACAGGAAGTGCTGGAACTAATAAATAGTTCAAAGCTAAATACTGTAAGTGTCTTAATGCATCAACTTCCAGTTTGAAATAGTCACCAACACTTCTTTGATTTAAGAGTGTGTGTTCTGCAGATGAAAAATCAGGAGTTCCTGCAACATATCAATTTATACAACCTCAGCAGACGCGTGTCAGACTGAGGCTGAATGTTTGTTAACACAAAGCCAGTTTCAGTGTCTCAGTTGTCTTCTCAGGCCGGGTTCAAACCTGGCGCCTCGGTCACTGTTCATTCAAGTGGGTGAAGAAATACGCCGTGTCATTGAACTCCAGAAGCAGCAGAGAAAAAGAGGAAATCCTGTTATCCTGTTTAAAATAAGAAAGGATCTTGTTTTAATTGGAGCTGGCTGTGTATGTGCCATTCCTTCCTCACTGAGGCTCAGTCAAGCCAAGCTGGTGTCTATTCATCTACCAGAGCAGCACGTCGACTCCTGCAGTCCACCAGCTGTTTTGCTGCCTGTCGCCGCACATGGCTCAGATTTGCTGCCTTATTAAAGAATGTGTGCCTCTTCAACTCCTGTAAACGAAATGCCCAAAGAGGCCAATGTCCGTCTACTCACCTCCTTGTATCTGGTCTGTCTAGACCACAGAGACAGTTTTGTCTAGATCTAGACAGAAGCCAAGCAGTGGGATGGATGCATGGACAGCTTTGATGACAGGCAGCGGTAGTTTTTCACTCTCCCCCCGCTGGCAAAAAAAAACCCCTTTGGGTCAGCAATAAATGCCCCCAAAGTCGCTGAATCTTAAAAAAAGGTGAGCAAAAGAGTTGAGTGTTTCTCCAAAATAAGGGTTCAGGAGTTTCTGTAAGGCAACCACCATGTTTACATGGCTCTAAAGCTCTGCGCAAGGCCAAATGTTATATATACAGCCAAGGCTATCTGAGAAACCAGCGGACATGGCCTCCGCAAACACAACCAATCTCTTAATCTCTCTCCGTTTGAACCTTCCTTTGCCTTAAGTCTCCTCGAGTGAAGCAGGGATAGAGCAGAGACAAGTCTCATTTTTCAGACGTAAGGCAGCCCTTTTAACTTGATTAAGACGTTTTTTTTTCCATTCTCTCAAGAGAATTTTTAAAAAATGTTTTAAGTCTAAATAACATGAGCTCTTCTCCTGGCCATGCCAGAACCCCTTTCCGCTTGGAAATATTTGCTTTGGACGGCAGCCTTGCCCAGCACACAACACATGCAATTATGGGAGCTATTTAAACAGGAGAGATCTACTGACAGGGGGACGCCTCATTTGGAGGGATGAAGGAATCAGGAAATGAAACCTTCATTGATGCGCCGAGGGTATGGAAAGAGAATTCCCCCAGGCCCTCTAAGGCTGGTTGCATTTCTCATGGGCATTTTGTGCATGCGCCGAGGACTGATGTATTTGAGTTGCCTTTACATGTTTGAATTTTTGGGGTTAGTGTATGTGTGTGTGTGTGTGTGTGTGTGTGTGTGTGTGTGTGTGTGTGTGTGTGTGTGTGTGTGTGTGTGTGTGTGAGAGAGAGAGGGGGTGGGAAATAGACTTTATGTGTGAGGATGTTTTCCCGTATGAGTTATGGAGTTTGGGTTTTTGGTGCCTGCTAACAGTTTATCTGTAAAGGTGCAGCTGTAGGTTGTTGGCAGCTTCCGTCAGCTCAACGGTCTTCTCTCTGTTGCTGCCACTTTCATGATGGGGACCATCTGGTCAAAACCAAGGCAGCCACACAGTTGAATGAAAGCCTGCCCAGCTATTCCGAACTGTCCTCCCATTACTCAGATTTAAAGTCTAAATGTTAACTTTACTGAGGAGTTTTTTTTCCTGAGTGCACTGCTTCGCCTGGCTATAGTGTAATGCTTTTCCCAATGACCTCAACTGACATGACACATGAGGGACGAGACAGGTTTGCTGATGGAATGTGAGAGCAGGACAGCAAACTTGGCAAGCCGACGAGGGTCATGAGTGCTACCTGCCACTGACCCATTTATCAACACCAGAGTTTTCTGTCTGCCAGGTGCCACTTTGTGAGCACAGTCTCTGTGTGTTTATGTATTTTGTGAATCCACATGCCCCTATATTTCTTTGTGGAAAAAGAAGAAAGAAGGACAGAGTGAATTTTAATTTCTAACTCTGCCGGGCTGAGAATTCCACAGAAAGGAAACTTAATCTTGAGGCTTTCTCAGACTGGACAAATAGACAGTAAATTAGTTTCGCATGACGGTTTCATTAAAAAAAAGCCTTGTGTATACAGCAGATTATTGATGCATCGAGCAGAAGGATGGATAAGGTTCCAGTGTGGTCGGTAGTGAGGGACAGAGCCCAGGTCTCAGGGGGAAGAGTCACCTCCACAGCCACAGTGCAGTCACGCACAGGGGAGGCCGGGACCGCTAAGCTCTGCAGCATGCCAGACAAACAAAAATATGACATTGTGCAAAAGCTTTCATGTTGAGTCACTCAATGAGTGAGAATAGTTTTGTGCCATTAGGAGAGAACAGCTGGAAGTGCACAATTCATTATTGGTGGAAATGAAGTCAGCAACTCTCATTTGTGGTCAGTTTCTCTTTTTTGCCCCGTGGTAGGACGAGGCCTCAGGCGACACCTTTGTAAATGCTCTGCCTTTGTATGCACTTGAGGTGGATTCACATGGTTGCTTGTTACCCCCCTGCTCCCCCCATGTCTCATACTCTCTCCTCTTTCCATCTTTACTTTTCCTCTCCCTCCTCCTCACCGCCCTCCCCCCTTCCACCTTCCACCTCCTTCCTCTCTCTCCCTGCATTCCTCCCGTCATGGGGCTGACAGACACTCGTCATCAGCAGGTACTCCGGCCCAGCTGGATCAGGTTTCCCACTTGCCAGGAGATTGTGCTGGTTGTGCATTTTTATGGCTTAGTGCTGCACAGTTTGAGGTTTTCAGTGCAACTCTTGTGTGTTGCCATGTCAGATAACCATTAAGACAGACATGGCCTCCTCAAACAGCTTAAGACAAACTCCCTCTGGCTTTTCATAATATCCAAACCCTTTTTTTTATGTCTTGTGTTTTTACTTTTGTATGACATTTGCACTCAAAGCACATCCTTTGTGGTTGTGCCTATTTAATTATGGAAGGGAGTAATTTCTAAAACATTTTCAAATGAGAAATACATTTTCTGACATGTTTTCAGTCAAATAGTAGTAGAGCTTTTTTTTGTTCTATTTCATACAGCAGGTTTTTGGGAATTATATCATCATATGTTGTGGTGGATTAAGTTTATTTACCAAAGTACTATGCTTGAGTACACATTTGAGGTACCTATTTCCATTTCATTATACTACGCATATACTTCTACTCCACTACATTTCCAGCCAAAAATATGTACTTTTTACTCTACTAAATTTTTACATATAAACATATATTGAACTTACAACTTAAAATATGATGCACTTTTATAGATTACGCTATCCAACATTATATAAAGTAGTTAAAACTTGCTCCACCGTAACCAAATACAATGGTCAACTTCTGCTTACATGCTTACTGCTTAATGCACCGCTAATAATAATTCAATAATATAAGATATAATAGTGTAATACTACTCAAGGCCATTTTTCTGAATTGTGAGTGCTTTTGCTTTTGATACAAAATGCTGCCTTAAAATACAAAACATTTACGCTCTTTCAGAAGTACTGTTGGTTCAATTACGTTTGCTCTAATTATACTTCTAAATGGATGCTATATGTGTGTGTGTTCCTACTATCTCTGTTGATTTACAGCTAATTGTCCAATAAACAGGTCACGATTTGATTCCAGACAACCTTCAACGGTAATCGGTGTAGTATTTGTTCTGTCTTGAAGTGATCTCATTAATTTTGTTTTGTGCGTCTGTCTCCTGGCAGATGTGGATGAGTGCTCAGAAGGCAACGGCGGATGCCAGCAGATTTGTGTCAACATGATGGGCAGCTATGAGTGCCGCTGCAGAGAAGGATTCCTCCTGAGTGACAACCAGCATACCTGTATCCAAAGGCCTAAAGGTTAATCACACACACACACACACACACACACACACACACACACACACACACACACATTGATGATTTGTGGAAAACAGCAGGACATGTTGGTGCATTTGACTCAAGGTTGGATATTGCTTTATGTGGTGAAAGCTCATTATTTAATGCAACATTTAGATGATGATGCAGTTGAATCTTCATGTAACATGCAAATGTTTAGGTCCATGCATTTTTGAGTAATGTGATGAGTTGTGCCCTAACAGGCCTAAATGAAAGGTGAGCAAAGGTAGGTGTCTCCAGTCTGAGATGGAAAAAAAGAAGACAAACAGGGATAAATCTCTTTTTGTTTTCCTCCCACTCTTTCAAATTGGATGAATCTAGTGCTTGGCAGCATTTGAAGGTATCGGTGGTATGAGAGTGGCCTTCGGGGAACTGCGAGCAGAGAAAACAATTAAAGGTGTAGCCTGGGGCAGACACACCTCTTGTTTATAGAGCATTCCTGTGGGATGGAGACATGACAGGAGAAGATACAAAGCCAACCTGCTATGAGGCTTACTCATCTGACACAGGAGGACTGCCGACACGCATACTGTACATTTATAACGTCATTTTATTTAAAGCAACGCGAGCTGTCAGGCACATATCTCTATTATGCATATTGTTTTGTAGCCAACAACGTAGAATTTTACAAGTCTATGAAACAACAGCACAGTGGTTGTAGTTTATAACAAATCCACTCTAGTTTGTTAAATCCCATATTTTTTGTCATAAAAATAGATCAGTTACTCAGCTCTGCCAGATTCTTTTGCTGCTCTGGAGTTGCCATATGTATTGCTAAATTGTGGGATGGTAAGAACAAAACCTGCTGAGTTACAGTGTGCTGGTTTTAGTCTGTTTGACTTGGATTGTTGTAAATTGTTTAAGTTTTAGCCTTTCCATTCCTAGTGCCAAAGATATTTTGGATCATTCACAAGTTATTTACCTGATGAATCTTATTATCATCATGCACAGACTAAATGCCAACCTACAATTACAACAATAATGATACTACAGAGTACTTTTCCATTTTTCAAAGGAGGATAAAACCATTTCTGGACATATTTGTGAAAACTATGTCTAATGGCCCTGACACACCAACCCGATAATCGGCCGTCGGACAGTCTGGCGAGGTCAGTGACTCGAGTCTGTTCGGTGTGTTCCCTGCCGTCGTCCATCGGAGGAGCTGTAGGCCTTCATTTTGGCCGACCAGACTTGCTGGGTCGGAGGGCGGGCAGTCGGACTCACTCCACCGGTGGCGTGCTAACCTGGAAATAACGAGCGGGATGAGTGACGAACGCCTCTCAAAATCCGACGAAATCCTTTTAAACTAACCTTTGTCGATCTGAAATGAAGACAGATTCAGCAACTGTATGGCCTATTTCCCGCCTATTTCGAACAAAGAAGCCAGACCCACGTGACTTTCATTTTTTGTATTACATCTCGCGCACGCAAGACTAATAACTAAGACTAATAAAGTGTCCAGCGTATGATTTTAACAATGTGTGCAGCCAGCGTTACAATGTATATTTCTAAACATTGTTGCAATGCCTCTTCTTATCTGTCTCGTTGTAGAATAACACTGGTAACACTTTACGGTAAGGGTACATGAATTATCATGAATTCATGCATGAATTAATTGATGTAGGCTATGTATTATTATGCATTATGTAATTCATGATTTATGTATTACTGCATCATGAATCATCAGGAATTGACATGTTCATAGTCTGTCATTCGTGATCTCATACATGAATAACACAACTAAAGCATTGGGTACGTGGGCACATCATTATGAATTATGATTTATTAAGCATGATCATGATTATTTATTTTTCTGCAAAAAAATGTGGTCATCACTCCGCAAATTCTGATTTGAACACAACTTGTGCATAATGATGTACCCACCTTACCTAATGCTTTAGTTGAACTCATGTCAATTCCTGATGATTCAAAAGATATAAAGGAATGAAGTAATGCACAAATCATGAATTAATTCATGCATGAATTCATAATTCATGTACCCTTACCGTAACGTTTTACCATAACTTTAGTTCAAGCCTGTGGCAGCAGTTCCAAATAATTTGTTTAATGCCATGCAATGAAAAATACCTTTTCACAAAGTTTTTCACAAGTTCAGTGGGTGCATTTTCCAAAAGAATGCTTTAATTCTGAAGAATAAAGTTGGTCCCACATGAAACCCACTCAATGTCTTTCATATTACTTCTTAGATATGTAGGCTACATACCAAGAAAATTCATGAATATTAACTGAGATACCCCATTATGTTGTGAGCAGTAGGCCTACATGTGCTGTTGTGAAAATTGTGTCTAATCTAATGTCTGTGTCTATGTCTGACCTGGGCTGGCACATGTTCACGTTAAAAAGTCTTTGTGCGTGTACGAGCACTACGGTCACGCACAAAGTGTCCCGGTTTCAGTTCCGGGAAATCTGGTCACCCTAATCAAGTGGCCACCAGTTAGTGTTAGCTGTCTCTATTTGTGGTTATAGCACATGACCAGACTGTCCAAAGTCAACGCAACGGATGTTTCTTTAACCTCCATACGTTGAATCAGTCAATCAATTTTATTTATATAGTCCAATATAACAAATCATCAAACATTCACTCCCCCTGGAAACACTCTACTGCAGAACAATAAATAAAACGTAATTCTTTTCTTTTTGGTAATTACAATTTTGACCAAATAAGTCAAAACAGATAGGCTACCACTGATTTCTTAGCAAATATGAATTTTAATTTCAGTTGGACTGTAAAATCAGACACATTTTGCTGCTGTTTTTTTATTATTTATGTTTAATTTCTTAGGTCATCGAGATTTTGACTCCAACATATAAATATCCTTGTTTTTGTCCCCCCTGTGCTGTTCTGTGTTGTGCTGTTGCTCTGCGTGTTGTTTGTCACACTACATGTTGCACAGCGTTTCCTGCCTCTGTTCTTTGTTCGGTAGATTTCTCCATAGATTAGAAAAGCAACATCAGAGAAAATGAACAGCTGTTATCACTATCACAAAACACATTTATTCAAGAAGTAATTATCCAGCTGTCTACAGATTCCTTGGCCCCGCCAGTTTGTGTGTCGTGGACCTTTTGGTTCCTGAGGTTTGCAGCATTTGTCGTTCAGAAAGCCCTGACAGCATGTACAGCAGGCTCCGAGTGGCTCTTCATCTCTGCCCTTCTCTTTTCTATGATAACTGCTCGTGCTTGGAGTCATTAGACTGTGATGTTCCTAAGTCCCCTGGATGGTGTACCGAGGATCTTGGAAGTCTGGTTTATGAGATCAGTCTGGCCTAGTAAACTGTCAATGTTTACATTTCATAAACGCAGTGTTATTTGAGTGGAGTGAAAAGCTGGATCATGTGTTTCAAAGCACTACTACTATTTCTGTCAGAAGCAGACTGTGAGCACTGGTCGAGTCTCGCCAAGCTCCCCGTCTCACCTCTTTTTGTTAATCTTCCATTTTCATATTCAATTTGTCTTTATTGTTTCCAGATGAGACACATTTGGATCAAGAGATTAAAGCTGCCATAAATCTACAAACTTCCTTCACTCATCAGATAGCCGCTCTGTCATCGTTTCATTATTTTCGAAAGACTAACAGACAGAACAACTACTCATCTGATTATTATTACTGCTCTTATTACAACAGTGTGTGTCTCAGGGAAAATGGAAGTAGTGAGGAAGTGGCTCACTAAGTTATTGGACAATAACTCTGCAGAATTGCTGCAAATATCACTTTCCTTGTTTACTGAAAAAATAAAAAAATATATATATGCACAAGTGGCTCACGGGGGGGGAAATCATTGAGAAAATTAAAACTGATCTAGTCGCCCAGTCAAGTCGGATTAAATGCAACCCTCCATCCATTCTGCAAAACTCCTCTTAAAGAGCAAAGCCTGGGGTGCAGTTTGCTCATGAGCTTTATTGTTCTCATTAAAAAGACATCAGCTTTCCATTTCTTTCATTAATGGGTCAGGTGTGCAACTTCTGCGAGTCTTTCTGTGGACAGTGGAGAGCTGGTCACTGCAGTGTATGTCGATAACAGTCTGTTTCCCCTGCTGGTAGGAAGCCCTTGTTAGCAGTAAGCCTGTGCCAATTAGGCAGCAGGGGTCTGCCAGCCTCTCAGCTAATGACAAGGCTGCTGCTGGCCTGTCTCTTATTAGACCTGCCCCTGCCCCCCCTGAGCAGGAATAACTCCGGCCAAATGAAGGCTCCATCGTCTAGCTGGCCAAAATGTAACAGTTCATTTATTCTCCCCAAACATTCTCCCAGTCAAGAAATAAAGCCTTTTGAAGGCCAGCCAAGGTGCTCAGTGGTTGATTGGAATGCCATTTAGGTCAAGAAGGGTTCCACTGCTTTACGTTTGATTTATTGTCTCTTCTATATAGGAGGATAACAGGCACATACTATATGTGCGTGAGACGGGATCCAGCGTTGGAATTCTGATATTTCAGGCTCAGTCAACCCACACATCCATAATTTTAGTCCTGTACATTTTTGAATATCCGGGAGGGCAATTACTTTAAGTGTGCACTGATGGGCTGTGTGTGTGTACGTCACATACTGTATAGTAACTTATGTTTTCAGTCATATTGTCTTCAGCTCAATATACACATAATATGATTTGAAATCTTCAGCCAAGTTGAAGTGAAATGAGAGGTGCAGTTTTCAACAAGAAGTTGAGTCCTCTCGATCAAACTTCCTGTCACTCTGCCAATCAATATGGCATAAGTGTGGCTGGCATTGTTTGGAAAGCTGTTGAATAGCAGCAAGGAGTCTAAAATGTCACACCAGCATGATGGTATTAGAGTGTTTGAAGGTCATTGCAGGGAAAACTTTGACATAAGCCCCCGGGGTTGTACTCTCACCTTTTACTGCTAAGGAGAAAGCTGTTGATCGGCAACTGCACGATTTGAACACAATGTTCCATTTGATGTTCAAGTCATGGTCACCAAAACAACATTTACTTATTCTACTATATTAGAAAAAATAATAGAACAATTCCCTCCATTGCCTTTTATCAGTCACCTGATTGTGGATACAAGCATTGCTCTTTTTCTCTACAGTAGGCCTCGTCTTTCCAGGAAATGTTTACTTTGTCAATGAAATCCTCTTCCTGTGTTTACAACTTTCATTAGCTTCCCAAAGGGGTTGTTACCCCTTGTGCAGCCAATCTCTTCTCTCTATCTCGCTCTCGTTCTCTCTGTCTCTCTCTGTCTCTCTCTCTCTCTCTCTCTCTCTCTCTCTCTCTCAAATTCAAATATGAACATAATGGACATGATGGACATAATCATACATACGCACAGGCACACAACTCAGTCATTTTCAATTTAATCCTGCCGGAGGCACAATTGGACACTTTCTGTTTTAGACAGTGGCATGTTGACTTCAGGATATGTGTTTTCTGTGCTGGCCAGAACCGCAGCAGTGCAAGAAATTTTCCAATAAATGTGATCAAGTCCATAATAAAAGTTTGCATCATATTCTCAGTTAGTTTTGCTCTCCAGCCATCACATTCCTCCTGTATGAAATCAGGCACGGGGTCATTGAACCCCGTTTTATTGATGATTTGTTCTAATCGTAAACTGATAAAATGACCTACTTTCTTAGAATGTAATATCCATTTAGCAGACTGTTTGCACATTTTAATTACATGAAGTAATGCGCTGCTAAAGGTCCTGTTTCCATCAGGCCAATGATGCAATGTTTAATACTTAACAATCAAATATATAACTATTTGTATTTGAAAAAAGACACTTGTTTATGTCTTGTGCTGTGTGGATGTCCCACTGTGCAGAAGCCGACACGGTTCTTACACGTTCCCCGTGTTGGTTCTCAGCAGGCCTGCCTGCCTGTCTGTGCATTGGCCACAGAACTGTTTTTACAAGTGTAGAAGTCGCTGCTCCATTGCTCTGCAGCCCAACCGTATAACCAGGCTCTTTTCCTATTCTAGGGAAGTGGAGTGAAGGGAACGCCTCGTGCTCCCATTGCTACGTATTAAGTCTCTCCCGTTGGTCCAACAGCAGAGACAAAGACAAACGGGACACTTTTCCTGTCCCTCTTGTCTTTCTCTGTCCACCCCTCATTTGTTCTGCTCTTACTCTCTGTCCTACATCATCTTCCCTCTTTGTCCAGACTCTACCAAGCCCCATGCCGTGTCCCCCCCACCCCCTTCTCCCCCACCCTTGAACAAATATACATCAGTGGCTTGGGCTTTAGCAAATGTTGACTGCCTTGCCACTGAATTCTCCATACCTCATTTGAGACGGGCATCCCTTTTGCTCGTGGGTTTGTCGAAGGCCATCTATAATCTGGCCAGCCCAGCGTGCTGCTGCGGACTGCCTGAGTGCCAGTGGGGTTTTTCCACTAACACTTGGCTGTAATGGCTTTAACCAGAGGGCCAGACTGAGCTCTGTAGAGACAGATGCCTTCTTCAGCAGCCTCTGCCTTTTGATTTTGGAAAGAATGCGTCTCTGTAATGACATACTGTATCTTATATCTTTTGTATGTCTTTATTAAAGAAAGCTCTGCTGCTGTGTTGTCTGTTGTGTTCTGTTAGGAGGGCGCCCAGCTCCTTTGGGACTGCACAGTGAGGTGACCTTGATAGAATGAGAGGAGGAGTGAAGGCGAGAGTGGCACGTCCCCAGCAGGTGCTGCACAACTGTCTGTGACACAGATGGGCAGACGCACACAAATTTGCTTGCAACCTGCATACATTATGCAAATACACTTGTGTTTCAATGCATACACATGCATTAATGCAAGTTTCCTACTGTATCTGTTTTACCAGCAGGACTCACTCTCAACTGTACACAAATTTAAAGTGTGTGTGTGTGTGTGTGTGTGTGTGTGTGTGTGTGTGTGTGTGTGTGTGTGTGTGTGTGTGGTTAAGGTTAGAGTTGGTTCAGTGGCTCATCTCTGAGAAAAGGGAGTGAAATGAGCAGCCTCAACAAGTCCTTGGGGAAAGGGAGAAAGTCAGCGCTCGAACGACCAAAACGGTAGCTCTTGGGTGGAATCTCTGCTCTCTATGAACGGAGTCGATGAGCAAGAGTTACTTACTTGACCGGCTCTGTCTGACCATCTGTGTCGCAGCTCAGCTCAACTCAATCCAGTTCAGCTCCTTTCCCATTCTCCTTTTCATGCGCTGATATTGGAATCTCTGCTCTCTATGAACGGAGTCGATGAGCAAGAGTTACTTACTTGACCGGCTCTGTCTGACCATCTGTGTCGCAGCTCAGCTCAACTCAATCCAGTTCAGCTCCTTTCCCATTCTCCTTTTCATGCGCTGACATTTTTATCCTCCTATTAAAACTTTTAAGGGCCCATTATCTAAGAGGAAGGAATGTTGCTTTAATAGTGTGGTGGCTCCATGCTTAGGCCCCTTCTTTTCCGTTTGTAACCAACCAACACTAGCTAGCTGCTTAATGTCCTCCAGCCAGCGTCGAGAAAAAAGGGGACCGTCTCCCCTCTGAGACGTATGACAGCAGCTCAGCACGGACCAGGAGCCTTCTTTTCACTGCCCTAAGCACTCAGAGCAGACTATAAACCCTTGGCATGCCTTCCACTACTTCACCCCCTTTGTTTCTGTCTCTCCACTACATGGTTCTCAGGTTTAAGAGAGCTTGCAGCACTCTGGTGAAGAACTTGTGGCCTCCTTGGATCTTTTGTTTGAGGATCTTGTTCGTCGGCATCTTAGCTGGAGCACCCATGTTAACTTTTGCACAGTCCCACATGTGATGTAAAAACTTATACCCTGCTGTTAAAAGTTTACTGTTGTTTTGTTTCTTGGTAGGGAGGGTTTAGCTCAGAAGGACAGTCATACAGGGCCTGAAGCTCCTGTGTCCATGATACAGATGTTTCACTGCGTCAGAAAATGTGTTTTCAGTTGAGTTCTTTTGCAGTTAAGTGAAGTAAAAGCTAGTCTGGTTCTGAGAGAGCGATAGTTTAAATTGCCAGCTACTGGCTAAGATAGTGATTTCAGCTCCAATCAATCTCTCCACACAGCTATCCATTTAGACTCGAGAGTCGCTATCATCAGTAAATCATTAAGTACCTTTTCTTCTTTTGCTGTTGTCCTGACCTGCTGGTTTTCAGAAAGGTGGCTGTGATGTGACCTGCACTTAATGCAATGTCCTTGCAGGCGCTTGCAGCAGATCTCACATATTAAGTTGAAGTTCCACTGACTCAATGAAAGACACAAATTGATTCTACTTCAAGAGAAATCATTTACTGTGGTCTCTTTATCCCCAAGGATAATGCATACTTTAGGAAAGAATAGGAAAAGTAAGCACTGGAAATTTAGCATGCTCAACAAGATCTTAGATGGTCACATATTGAGTGCTATCAAAATAAGTCTTGTCCGCCCTCGTGCCATGGCAATCCTTTTAGTCCTGGTTAATTTAGAATTTGTATTTGAGTGAAAACAATGGAATTGTTGGAATTGGAGCATACGAAATAAAATGACTCTCATTCTATTTCTATGGTCTGGAGTCTTGTTTATGCATGAGCTATGTCCCAATTCAGGGGCTGCAGCCTTCGGAGGCTCCAACTGTTGTATCCTTCGCAGCCCCAGGATTTCTAATATTCATTTGGGCAGAAGCACAGGCAATTTTTGTCTGCTATGTCATCATTAAATTCACTTCTGAGAATGTTTTAGGCGAGAAGTTAACTGTGTAGATGTTGAATATAGGCAGTGTTATGAAAATGTATGGCAAATTAAAAAATTTGCTAGAAATTTGCTTCGGAGTATAGGAGCTACATAACCGGTCCTGATGCCAGCTAGCTCTGCGGGGCTACCTAGATATCTGGCCAGCCAGTCATGCTTAAAGACCCCACTGTGGGGGCGGCCTCTAGCTCACTCAGTAAGGGCATGCGCCCCATGTAGGCTGAGTCCTTGGCAGCGGCCCGGGTTCAAATCCAACCTGCGGTCCTTTGCTGCATGTCATCCAATCTCTGTCTCCCCCCCTTTCCTCTCTATCCACTGTCACTATCAAATAAAGGGAAAACCCCCCAAAAAGAATCTTTAAAAAAAAAAGAGTTGACTGGAGCTCTCCTGGTCTCGGAGACAAGAGATGTGATACATGAGGGTTTATTATTTATTTTCCTCTCTCTTTGAGACACTTGACCAAATGGTAAAAAAGAAAAGGCTCCACTTCGGTGCTGTAGTTAACGTTTTGATCACTTATCAGCTGCAGCTGTCACGGTTGCTAGGCGACAGGAGCGGCGCTTCGACACAAACAGGAAATGCTCTGCAGACCAGATTGACTCATTTCGGATTCCGCTCGGTTCGGTCTTCGTGGGCTTCGAAGGATGCAGCCGAGGCAGACTTCGAAGGCTGTGGCCTCCGATGGCTGCAGCCCCTGAATTGGGACATACGTAGCTATAGGCTTCAGGCTTTCAGAACTGCGTGCAGATTTACTTTTTTGTGTGTTTACAATGGAGTTGAACTGTAATACAGGATTTTTTTTCCAGTTTGTAATACTGCAAATAAATATTGCAATATCTTCATCAGTAGGCCATAGATCTATCACCTCTGTGGCACGCTCGATGGTGTTTTTTGCCCCCAACACTGTGTTAAGGTTAGGGTTAGGTGCCTTGGAGGCAGTGGTCGCAGCGCTGCCTGGAAGGAGCAGTTGGGGGCAAGAAACACCATCGAGCGTGCCTCCTTTAGCAATACATAGTGACAGACATTTATTTAAATGAAAATCTTCGAGATTGCAGTTTTAAGGCCCTGATTCAAAATCACCTTCTTGATTGGGGAAAATAAATGTTCTGCAAAAGTAAGAACAAATTTGTTTATTCCACATGAGATTTCAGTTTTTTCACTACGCTCTGCTTTTTGGTTTGAAGTAGGCGGGCCTCAGTTAAAAAAAAAAAGGTGATGGTGTAACTTGCTTTCGTGCACCAATCAGGATTCAGATTTAAATTATAATCTAATGACAGTTGTCTATGGTTGTTTATCTGAGTTTTTGACTGTTATTCTTGTAATAAATAATATTTTACTTGTTTGCTGCTTATTAATTCATCATTATGCTACAGAGAAAGACTTTAAGCCAAGTTTCCAGGGGCTTTAATAAGTATTTTAAAAAATAAACAAACAAAAAACTTGATTTCTGGCAAATGAAAAATGCATCACATCACACTAGGCATGCAATTGTAGAAAACCAATTACTTTAAATGCAGTCATATGATATTTGGATATTAATATCTATTAAAGGAATAGTTTGACATTTTAGGAAACAGCCTCTTTCTTGCAGAGAGTTAGATGAAAAGACCGATACCACTCTCCTGTGTACGCTAAATATGAAGCTACAGCCAGGACACGTTAGTTTAGAGCCTACCAGCATTTCTAAACCTCACTAAATAACATATTACATCTCATTTGAACATGTGAAACAACACATTGTGGTTTTAACATGAATTTTATTTTATAGATTAAACAAACAAAATCTTTATGCTAAGATAAATTAGCCATGAGATTGACATCGATCTTTCCATCAAATTCTCAGCAAGAAAACATATTTCCCAAAATGTCAAACATCTTTTAACACATGGTCAAAAAAAATATTTATTGGCTTCTGGCAACAGTGTCAACCCTTATTGTTGGGTACAGAGGTCAGGTTAAAGTTGTGACTCCTTTGCAGATGGAACACTCCTACTTGTTTTCTTGGATAATTGCAGTGTTCCCTTTTTACCACAAGTGCAGTAGTTTCGATGACGCCTGTTCGTGTTGAGCAGTGTGAAAACCCATATCGCCTCTGGTCAGTCCCTCTGGACTTATTTAAAAGGCTCCCTCTCAATTCCAAGACTTTGGACTCTATTTCCTGTCCAGTTCTGTGCCTATAAAGGGGTCTGTGATCGTTTTTTATTAGTTTCTACATATAGAGTTGTGTTTTATGGGTCAGCAGATCAGGTTTTAGTAGATCGTGGCACAGATGATCTAGCAGATTTGGTTTTATTTCTCCGTCACTTTGACATCCATCTTCTTAAAGGATGTTTTCCTTTTGGCTTCCTATCATTTAGTAATGATAAAAACTGAAGGCCTTTAGCAGCCAGTTAGAGGGAACAGCACACGGTGGCTGATATCTGGGCCTGGCCTGGAGAAAAGGGCCATTGTGTCAACACTTTGGCTTTTATTGGTCCTCAGAGAGATGAAGGCCCAGGTTCTGGCCCTAGTCTGACATGTTATTGATGGATGGTTGTGTAGCATTCGGAGGGAGAGGGGCTGCATAAAATAAAGGGGGAGTGAAGTGAGTTTTGGGATGCATAATACAACCTTAGTAAG
Organism: Sander vitreus; assembly: GCF_031162955.1. Taxonomy (NCBI): domain Eukaryota; kingdom Metazoa; phylum Chordata; class Actinopteri; order Perciformes; family Percidae; genus Sander; species Sander vitreus. The sequence goes on along the minus strand of NC_135861.1, from coordinate 23,655,604 downwards.
GAATATTTAGTCTTTTGGGCTTACTTAGTTGGAAATTCAATCCTCTGTTAAGTTCATAGATGTCTTTATTTATTTTTTTGTTGCTCTGACCTCAGATAGACACAAAGCCAAGAAAAGGGACCGCTGAATTCCACATCCCACTTAAATATCCACATGACTCGCTGTGAAATTCTGTTGATGCTCATTCATGGTCACTTCACTCAGTCCTGCCATGCCTTTTTCTTTTTGCCATCAGAGCTGAAGCGTTGGTCCAGTGTTTGTTTAGTGCTGAGTCTTTGTGAAGCAGGGAGGGCGGTCGCTGCAGTTAGTTTGATAGTTCACCCTGTCTGCAACACTGACAAGAGCTCAGGAAGGAAAGTCTGAGAGGATTGTATGACCTTGTGACACTTGTTGACAGACTTAAAGTGATGGCACGTATTTAACCAGGAGGTCAAAATTGTTTATCAAACTCGCGTCGTCAGCTCCTTGAAGTAAAGAAAGACTCCGAATAGATTTCAGCCACGAGTGGAAATACATAGAAGGGCCGGTTGAGTTCTTGGCAAAACATATGGAAAACAAGAAGGCATAATTAAATGAGGTTACAGTGGCAGGGGCTATACTACATAAATCAGTAATTAAGCACAGAATTATGTGAAAACACGTTTCTGTCAAGCTGATATTGTTTTCTCCTTGTAGCCCTCGGGGCAGGTACATAGAAACTGTATGACAGAACGCGCTTTTCGAGACTGACACACCACATTTGGACTAAAGACGAAGAGCACACAAGGTTATATGAACTTTGACACTTCCATGCACATATGCAAATGCTTACATTTATAAAAAACGTTGGCTAATTAAGAAAGTTAGACCTCCAAACACCCTTCATTGCGACAGCAGATTTAATGAGACATGAATGGACATGTCTTCTTGCTCACTGCATCCCTGTTCGCCGGAAGAGAAGGAAACGGTGAGAAATCTGTTTGGTTTTTATTGCGCCAGAGAGCTGGTTTGTCACTGCATCTGTAGCAGTGGCATGCGTTCACAACTAATAAGTCAAATATCAGTCTTCTCCCGGCGAAGGCAGCACTGTTATCACAGTACAGAGCAAAGCAGAGGGAGCACTGCCTCCGTTTGTGTAATAATTCATGACATGAGGGTCTCAAGTCATGGAAATGCATGCTAGGTGTCTGTTGTACCTCGTCATGAAGCATTTATACATCACACAGAAATTATGTATCTTTTGTATGCCGTGTTTAGAAAATGTGCTTTGAATTATGAAAGTTTAGAGGTTTGTCATATTTTTACTGAAGTGCTTCAACCTTGATGACTGATCCCCTTATTTAAGTGCAATTCTCTTTTGATCTCAGTCTCTGCAGGGAGAATTTAACCATAGAGTTTGTTTTTTTTGCTCAGTGTGTTCCTCCTTTCTTTTCTTTATGGGGGATTACCTCAATTAAAATCACAGGTCTACGGGATCAGCTCCTGCTGGGAGTTTTATCCTTTCTGTAGGCAGCCTCCTTTTTATAGCCTGAACCGAGTGAGCATGTTCCAACACGTGCTTGAATCTTTGTAAAGGGGTACTGGGCATGTCAGTCACCAGCAGTAGGCATATATGTGACTCAGGGTCAGGAAGCGTGACAGGCATTTGAGCCTTTTTTTTTTACTCCTTATAACAGGTCTGTGACATCTTATTTGAAACCAAACTCTTAGTTTACTGAATGGTCTTTGGCTTTAAAAAAAAAAAAAATTGTGTGTAATCTGTAAAGGCAGTTAAGAGGTAAACTGTCTCTCTCTTTCCTGGTCTCGCTGTTTCTTTCACAGTGCAACCAGAAGGCTCAAAGGAAGGACCCACCTGCATGGACAAGAATCACGGCTGTGCACACATCTGTAGGGAAACACAGAAGGGTGGCATCTCCTGTGAGTGTCGACCTGGATTCCAGCTCACGGATGACAAGTACTGCAAACGTAAGTCATGTCAACCTGAAGCATAGTTTCCCCTCTGTGACACACACAAAAACACACACACATACACACACACACACACACACACACACACACACACACACACACACACACACACACACACACACACACACACACACACACACACAGGGAAACGCACCAGGAGGAGGATTTATAGGCTCCTCATGAAAAGGTGATTGGAGTTGGAAACCTGCCGATGATGGATAATTATACTCATTCCACAAATGCCTTCCAACAGATTTGAAGTAGGCTACTGGCATTTAAGTAACATTACCAAGCCGTGATAATCTCCTGAATAGTCCTCATAAAGAAAAACATGTTTATCAAATGAGGAGCGATCATTTACACAACCAGGGCAAGTGTGGAGGTTACTCGAAGGGGACTGCTCTGATGGACAGCGCACACTTCCTGTTGCTGTGCAACGGAGATCATCCTGTCAGAGCTGGGGCCAGGGCTGATGGGGGATTTGTCTGTGTTTGGATAAGGATTGGAGAAGTGTTATTCTATAGTTTTTTTTCTGTGACAGCCCAGGAAAAGGGCAAAAGTCACTGGGATGGTAGGGTGCAGACAGGATGGCGGTGGAAGCCTCGGCTCGTTCGTGTTCTTTTTCACTCTGTCATCACAGGTGTGTTAAAAGTGCCAAGGTTAATGCGCCCTTTGTCCGCCAGCAAATAAATGTATTTGCACTTGAAGATTTGCAGACACACACATACTTATACCAAAAATCTTCCCATCATTTATGTGCAGCTGACATGAGTCTTGTACTGTTTGTAAGAAATGTCATAAATTATAAAAAATGTCTTCACTTAAAGTTTTTGCCCATTCTGCAGAATCTAACTAAATGGAAGGAGTCTCTGTTTGTATATCTATCCTTCCATTTTCTCGACAACTGTTCATCCGATTGACTTCACACTTGGCGGGTGTATTGCTGAGGACCCAAGAAAGTGCAGTGTTGAGTGCGAGCTCTTGAGATCTATATGGGACATATTTATTAGTAGCGCGTTATGTACACACTGTGTAGTGTATTGAGAGGTGACCATTTTTAACTGTTAGACCTGCGAACGGCACACTGGGTACGGCTCGCTCTCCACAGCTCGCCACAGAACATTCAAGAGCAGATGAAGGCAGAGAGACCGGAAAGGTTACATTGTAGCAAACTCATTTCAACATTTCAAGCATCTGCGATGTAACTTTCCAAATGAACACTTTTGTTCCCAGACATAGCCTGGTCCCAAATAGCTAGCTGTAAGCAAATGACACATATACTCTAGCATTACTAGGGGACGCACCTACTGTATGTCATGGCAGGTGTAATGCTCAGGACCCAAGGAAGCGCAGTGCTGAGTGTGTGGAGTTGTGTGGATGAGTTGTTCTCGAGAAAGCTGCAAGCAGCAATATCAGAGGCGTCTCATACGGAGTGACTTACAATAAGTGCGTAAGTTCAGCCTCTTGCTCGAGGCCACTGGAGCGGCTGTTGGAGAGTTTAGAAAACGTAATGCATCATGCAAAATTGAGTCTGGGGAGGGATGGATGAATAAATCAATGATAGTGATACATGTAATTAACATAATTCACCAGTTGAGTCCGTGAATATGCAAATCAAGGCACACCCTTCTTCACATTATATACATAGATTTTGATATTAATCTGAGCCCAGCTTGGTAATAAGCGACAAAAATGTTGAAAGGTGTCTAGAGATCTCATTGGTTCACAGTGCTCTAATCACATTGAATTGTGTGTTGTGAACAGTTTTTTTTTTTTTTCATACCTGAGACTGAGGTGTGACTTTGTTAATCCAATTATTTTAAAGGAACTTCACAATAGGCGCCTTTACATACAGTACAGTTTGTCTCCTTAAAGGCCTGAGTGCAGTATAAGCCTGCACTATTAACGTCATGGAGCATATGGCCCAGGGAAACAGTATGCATATTATCCTGAAGTTCCAGCTGGGGACCTTTTGTTACATGTCGTTCGGCTCTCTGTACCCTCATTTCTTGTCAACATTCTACTGTCAACTTTCAAATTAAAACAAGTGTGTATTAACCTGTTTTTACAGTTTATGTTAACCGTGTGCTCTTTGATAGTGACGTGTAACTACGGTAATGGGGGTTGCCAGCACATCTGCGAGGAGACAGACCATGGCCCCAAGTGTTCGTGCCACATGAAGTTCGTCCTGCACAGCGATGGAAAGACTTGTGTAGGTGAGTCATCTCACCCCGATACAACTACCGAGGGCAAGAAATAATGGCTTTTGAATGAGAAAATGTAAAACCACAAACAATTAACTCAGCACCCAATTTCAAATTTAATTAACATTTGAAAATAGGTTTATTGTGATAGAATGCAAGTTGAAATTCAGGCCTTATTACAGTAGCTGTAACACCCCGAGCCTTCTCTCTTGATCTGTGACATACAAGGACAAAAGTCTACCACCTACTGTGCTTTCCCCTCTTCTGCTGCTGCTGCTGCTCCAGTAACCTCTCAGTCCCTGCTTCTGCTTTGGCTTTTCTTCCTTCTCCTTCTCTTTACTGGGCACAGTGCAACAGCTCTCCTTATTCCTCTCAGTTTGTTAGCCATACAGTCAGACAGACACCTTCTATTAGCCCTTGGGTCACTTCCTCCACTGTTACCCTTTGGGGATCAACTCACACTCCTGACCTAACCTTCCACTGGCATTTATCAGTGTTTGCCTCCGTTGAGTAAAAATCATTCAGCCACTCAGGCATATTGAACCATTCTGAAGGGCAGTTTCCCATCAGATGGGGCCTGCAGGTGCAGTAGAGTCAAAGCATAGGTTTCGACTAAATGTCTACGGATTGCATTTAGCCATGCAGAATTACACATTTCATTGACAATCATGGAACATTAGTTAGTAGTTGTAAATTTGAGACGGACCATTTCTGCAGACAGGCCCTTATTTTATCCGCCTATTTAACCAGAGTGTCATTAATAGTTTCTTTATACACTACAAACCCATTTTTAAAACCAATTCAGCGTGTATGTTGCATTGTTAGTAACCTGGGTTTGTATAGGAAGCTTCAGTGAGTTGGATAGGACATCATTTTCATTGTCAGGAAGACAAACGGTAATATAATTAGAGGCTACGCCTGCTGAGCAGACTGGTGAGGACTGGTTTCAGTGGCTGTTAAGTTTGAGAGCTTGGTTTAGGTAGGTAGCGGCTGATTAGCCTAATGCTTCTGGATCTCCTTTATTACCACAGCCCTGATGAGAGCCAGACCTATGTCAAGGTCTGGTCAGCCAACCTGTCATTATTGCTGTACCCTGCTAGGCCAGGGGGACACCACAAAGTTGACCACAACCAAATTATGTCTTAGCTTGTCTTATTCCCAAGGCAGAGCTAATGTACATATGGTGTGCCAGATTAGGAAGCAGTCAGCCAGTTAAAATCTCTGATTTCCCCCTCAAAGTCTGGGGTTACAGAGGTGGAGGCAGGGCTGCTCTGCGGTCGACACAGGGGCGCTCCATCTCCCAGACACTCTATTAGTTAATAAAACCTCAATAAAACAAACAATCTGCCAAATGAACCACTGGCGGGAGAGTGAGTGACAAAAACGTTGGAAGACCTTCAGTAAGGCACCACTACTGTGCACTAGGACTGTAACGGTTTAGGCTTTCCACCAAGAAAAATTATTCAAAAGCAACACATGCTGAAACTGTGGTTGTTTTTTATATGTAGCACTTTAGAAGCTGTATAAGTGTACACAGATTTTTCAAGTGGGTGTGCCAGGTTTAGATACAATAACCTTATCCCTCTGGCAAAAAGTTTTTTTGATACATATGACAGCTACCTCTGCTTAGAAGACATTTCATTTTTATGTATTTCAAGGCTTAAAACAAATGTTTTTTTCTTGGAACCAAGAAATCATATTCTAATCCTGAATTCAGTTTTAAATAGTCTCAAATGTCAAAAACAAGATAAAAATGGCTTGCTAGGGTTGTTATATTTTTACACGCTGTCCTTATGACACATAGTGATCATTCCTCTCAGCCACCGCGTTCGGAAAAAGTAAATTATGTATATAGTGTAGAGGGTATCTATAGCAACCACACAAAGTGAAAATACACTCCCTTTTAGCCTCACTATTGATTTGGAAATGTTTATGATTAATTGAGTCTCTGCATACTTCATCTGAAAGGAACATGATTACGAAACAGCTCTTGCCTCATCAGTGGCTTTGTCGTTAGTCTGCTGGGCTCTTTCAGTATGCTGTAGCTTCACCGTTCTATCCATCTTGTGGGGTGTTTCATATGAATTCTGACACATTTTTATTCATTTTGTGGTGTCTCCTCACCCAGGCTTGGTCATGAATTTTGCAATAATATGCCACATGCTGCTTTTTTTTGGAAGTGTTGGTTCTTTATCCTACCTATCTCACCTCTGTTGATACCTTGCATACTATAGGTGGGAATTTATGGACTATTCTCTCTCATTCCTTCATACACATACAAGCACACACACACACTATATTTGTTCAGTCGCCTACTCAAACTTTAAAGTCAGATTATTTGGCTGAAACAGTCTTAACAAAGTCAAGTTTATTTGTCTTATCAAGTACGTTCAGGTATCAGAAAGGAGCAGCCATCATGTGGAAGCATTCACGCTGTTAGCACAGCAAATCATAAACATTCACAAATAGCAGGCAGATGCAGACATGCTCAGGAGTTCAATCATCTGAAGATTTAGCCACACTATGCCAGACACACACACACACACACACACACACACACACACACACACACACACAGATGCACAGAAAGAGAGCAAGAGATACATTTTATAATACAAACAGAAAGCTATACAAACAACTACACAAACATTTGCCCATAACATAAACACACTGTGCTCTCATTTCGGGTGGTCTGTGCATTCATGCTGGTGTATTACCTCACAGTGCTCTGTCCTCTTAACTGCTGAGAATCATTGTTTCTGGATGCTGCATGTTGGGATTGGGACATGTTGGTTGAACTGTGGCAGTCAATGTAAACTGTGCATGCTTTGTGGTGTTGACCTGTTACTTGCAGATATGAGTATCTGCTTTCTCATCTGGCACCCTAAAAGAGCTCCGAATTGGTCATTCTGACATCCACAGGGCCAGAGAATACCTTTAAGGGACTGAATGTGAGTTTTAGTCTGAAATACTTTTTAAACATAATTGAAATAGTGTAAATGATAAACATGTTATTGCATTTAAAATATTCCCCTTAAAAGGTATTTTACCTTTTGCCATTTTGTCTATGTGCTTAAAGGCCCAATCCATCACCCCAGCTATATCATGAGTTCAGTACATGGTTTGCATACTAAATGTGTGCCATGTAGTTTAGTGTAAAGTAAAATATACACTGGACTGTAGAAATGGGAATCACTTGGCAAATTTGGCTTGTTGTAATTTGTTTAATTAAAAGCCAATTAATTAAAAGTCATAATTTGACATAATTACTGTTTATAAGTACTGTTTTTTAAATTGTTTTTTAGTGAAAGCACATAAATTGTACAGCAGGGTCACTGACAGTGCTTAGAGACTTCTGGAATTCTGGAATGATCTGACCATAAAAGACCATAAAGCGCAGACCTAAATCTTTCAGCTTGCAGCACTAACCACCACTTGCTCTGTCTGTCGAGGCTACCAGCACTCATACTAACTAGCAAAAGCCTCATCTCAAACACAAACAACAATGTGTGTGTGTGGAATATTTTTTTATATATATATTAATAAAAGAAAAAAAAGAATAATTGCATGTTGCGAGGTAACACTTTTGCCTTGAGATGTCACCCTTTTCATTTTAGACGAGGATCTGTCATCATCAGTTTGTTGTTAGGATTTGGAAAATAATCACTGCTGTTTGTAAGAGGCTGTCTTTTCTATTGCACAACATGTAATTTTCTCATGTCATTATTACCTCCTGGGGGCATAAATGGATATTAACGATTTTTTTTAATTCAGGAGAGATGATCCCCTCTCATCCATGCTATCCACCTTTTTCCGAGCGTCATACCTTTCATGAATTATAGGGGCAACTTCCAGTTATTTATTTCTTGTCTTTTTTTTGTTGGAGCTTTTTGTGGGATAAATATGGTGGGAACACAACCTGCTAAACGGAATGATGTGATAATACCTCTACGTTCCACTACAGAGGGATGGAAGGACGACCTGAGTGGCCTCGGATAGCTGTAACAAACTAAGTTAGCTTAGCATTTGCTGACATTTACAGAGGTCAGGGACAGGTTGTGCTGTTCGCAGCTGCACAATCAAGCTAAACTAAATTTGGGGCTTAAAGTTACAATTTTGAAGATCTCCGTGTTCTCTTTGGTGGTCTATGGCAATAAGCGATTATTGCACGTGTCTTTTTTGGACCTCACTTGAACTTGTTTTTGAAGTTTTATCGCCTGTAGTAGTCACTCTTTTCTTTGTTTGTTCGGCCATAGTAACCTTTTACTCGCAACGCTAGCAGAGACCGAAAAGAAAGAAAAAACAGTGCCCCGCTTCACACACATGTCAGATGAAGAGCAAGTGTGTTGCGTGAGCTCCACCTACCCTCTTTAGTGGACCAACCACTGCTGGTGATATAAATAGCTAAATATGCTACTGTACACTATCAAAGGCCACTTCTTCAGGTCGTCTCCACATCCCTCGGTTGTATAAAGCAGAGGTATGATCACATTATCCCATGTAAGGTGTGACAGGGTGTTTTCCTAAAAGGGAAGACACCTGTAGCGACTTCAGTGACAGGAATAACCGGAAGTGGCGCCTATTACTGTAGGAATAAGGTGGATATACTGTAAACCACATCAGATCAGTTCTTGTCACATGCTCATGATTTACATAACACACGAATGCTGCGTGGTTCAAGTGTACAGAGAACTAAAATGGTGTTTTTACAATGTGTGCGTGTGTGTTGGTGTGCGCGTGCATGCAGGGGAGAGGAGTGTCCAGTCCCAGGCAGCCCCACAGCTGTTCCCCAATGGTAAATATGTGTTCCTCTGACTCCTCTCTCCGGGGGTCTGTGGGTGTGGGGAGTAGAGGAAGCTAACCTAGCAGGCACTGATCAGGCCCTTCCCCTCCCCACAGGGGCATCATCCTTCTAACCCTTGACCTCTGACCCCCCCCCCCCCTTCCTCTTCCTTCTGTGAATGCCCTCTCAATAACAACCACTGCCCGTGTCAAACCACACCTTTTCAAAACACAGCTGCAAACGGGGAGCCTCTGAGCAGATATACTGTATTTAATATTGTCAACTAGAAAAGATTCTTGTCAAAATAATCTTTCTAATTACAGTGTTTGGAAGTACTGTACTAAAGCACAGTTTTGAGGTACTTAAGTATTTCCATTTTACGCTGCTTTATATTTCTACTCCTCTACAATTCAGAGATAAGTATTGTACTTTTCACTTCACTACTTTTTTTTTAAAGATTTTCTTTTGTTGCATTTTTGCCTTTATTTGACAGTGTAGAGGCAGAAACTGGAAACGGGGGCAGAGAGAGGGGAATGACATGCAACAAAGGTCTCAAAGCTGGAATCGAACCTGGGACGTGGTAATGTGGCATGCGCTGTAACCACTTAGCTATCAAGGCGCTTTATCTGACAGCGGCAGTAACTTGTCAGATCCAGACTTTACATAAAAAACTCTTTGATAAACTTAAAAAGTATAATACATTATTATACATTAAACAAATGGATCCTAACCTTACAAAAAAGCAGTGAGGCCTCTTGTCACATTTCAGATGTTTAAGGGTTTAAGGGTTTAGGGTTGTAAGCAGTTCCACAAGCGAGTGATTTCTCCTCTAAACTTCTCAGATGGTTTTATGTAAACAACTGTTTGTGGCCCAAAGAGGTAATCTACAATTATCCAATATTTCACACGCAAAGGCAAAGATTAAAGTGCAAAAAATTAATACAGATTTGTGTAGCAGAACTTCTTTTTTTGTTTTTTTAACCCTCCTTAAACAGTTTTATGTTGTGACCCTTTGGAGGGGCCACTGAACTAAACTACCTAACAGTATATAAAGTAGTTAAAACAGGCTCCACCTCGGACCTCTACAACAGTAAAATGCTGCTTACACATTAATGCATCAGTATTAAAGCGCCCATATTATGCTCATTTTCAGGTTCATAATTGTATTTTAAGGTTGTACCAGAATAGGTTTACATGGTTTCATTTTCAAAAAACACCATATTTTTGTTGTACTGCACAGCTTTCTCTCACTGCTGCAGATCCTCTTTTCACCTGGTCTCTGTTTTAGCTACAGAGTGAGACCTCTTTTCTTCTTTTTCTTCTTCTGTACTATCTTTGATTGAACTCGCACATGCGCAGTAGCTCAGATGTAGATCATGTCAACTAGCTATCTCCATAGACAGTAAAAGAAAGGCTGTTTCTCCAACTTCGGTCAGTTACAAGGCAGGATTAGCTGGGAGACTTCTAAATGAGGGCGCACATGTAAGTAGTTCTTTTATAGATTATGGTGAACTTGTGTGTGTTGTAGCAGTGCTTTGCTATTGAGAACGAGGTAGCATGCTAGCGTTAGCATTAGCAGCTAACGGTTGCGGTTAGCCAGCTCGTTTCGACTTGTGACGTCACAAGCCGTGTCGATTTTGAACAGCTCACCCGGAGACTGAAGGCAGGACACATTCAGAAACCGTATCTCACTCAAAACAGCATGGATGGAAGTTTGTATGCGCGTGGAAGCACCAGCGACACAAAAGAACACCCCAAATCCCAGAAAAAGTGTTTTTTTCATAATATGGGCACTTTAATCTAATAATGTCATATAATAATAATATATCAGTCACAAGGAACACGCTATGTACTAGTACTACTAGTACTTTTACTTTAAATGCTTTAAGTACATCTCTCTTATATTACTCCTGTACTTTGATAGGACTTTGAATGCAGGACTTTTACTTGTAATGTAGTATTTTCACATGTATCCACCGGTACATTTACTGGAAGGATCTGAATATGTCTCCTGGAGTTTGATTGATTTACTGAATAAGGATGTATAAGTACAAGTGCAAGTAGCCTCTGTCAAAAGTCCAAATCAATTTAACTGTGAAGGCTTTTAAGAGGCAGACCAAAGACTTTGGTTTTATTTGTGTTTTTGATACGAATGAGCATGCACTGTTTCAAACACTTGGCCGTGGTGCTCCTAAACTCCATCATCACGGCCTATTAGCTTTGGTGAGGGAGCCAATAATGTGTCCATGATTGCTTCATAGAAAGATCAGACAGAAAAGACACAATCCCTCTAAACTTGCTTTTTCAAACACATGCAATCTTGTGTCCTAAAATAATCAGTTGCAGGGAATATATCCATGTTAATCCAGTCCAGTTTCTTCTATTTTGTGTCCACAAGTTATTTATTTCACAACATCTGCAGTAAAATTAAACAATGAGCATGTTTTGGGGCGAAAAAAAGTATAAGAACTTTTTTTTATAACATCTCAAATGCAATTCAGCCCAATTTTTAGGATGAGCTGTGTTTTAATAGATGTGGAAAAGATGCCAGGAGAAATAAACGAATAAATCTGCGATAATGTATCAAACCTTGATACTTCAAAGAGATTTACGATTTAATTACACCAAGTAAGAGACCGAGGGAGGAGGCTTGTTCTCAGAGGAGTAGCCTGTTCATGATAAGAAGCCAAACAATAGTGTTTTAAGTTACTAGTTGTTACTACTGTATGTACACGGAGTTTCCCTAATGCCACAATATAACAGTCTGACCTATTTTAGGATTGTGTGTCCTAGTTTCTGTTATTTTCCACAGAAATAGAAACATTAGGAACAAGAGACATATTTTGCATCCTCCTTTATCAGTTTTTCCCCCTGATTCCTGTGTTACTGTAACTTACTGAAACCAGCTTTCTGGTTTACTTTCACAGTTGCAACTCTTGAGAACATTAACAAACTGTTCTCAATGGTTTTATTTTCTTATTGTGTGGTTTGCGTTATTGAGAGAGCATTCACCTCAGCTTTAGTCGGGTTATCATCTGATAACAACTGTAACTTCTGAGTAACTTTACTCTAGCTGCATGTTTGCTGTTTGGTCAAGAAAACACAGTATTTTCTCTTTTAAAGCATTCTTTTTTATCAAAGTCATCTATTCCCGGTGATTAACACCCAGAGAACTTCTGCCTTGTGCCTTTTTGTGAATTCTGTACACAGCCCGTTGATGTATTTTGTTTGCGGTCGTCATAAATGGCTGATGACAAGTTGCATTGAGGTTGCTTGTCAACAGTCCTGATTTAAATCAAGAAGTGCTGCAGCTAGAAATCCTGTGGCTTCTGTTAAAAGATTATGTACACTGTCTGGACTCCTCTGTATGAAACCTATACTGTGGAAGCTCAGCATTAGACCAAACATCCTACACGTCATATTGGAGAATATTTACAAAAGTCTGCCCACTGTTACTGTAATTGCGGGTCCTAACCCAGTGCACTGTAAATGTGGCTGGAGTGAATCCAAAACACACAAACCCACACACATACCAGAGCGTGTGTCTCTCCCCTGTCTTCACAAAACCATAATGTCAGAAATATTTCTTTGCTCTCTTAACACATGATCATTACACTTTGGTGAGATGGCTGCCTGACTAAGCGTTTTGTAGGCATGTCCTGACACTGTCTTATCGTCTCGTCTGCCAACTGTCTCTGCTCCCACTTTGCAATTATGCAAACCCACAGTGCTACACTCTCAAGCCTGGGTCTCAAGCCCCCCCCCCCCCTCTCTGCCCAATACTCCATCATGAGCTATCTAACTACAGGGAGTGGACAAGATAATGGAAACACCTCACAGAAAAGGATTTCAGCTTTGGAGAATGTTAAAGTGAACTAAAGTGGAGAATGTTAAAGTGAACAAGTAGCAATTATGGGGTAATGGTAAATACTAAAACGTAATGAATGTAGCACAAGAGTAAAGAAGAGTCATAAAGTCCTCAAACTGACTCGGTAATGTCTGTTACACAGCAACATGAGCTACATTAACCACCAAAAGCTAATGCCCATACCAGACCAAGTAGAGATGTAAACCCCTGGATGTATTGACTCTAGAAAAGGTGCATTTTACTGATTATAAATAAACACTGCTATAAAGTGCGTCATCTTAGGTTGAAAACATTTCACGGATATAATAGTGACTTTTAAAAGCTAATAATCTTTGTAAAATGCATGAACATCAGCCAAAGAAAAAAATGCTAAATAATTGAAGTTATCCAAAAAGATTGTCTCATGTAAATCATGCCAACACATACCAAACACATTCTCCATCTGCTTCGACAAAGGGAAGCAGAAAGTTGAAACCAACTGAGAACATATACAGTAGGGTATAAAGGGGGTCACAAATACTGCTGATTGTCATGTGACCTAAGAGAACCCACCTTTTTCGTTTCCACGTTGGAATCCTTTTTCATGAAGTGTTTAATAGTGGAATAATATTTACTCCAGATTTGTCCCAGTATATTGAAGCATCAGGTTCCACCTTCAGCAACAACATCCACTGAACTGTTTTGAACTGTTGTCTATGAAACAACTATAAAACATAAAATGACATCACTGTAGGCACCTGTTTTGCTTTGATGCGTAACTCCAGTCTACCGTTGAGTTTTTTATTTGAGAAAAAGAGCTTTACAAAGTTTCATTATGGCTGCTGCAGGCACTGCAGTTTTAGATTTAAGTGAAGAGGATTAGGTGTTTCCCCAAAGGGATTCTCGTTCTCGATATAAAAAAAAACAACCTGTGCAGCACTCCCTCTTTAGTGCCACGTGTGAGCTGCCATCTCCCTGCCAGTGTGAAGTCCTTGACTTGCCAAGCTGTGTTGGTTTCTTTTTACAAGAGCCAGCATCCTACAGCCCATTAGAGAGAAGTGAAGCACTGTGAGGATAACCAGTTGCCTTACAGCAAGTTAAAGTGATTGTTCCAGGTCGCAAAAGGTTTTTTTATTCGTTTTTTTGTTCAGAGGTGTGTGAGGCTTTCTATAAAGCTGCCAAAAACTATTAGGGCACACACTGGTCTCCCTTATGTGAGAACATATTTCTCCTGTGCTGTTGCTTAAAATGAAAGTCTCAGTCACTGTCTAGAGAAGAGACCTCAGCTATCCTGTCCTGACTGACTACCTTCCTTTTTTCAAATCAGTCTAGCCAACACAGGGGCATGGTAGCTGAAATTGCTTTTTTATCCCCAAAATGCCTGGAAGGTTTTGTCAAAAAGCAGGAAAAAGTGGTGGTTTTGTCGTATCTGTCTTGAAGTCAAACCTCTGCCCTCATGATGGAGGGGAGACAGATGCCCTGCAGTACAAAGGACTTTTGGAGGTTGTATTTCACTTTGACCAAAGAGAATCAAATATGCACACTTTAACACACATAGAGAAAACGTGTAAAAACCCTATATTTGGCTATGTTGGATCTAATATTTCCCAATGACTGTCTCCTTTCATTATTCACACGCATCTCCTAAATTCCCTTACTGTACTGATCTCTTTTCTTATTTCCTTCTTTGTTCCTATGTTCTGAGTACTGAGGACCTGAAAGTCTGCTCTGCTTCTTATTGTTTGTCTCCTGTTTGACACAAAAATATATACAGAGTGCCTTCTAATCTTTTTTTACTGTATTACCAATACACATACATGCTGTTTTGATGAGAAGAAATAAGTAGGTCAAGGCAGCATCTACAGTGTATTTGTCTATGGGGGTTTGTCTGACTGTGAGTGCTTGTTTCCCTGCAGAGACCTGTGCAGTGAACAATGGCGGCTGTGATAGCACATGTCATGATTCAGTGACAGGAGTCCGCTGCAGCTGTCCTGTTGGCTTCACTCTGCAGCCAGACCGCAAGACCTGCAAAGGTAATGCATCACCATTCAAACCACACCTGCCCAGCTGTCACCAAATTAATCTTGCGCTTGTTGTGTTGCCAGGCAAATTGGAGCTCCTTTCTTCACCTGGAGCTCATAGGAATTATGAAGTTATTTACACCCTCCTTGTTAGCACCTTTTTCAACCCGCTAGTTGGATTTTCTCTGTATAGACTACACTATCATTGTTTTGCACCCACTGGTCTGTATCCTTGCTGCATATTTTGAGTAGTATGTTGTCATGTACTATGTTTTCTTGACAGTTTTTCCACTACATTACCATCATCCTTTCTGGGGGTTGGCAGAGCATCCTCAACTCGAGCAACCTGCATACTGTAGCAACTTTTTAAAATTATATTATGTCTAATAAAATCAACTCCAAACTTTAGGGTAAAACTGTGAATTATATTAGGAGACTTTGAAAACAAAGGCATCACTGACAGTCAGGGAGTTCGACGACTTTGGAGAGAATGAGGACAGTCGGTGTTTCCAGAAAAGCGTGGATAAAAATCTGTCACCCTTCTACGGCTCGTGTTATTACACTAACAGCTCTGATAAAAGTACATTGGCTTCTATTAGGTTTGAGAGGAAACAAGAGGAAAACAAACCCAGGCAGCTCTGGCACAAGAAGACAGGGACATGCTGCAGGCCAGGCAATTTTGAAGAACAGAGACAAAATGGAGCAAGGAAGGGATTATTTTATTCCATTTTGATGCATTTATTTCAACCAGATGATGAAGACTCCCTCAAGAGACAGACGCCTCATTTGTGATGATGATTCAGAATTAATCAAAACCGCTGCCAAACTTGCCAAGGCAGAGCACCATCAAAAGCGGGGATGAGCACATGATATATTGATTGGGTATTGGCTGCAGAATTAAAGAGCGGAGTAACCAGAGGGAGATGGACAATGATGATTTAGAGGCCTCACCGCCATGAGGCTTTACTGTGTGAGAGCTGCATCCCATTACAGCCACACACAAATTAATTTTAGCCCTTTTGAGGACCAGTAAGGAAATCCCTGAAGCTCATTTCAAGTTTTTACAAGACTGTCATGGCAGCACGACCAAACAAATAATCATGCTATTTTGAATAGTTGAATATAACTATAATTAGTTGAATAACTATGCCGTTAGCCAAGCTGACTTTGTTCTTATTACAACTTTTTATGAACTTCTTTTAAAGCTGCTATAATCAGTATATTTATATTAGCAATGGATCACATGGCTACGTGTATGTGAGAAACCCCAGAGCATTATGACCCGAGTCTGCAGATCCCATTAACTCTACTGAGCTTGAAAAACCCACTGTACGTTACCTGACCAGCACCAAACAATGGACAAAGTTAGCAGCTAACTGCTGAACATAGTGGAGCATTTAGCAGCTAAAGAAACATGACTCTAAATGAATAATTATGTGCTCCGCAACTGCTGGATGTGTAAATAAGCAACTGATTGCTAACAAAAAAATGTTAGTGTTATGTTCACAGCTTGTTCCCACTGCCCTCAAGTGGCCAAAAAAAAACAGTCACATGCAGGTTTAATTTTTCTCCTCTTTTTTTGTGATTTGTGATTTGATGTATACATTGTTCTTGATGATTTTCTGTTTATAGACATTGATGAGTGCCGTCTTAACAATGGGGGGTGTGACCATGTGTGTCGAAACACAGTGGGAAGCTTTGAGTGCAGCTGCAAGAAAGGCTACAAGCTACTGACCAATGAGAGAACTTGTCAAGGTAGGTAGCCCTTTTGACCACCTTTTACCACTTAGATAAAAACAAATTTTCCTGTAAGCATGCCCTTAGCACTTTCTTTCTTATAGATAATGATTTTTGCATTGATTAGCAAGAATGGTAAATCCAAAATGTCCTCCTAGAAGCACAAAAATATGCTCCCTCCAGCCTGCAGAGAAGCCAAACCAGGTCTCTCTTGCTTGTTTGTCTGTTATATTTGGTGGTAGCCATCGCTCAGCAGGAGCTGGGAGGACTAGCTACAGAACAAATAAAGAGTTTGCCATGGCCGAACACAGGTGTGGAGAATTAGAGCACCAACTCTAAAACCTCTGGTTCTTGGATGAATCAAGCCACTACAGAAACATCTGGTGAAAGAAGACAGGCAGGCTAGAACTGTGGAGCCAAGCTTAGCCTCTCTCCCAGTGGAAAAACAGATGACATGCTATTTTTTAATTCTCTTTTCTTTATGATGTGGTCGATCAATATCCAGCCTGGTACACATCAATGTCATGCAATGGGTTTAGAATTGCTGCTCTGAATCACACCACTCTGTACGAAGTATACAAACATCTTATGTGTTCAATGAAAAAATACAGTGTCACTCTGCTTTGTAGCCACTTTCTTGTCACTTTAAATCTATTTTGGTCGGATGCCTTTCTCTCATTATTTAAAACAGAACAACGCAAAGTTTATTTTGCCATAATAACACAAATAACTGAGAAAATAGGGTCCGTGCATGTAGGAATGTAAATCACAGTTTGTTTTCTGTGGCACCATGCCTTAACCAATTCCGTCTTGTGCTGTTTGGGTGCACCGGGGCAACTTTGGAACAGTGTTGGCCTTGTTTGGTGCTGTGTGTTTTGTCTGGAGAGAAGGGTTGTGATAAAGCTCACCTCTTGTTGAATGAGGTGTTGCCAGGCTCTCTCTCACACACACACACACACACACACACACACACACACACACACACACACACACACACACACACACACACTACTGAGTCACCTGTCTGCTCCTCATCCCCTCTTCTCATTCCTTTCATTTTTCTCACCCGTGGATCGAGAGCCAGGCAAAATATAAGCAGAATCCCTCTCAATAAAGGTTCAACTTTTTCTTAATGATTTCTCCTCTGATTCTTGGTGGTTTACCACAGGTGTTAGTGTGAAAAACTTAGTGTGATTAAAGGGGCACTCCAGGGATTAAGTATTGCACTTCCATAAAGTTAGGGGAACCCACAAGAGATTAATTGAAAAAAGAAATGTCAGAATCAAAGCAGCAGTTACATCAGTGAGACTTAAATAAACGTTTGCTGTCTCCACGAAGTGTTGAGATGTGTAAACTGAACTCTGGGTTTATCTTGGTTTAAACAGTCATGGTCTTTCCCTGCTGTCAGTGGACCATGGCCAATAAGTCAGGATGGGGCATGTCTGCTGAGGCCCTGTCAGCATTCCTCCACCCTCAACAATCTCCTTCTCACTGCTAATCCACATGAGGGCACTCAGGGAGATGTTCAGATGCCATGCTTTCTCCAGAAGGAACATCTGTGATATAGCTCTTATCTGTTTTGTATTTAAAACAATTTCAGTCAACCTCATTTGCCTCCTTCTAGAATTTTGTATTAAGCAAGGATGGAGGTTAAAGGGATACCTGAGTCCTAACACACAAACAGTCCGATTCAATGAGTGGGCAGATGAACAGAGAGCAAAGAGAAGAACTAATTGATGGAAACTCTGATTCGTTATTTCCAGTGTAAGTGATATGACTGTTTTCATCTTTCTATGTTCCCCTGCACGTACATCACCTCATGATGCAGTCTTGCCCACCCACTGCATACTTTATCTTAGCCGCCTGGTAAATAAGGGTTGTACTGTAGGAGTCCCAGATGTCTTCACACATCGACTCTGTAGTGTGGCACAACACAAAACGGTATAATGATAAGTTGCAAATCGACTTCTGGCGTCACTTATTGCAACATATTGTGAGGGTAAACTGAGTCACCACGCCTATTTCCCAGAGGGGTTTTAGATTCTTCACTTAAAAGTGTGCTAAGCAGAATGCTATGCTTATATTTATGCTCAAATGCCGAAAAACAGTCACTTTTGCAATGCCTCATAACAGCGTGTGCACACCCATGCTGCTCTCATCTGCCACTGCTGTTATGAATCTCCTGGGGCCAGCAGAAGGGACAAACAGCAAGAACTGTACAAGTTTGTTCTTTTAAATGTTTTTCAGATTTATTTGTGGTTACTTTTGACTTCTCTGTATAGAACCAGTGCTTCGGGTACTGAAACATCATTTCATTTGTTAGATGTTCAACCAAAGTGGATTTTTGTGTCTAGATAAGGTGTAGTTGAGTCATCAATTAAACATTTGGGGACTTTTTTTGTAATCTGATCACATAATAAACTTTAAATCTCAGCACATTTTCATCTACGTGATCCTCTCACAACATGCCTGCCGCATATTAACCTCAATGACTGTCTTCACTGGTTTGCGCCAGCGTCAGCTGTATTGTACATGAAGGAATATGCCCAGTTTGAAAATGTGAATGTTTTGTGCTATGCTAGGCAAGATTTGTGCAGACATTTATCTGTCTGTCTTTTTGGTTTCTTCAAGGTAACCCATTATTTAACTGAACTCCTGTAATTGCTGTGAAATACCTGCGTCATCTGTTTGATGGTGGCTGGCGCTGCCTCATAACTCAGAGGTGGTTCAGATAATGTGGATGAAAGCATGATATTCCTGGGAAAATCCTGGGAACCTTACTTAAATTAACCAATTAGACATCCAGCAAAGTTGAAGCACATCTCCATTTTCTCCCAGCATGTGCTGCCTGGGCTTGACTCAAATTTTTGTTGACATTAAAGGAAACCTTGATCGTAATAAAACCAAATGTCATCCATCTCCTGTAGCTTCATGTATCAATCCTTACGGTCTTTGAGCCCATGGCATTTATACGACTTACCAGGATGCATGTGTAAGAGAGTAGAAAAGCTCAAAAAGATAAGACAGAGAGGCTACTGACAGGCAGGAAGGAGCTGTTGCAATGATGCTGACAGGGTCAGAAGGACCTAGCTCCTATATGTATCGCTCAATTATTACAATGATTTTTAAACACGATATCCATATGTTCTCAGAACAAAAGAGAAGTCAAATAATGAGTTTTCTAACAATTTTGGGTTATTTCTGGGATGGTTAGGAGGAGCAACGGAGAAAGTGATTGGCAGGTTCTATGTGGAAAGAAAAATGGCACTTCAGCTTCTATTATCAGGTGAAGAGCAAACTTTTCTTTGACTCCTGCTGTGGTCGCCTGCTATTTCAAAAATAGCCAAGAAATTCCATTTCAGTGCATCGAATTGGAAAACTAAATGACAGCAGGAGGTCAACCACTATACCAAGTACCAAACAGAAGACGTCTTGCTTTTAAAATACACTTTATTTTTTTGTTGCTACGTGATTTCACCAATTGCAATTCACGACAAAAGATGAAAACAGAAAGAAATATGCTGTGACAGGAAGATGGAAGAGTCCTGTTTGAAGATCATTTTTGTAATTTGTCGAAAGTTTCTAACACCATGTCTTTTGATCTATACAGATATTGATGAGTGCTCTTTTGACCGCGCCTGTGACCACTTCTGTATCAACTCTGCCGGGAGTTTCCAGTGCCTCTGTCATAAAGGCTACATCCTCTACGGCCTGGCACACTGTGGAGGTAAGCCAGCGTACCTTGTCTTGATGTAAATCTCCTGTCCCTCGCTCTTCCATGCATCCCACACCTCTTTGCTAATCCTTCATTAGTTGCTCTGATGTTTGGCAGGAAAAACATAACTAGACTTAAAATAATAATGTTATTTTTTTATTTTTATTTCTACTGACAGCTTACAAAAAGCTCCCTTCAATATGCGGTGTATAAGAAAGAAAGAAACAGACAGTTTTAGCTGATGAATTAAAGTATTTTTTAGACAACTGCTGATTAACTTTCAAAGCATACTTTAGTCTTTTAGTTCTGGTTTCCCTACTCTTTAGACATTGATTGTTTTAGCCATGCTGGCGATGTGGCTCTAGAGATGGCAATGTCAGCAAGATGGTCAGTCCATCACTTTGGTCCAGACTGAAATATCTCAACAACATTTGAAAGGATTACCATGAGATTTTATACAGACGTTCACGGTCCCCAGAGGATGAATCTTGAGATCCCCTGACTTTTCGTCTAGCACCACCATAAAGTTGCTATTTGTGGCTTTGAGTGAAATGTCTCAACAACTGTTGTGTCGATTATCATGAAATTCGGTACTAGGACTGGGTACCGAATTCAATACTTTTTAGGCACCGACCGAATTACCTATAGTATTCGAAAAATGCCTCGTCATTCCATACCCAATTTCAATACCTAAGGAGTAAATCTCATCAGAGTCAGTGAGCCAATAAGCATGCAGCGTGCTTCTACCAAGACCTAATAATGCTTGTGATTGGCTGTATAACGTTACACGTAGTAGAGACATGCAGAAAAATCCATTTTGTTGAAATGGATTTTATAAAATTGGTATCGAAAAAAGTATCGTATCAAAGTCATGGTATTGGTATCGTCACCGATATTGAATATTTTTTACTGAAACCCAGCCCTATTCGGTACACACATTCTTGTTCTCCTTGCATAAATTTGGTGTTCCTTATAATTTTCTTGAAGCACCAAATACCTGCAAAAAATATTCATATCAATCTCTCCTGTACTTGTTGTTTAGTACTAATTAGGAATTGTTAGCATGCTTGCATGCAAAACCAAGATGGTGAACATGGTACACATTATACCTGTGTACAACTGTTAGCATCGTCACTGTAAGCGTGTTAGCATGCTGAGGTTAGCATGTAGCTCAAAGCATTGCTGTGCCTAAGTACAGTCCCACAGAGCTGTTTAAGTGACTGTAGACTGTGTCTTGTTAGATAATGTATAAAAGTCTACTTCACTAGTCAACTTAAAACATATTTAAAGGTAAACCATCAAAGTGATTTTTTTATTTTTTATTTTAAATAAAAGCAATTTTAAGTTCCACATCTGACACTAAGAGTTTCCTTCTTAACCGCAAGTTATTCATACTAAAGAAACTAAGTCTTCACAGTGTCAGTGTCTTATTGTTCGTCTTTTCACCAGCTGGGTCTGGATATCACTTAAAAATAAAAACATGGAAAAGTCCCTGCATGCAGCTGCATTCTTGTGCAATAACAATATGTAACTAAATGATGGATAATCTTTCTCAAGCCAGATTTAAGTCTCTGAAAGTTGATTTTTAAATCGACTGAAATGAGCTGAAACAGGTGGCTGCCTGGAAGGCAGAAAATCAATCTTAAGAACTTTTGCTACACTTGGCAGTAATGTAACGTTTAGGTGATTTGTGCTCTAGTTAACAGACTAAAACATGGAAAACCGCCACTATGGTCCTTCAAGGTAGAGTATATGACCATGTTCATTAAACATTAGCAGGTACCTACAGTACTCTGATGTGGAACAGATAGCAGAAGCAGCTTTTGGTGTCAGGAGGAGATGTGTGGGGGCGCGTCAGATCTGCCTGGCAGGCAGCAAGAGGCCCGCCAGAACACATCAGGGTGTTGCGGCGGCCCTTTGATGGCGTGTGTATCACCAGTCAGAATCTGCTGCTGTCTCCAGCGCCTCAGGGCTCAGAGACAGAGAGAGAGCGAGAGAGAGACAGACAGCATATGCACTCGAAATACATAGCTTTGGAGTGATTTGTTCTGTGTTTTTTTTGTCTGTAATTTGACAGGTCTACTGATCAGGAATGTTGCAACAGAATGTAGAATAAGGAATGAGACTAGAGAAAGGTAAAGTGTAGATGTATGGGATCATGAGGTCTGGACAAACACAACAGTGCAATTAGTTACACCCTCAAAAAGTAAAATATGGGACTGTCTTACTGCAGCATGCCCAACTGAGGACCTTTGCATGTTATACCAGTCTTTCTCCCCATGTTTCCTGTCTGTATCTCTACTGTCACAATCTAATTGTGTTTTTACTATGCAAGTGCCACATGCTGGAGGTGGAACATCTTAGAGTGTTATGCAATTCATTGAAGTGGCCCAGCAATAAATACCTCCTTTTTGAAGCTCATATAATGCTTAGGTAAAACTGATTCAGAGAGATGGTTGCAATGCTGCTGGATTATGTTATATTGTAAGGGGTGTTTTTTTTTTTTTAATCTCATCCACCCCCTGTATGTATGGTTAGAATTACACAAACAGTATTTTGGAATGGGTCTAATAGGTTCATGGGATCCATTCCACACACAGGCAGCTGTATTAGCTCTCAGTTCCGGTAATAAAAGCACCAGAATTAGATTTGTTGGGTTTACTCACATGATGGACTGTGATCAGGCCACACTGAGCTGCTGAGTGGAGAGAAGATGGTCAGACATAAGTGACTCTCTATACCATTGTTGAGAAAGAAGGTGATGAATGATTTCCTCTCACTTTTCCATCGGCGTTGTCGGAACTGTTAGATAACCCCAGAGATTTATGACACTCCCTGTTGTACTTTCTCACTCCCGACAATAACCAAGGTTATGTTATACCCTTTGTGGTTTATCAACTGAAATATAACTGCCAAACAATCCAGAAAGCTGTGCTCAGTGTTTAACAATAGACTCACCCTAAACAAACCCAATTAGGTCAGTGACCTGCTGTCAAGCATTGTGCCAAGTCCTGTTAACATTCCTACCAAGTGAGAGTATATCCAGCCATTCTCCCTCTCGGCTAGCAAAACAATCTGCTCATTTTTGCTTATCTGGTAAGAAAATAGACTCGGAGCAGTTGTGACTAAATACTTTGGAAGTATTTTTTAATTTACTTCACTTAATCCAGTCAGCATTGACCTCACAACAGAAATGCTTTCCTCTGGTACTGACAAATGTACAGTATGTACTGTATACATAGATCCAAGAGAAATACGGAATGAGAGTTTAAGTTGATATCTTAACAGTTAATTGGAAAAAATACAGATAAAGCTTTCCACACTGGGTTTCGGGAAAATTCCTCTTAAAAATTCACATCACGGTTTTGGGACTTGAAGTTTCTGATGTTGATGATTAAGCACACAAAAGTGAATACAATTCAAAGATGGCAAGATTTCCAAAAACCATACCAAAATTCCTTAAACATTACACAAAGCAATTGTTGAGTCTAAATGTCATTTTTTCTTCTTTTTTTTTTTCTTTTCTTACTTGACTCATCTCTGCTCTCTTCTGTATGAGCACGCAAAGAAAGACTCTGAAGAAAGGTCAGAATACATCTATTTGGTTACACTTCAAGTATGGGAGGAACAAAGAAATCAAAACAACAGTTGCTGGCAGATGAGCTGCGCATCCATCAGATATTCATTAGAGTTCTTTGTCCTTTAAATTGAGTGCTTTGATGCAGAGGATAAGCAGCGCACCTCTCACAACATTTCCAAGCAGCTCTGGCTACACGTCACTGTTGATGAAGTCATCATCTTCTTTAGGGAGTGCAGAGGCACGCAGACTGTTTTTATTCAGGGTGAATAATTGAATGAGACAAGGAAGAGCATTTTATATCAGCAGGCCAGATCATCAATCACTGCCATTATCTTTGTCTTTTTCCCGGTGTCTCCGCCGCTTGTTTGCAGCCTGCCGCATCCTCAGCTCTACCCACTAAACTAATTTTCAGTCTGGCATCAATGGCAACCAGCCTGCATCTGGATCCTGGATGCTTTTAGTGTTTTTTTTAGCTCAGCATGTGTTTGAAAAGGTGAATGCTTACCACAAGTCTTCCTCACTGATGAGCTAAGAGGTTTTGACCATAAAATTGAATGTGGCTGGCTACATCAAAACGAAGAATCACTTTTGTTTACACGCAAGCACATTAATCTTCCTAGAATGTGACACTCTGACAGGATGAAGTGATCTGACCTCTCCCCATTCACAGCTGTGATCTCACTCATTGGACAGTTTCTCTTTCATTTTAAATTCACTGACCACATTGTTTCTTAGTGTTTCTGGTTTTATAATGGAAATCCGTTTACTCACTCTTAATATTTTATATTTCAGAGTAGGCTTGTACAATTAGCCATTTTAGTGACACATATGTGGGTCCACTAAATGTCTATATGTTAACATATTTATTCACAGATATTGATGAATGCAGTATAAACCGCGGAGGTTGTAAATACGGCTGCATCAACCGTCTGGGGAGCTACGAGTGTACCTGTCCACCCGGGTACAAGCTGCACTGGAACAGGAAAGACTGTGTTGGTATGTAGCAGCACTGCCCCCCTGTGGTTAATTCACTGACACACACTCAAAGAGCCTCAGTTTCCTCATACCAGTGTCTGGGTGATTTCTCTCACTCTCTCTGCTTTCTCTGCCAACAGTGTGTGATTCTGTGTGGGTTTTATTTTTTTCCTCAGAGTTGGTGAAATGTCCTCTTGGACTGATGGCACCAAAGGCTACTCTGGCCTGTAGCAAGACGGGCAAGAAAGAGAGCTGCTCTCTTACCTGTGCCTCTAAGGCTCACTATCTGGCAGGTATGTCGCCCACAGTGAGCATTCAATCACAAAGAAAACACCAAACACAAGTCATTTCAAACATTTGCTAGACTTATTTTGTTTGTGTGTGACCCCTTTGCAGAGTCTGACAACAGCTACTCAGTCAGTTGTGGTATCCCTGTCCTCAGAGGGAAATCCCCTGCAAGGCTCAACTCCAGCAACAGTCAGAGCTGCATAGGTTCGCTGCCCTCCAGATTTTTATAACAAACACTTTGCGACAATCAGTCAATCACAGACGGTCTTTCTTTGCTGTGGCAGCAGTGTGATGTTGCAGTGTGCTCCTACCCACTGTGCTGTGTTTGTCTGTAGAGACTTTGGCCCCTCCAGTGAAGCAGACGGCTTCTTTCAAGATTAAAAACGCCAAATGTCACCTGCACCCAAGGCTGACCGGCAGGACGGAGGACAGAGGACGGACACTTGGACCAGGTCAGTCTTAATCTGTGTGTGCTGCTGTATACATATGCTGTTATTTATAGACATTTATTACACGGCTTTCTTGAATACTCAATTCTGATTATTGTATGGTCTGTTATTTCTGAATAGCAGACCGTTGCTGTGAATAACATAGCTTGCTAGGGAAGCAGTTCTGATAATAGACTTACGAAGGACCATTTTTAAAATCAATAAAACATTTTTTAATCAATATTTTGTGTCAAGTTATTGATTTCTTTAGTAACTAGCTGTGTAATAAGCTACTCCGCTTCGCGTTGGGGTTCTGCATCACCCTGTTGGGGTTTAACTTGCAATAATGACCCGCTCGCTCTACATTAATCCCTTACTTAAAGGGATATTCAGTATAATTTATGTAGCTTAAATAATGAATTGGTTAGTTTGCTCCAACTTTTTTGATAATTAATTATTTGTCTTAAACATTTTTCAAGGAAAAATGCCAAACATTCAGTGGTGCCAGTAAGGTTTGGCTGTTTTTCTTTGTCATATAAGATTTATATTGTTGAGGTTTAAGACTGTTGGTTTGACAAATAAAACAATCTGGTTCTGGCAAATTACAATGTGCATTTTTCACAATTTTGTAACACTTTATAGATAAAAACAATCGAGAAAATAATCAAAATGATATACCTTAACTCTCAAACCTAAATTATTATTTATTGATGTGTGGTTGGGGTTTACTGATATCATGTTGTCCACAGGAGGGGGGCAGCCCTGCAGCAACTGCCTGGTGACATTTGTCAACCTCAAATGCGACTCCTCTAAGAAAGCTAAAGGTCGACGTGCTCGCAACCCCTCTAACAAGGAGGTAACACGCATTACTTTGGAGCTGGAAGCTGAGGTCAAACCTGGAGACACTACGGGTCAGTCATCTCATTTAATACAATACCTTTACAGCAGTTACTACCTGTGATGAATTTACTGTACAGCCAACAGATTATTTATCATTCGTCGAAGCTTGAAACCTAATGTACACTACAAAGTAATGGCTAAGTTTTTACAATAAAGTCTAAAAATATATTATTTTTATTTTATCTGACTGAAACACAGGATGTTTTTATTTAACCATAAACAGGGAGTTGCAATCTCAGCTGCCTGAGGCAGCGCATGGAGAAGCAGGTTAAGACGTATATCAAGGCTCTGAAGAAGTCCATCAACCAGGAGCGCTTCCTGATCCGAGTTGCTGGTTTGGAATACGAGGTGGCCCAGAAACTTCCTCAGGCTACTCCCAGTCAGGAGAACTGTGGGCCGGGCTGGGAGAGGGACAGTGGCCGATGTGGTAAGACTGGACAGCTGGACCGACAGTGTTGGATGGGCTAATTTACTGTCATGTGATGTTAATGTCATCTCAAGCCATAGGCTGTCATAACCTGCAATACGAGACACTCAGTGTCCACTTTATTAGGGATACCTGTACAGACTAATGAAGTCCAATACATCTGCCATAAAAGTCTGCTGTTATGGTGCCTATAATGTTCAGTTTTTGTTCAGTTTTGTTTCTGATATTCTGCTCCCCTCATGTATTTAAATAGGGAGGACAAAACAATTAGAAACCCCACAATAAAATGTAGTCCAGTACACCACCACCAAGTTTTATGACCTTGGTAATAACCATATAAATTAATTTAAACATAACCGATAACATCAACTAAAATTGGCATTATGTGCTTTGTAAAGGTAGATGTTACAGTGTGTACTGTTTATATAGTATATATTTAAGTTTACTGAGTCACCTGTTCTCGGAACAAGTGTCAACCAAGAAACAGTGTTTCTGTTTATTTTTTTTACTGATTAAAGTGAAGTGTGTCCTCCTATCTCTGACTGAAGCCGTTGTGGATGTTCTCTTAGTCAGATGCTTGTCGGGGTCTTACTACCATGGTGAGCAGGAGCGCTGTGTCCAGTGTCCACCCGGCACTTTTCAGGAGAAGGAGGGGCAGCTTGCCTGTGACCTCTGCCCCGGCAGTGACGGCCACGGGCCTGTCGGGGCACGGAACATCTCCTCTTGTGCAGGTAGCCTAGTTTAAGGTCCCAGGGACAATGTTACAGTGAACATGTATTTATGGTCCTGCGAGGGGCTGATTTTCTTAGTAAACCTTCTCTTGATGTTCTACAAATCTAATCCAGGCCAGTGTCCGACGGGGTCCTTCTCCAGCGATGGTTTCAAACCGTGTCAGGTGTGCCCTCATGGCTCCTACCAACCAGATTTGGGACGGACCCTGTGCTTCCCCTGTGGGGGAGGACTGGGCACCAAACGGGAAGGTGCCAGCTCCTTCCATGATTGTGAAGTCAAAGGTCAGCTTGTGCTCTTTTTATACAGCTAAAAAACTGTACTCAAATAATTTAGCAAAACTTTCTTTACTTAATGTGTCTCTTTATTTCTACCCTGCAGTCCAGTGTTCTCCAGGTCATTACTACAACACCACAGTACACCGGTGTATCCGCTGCCCAGTGGGGACATATCAGACAGAGTTCAGACAGAACTACTGTATTTCCTGCCCTGGGAACACCACCACTGATTTTGATGGTGCCACAAGTGTTTCACAGTGCAAGAGTGAGTGTGAAAATTCCTGTTTTGTGTTTTCAGATTTCTTAAACACAGGCTGAAGACTAATTTGGTTTGTTTGTACACATCTAGACAGGCAATGTGGTGGCGAGATGGGCGAATTCATGGGTTACATTGAGTCGCCCAACTATCCCGGTAATTACCCTGCTAATGTGGAGTGTATTTGGAACATCAACCCACCCAGCAAGCGCAAGATCCTAATTGTGGTGCCGGAGATTTTCCTGCCCTCGGAGGATGAATGTGGAGATGTGCTGGTTATGAGAAAGAACTGTGAGTTTCTCTCTGTCCAGTTGATGTTTCAATGGAATTTAGTGGCTATACTGTAATATAATTACATCATCAATTGTCCTCTCTGTACTACATCCAGGGTCGGCTACATCCATCACCACCTACGAGACATGTCAGACGTACGAGCGGCCCATCGCCTTCACAGCTCGCTCCAGACGTCTCTGGATTAACTTCAAGTCCAACGAGGCCAACAGCGCCAGAGGCTTTCAGATCCCCTATGTTACTTATGATGGTATGTAGTGTGTCTGTCTCATATCTCTCTCAAAACTCATGACAAACACTGTTCTGATCAGGATCCCTAAAATTTGTTTTATTAGAGTTGTGAATAAGATATGTAATAATAATAGCTTTATTTATATAGCATTTTTAAAGCCAGTTACACAGTGCATCACAAAAGACGTAGAATTATCTATGTTTGTAGAAGTATAAAATACAAATAATATAAAACAAGGAGCAATTTACCAAATTAAGAAAAGAACGGTTTAAAAAGAACAAATGCAGTAGAAGCACAAAATAAAACAATTTAAGAAAATGCAATTCTAAAATAATATATTTTGAGGAGAGATTTAAATGAAGATAAAGAGCTACCTTGCCTGATCTCATCAGGCAGCTCGATCCAGAGTCGAGGGGCTCTGACTGCAAAAGTCTGGTCTCTTCTAGCCTCGCTTTGAGGATTTTTTAATAAATACCTACCAGAAGATCTTAACTTTTTGAGGCACTTGTCCTTTGGACAAGTACATTTACGTTTCACTTGTCCATGCACAAAAGTCACTTGTCCGGGTAAAGATTTATCATTTTATAAAAAAAGAATTGTGTTTTGCTAATGCAGAATTCGAACAAACCGCTGAAAGCATCCAAACACTATCAGCATTAATAAAATTCAGTAGAAACAAACATGTCCCAAGAATAGTTTCCCCTTCAACAAGAAAAAAGGATCTCCAGACTCCATAATACAAAGTAAAACTTTACACGCCGGTGTGCAGAAGTTAATATATTGAGATTCTAAGTCAATATTTTAAAGTTTGTTATTACTTTCAGATTCCTAGTCAATATTCTAAGTTACTAAGTTAATATATTGAGATACTAAGTTATTGAGATTCTAAAGTGAATATTCTAAAGTTTCTCATTACTTTCAAATTCCTAGTCAATATTCTAAGTTACTAAATCAATATATTGAGATACTAAGTCGATACTTTGAGATATTGAGTCAATATATTGAGATTGTAAGTCAATATTTTAAATGTTCTCATTGCTTTGAGATTCTTAGTCAATATTTTGAGATATTAAGTCAATATATTGAGATACTAAGTCAATATTTTGAGATAAGTCAACATATTGAGATACTAAGCCAATATATTGAGATTTTAAGTCAATATTTTACATTTTCTCATTACTTTGAGATTCTTAGTTTATATTCTGAGATACTAAGTCAATATTTTGACCAGAGGTAGTGGTGACTTAAACTTGAACTTATACTATATCTAAAATAATTTTGTAGACATAAAAATGGATTTTGCCACTTAATGTTGGTGTTAACTTTAAAAAAAAAAAAAAAAAAAAAGTTATACAATTTCACTAATTTCTACCTGGCAGAGGCTGATTTACCGAAGGGATCCCTTAAAAGGTGTAGTTACTTTACAGTTGATTATTACCTGATATTTAATCCGCATACCTGTAAAAAAGGTATTTTACAACAACTTTGAATGCAGCACGAGGCTTGCAAGGCGAATTTCAAGTTGTTTTTCCGACAACAGCAGCTGCACACTGTCATATGTTCCTCTACAGTGAAATACAGACACACTTTTACACCGTTCAGCTGTCAGCATTTTAACCATGTTAACTAGCGTGACATGCGGCGATGTTTATGTTGTCTCTAACGTCCGTTTTCGGAGCATCAGAGAGAAGCGCAGGCATTTCAGTGGCACCGAAATCCGCGTTGCAATTCGGTCCGGTAGATAACGGTCGTTAAGCCACCGGTGCCGTATTAGCACCGGGTCTCTCGTTTTCTGTCAACGATGTGGCGAGGAGGTAACGTTAAGGCGGAGTTAGCAAGCTAACGTTAGCTAACTAACACCGGCTGGTTCGCCGTGCTTTCATGCTGCATCGCTTACAGAGAATGAGCTGAACAGCGGGCTGGGTCTAACGTTAGCGGCCTGCTAACCGGCTACCACTGGGTCCACTGCCTCGGATTGCGGGGGGGAAAATGTATCGTTTCAAATTGGTAACATAGATGTAATTAGTGGCACATAACGTGAAGTAGCATGGCATTTTATTTTGTTTGAGTTTTAACTTGTCCAGTGGCGCAAGTAAATTTCTCTTCCACTTGCCCTACAAAAAAATCCACTTGTCCTGGACAAGCGGACAAGCCTTAATGTCGAGCCCTGCTTAGGCTTGAATGGGGTTATCAAGTCAGAAATATAGTCAGATGTACTCAGTAGGACATTTTACAGTTTAATAAACTTGTCAGTGCAATCTATGTAATTGCAACACTCTAAATTACTTAGAGCACATCTGATTTGTAATTTCTTACTTATCGACCAACATATACGCTGATGTGATATATCTGAAATAAGATAATAGCCAGTGGTAGAAGTATTCAGATTATTTACTTCACTAAAAGTAACAATACCACACTGTGAAAATACTCCATTACAAGTCCTGCATTCAAAACTTAACTGAAGTAAAAGTACTGTACCAGTCAAAGGTTTGGACA
Source organism: Sander vitreus (assembly GCF_031162955.1). Taxonomy (NCBI): domain Eukaryota; kingdom Metazoa; phylum Chordata; class Actinopteri; order Perciformes; family Percidae; genus Sander; species Sander vitreus. The sequence goes on along the minus strand of NC_135861.1, from coordinate 23,624,467 downwards.
TGCTTTCTAGCTCTGATTTAGCTACTGAGTGAGGCATCACACTTCTGTTCCATCTTTGTTAGGAGTCGCACATGTGCAGTACCTACAGTGGGGAGAACAAGTATTTGATACACTGCCGATTTTGCAGGTTTTCCCACCTACAAAGCAAATATTTGAGTATTATACAATTTAAAACATTGTATGATTTTTAAGTAATTAATTTGCATTGTATTGCATGACATAAGTATTTGATACATCAGAAAAGCAGAACTTAATATTTGGTACAGAAACCTTTGTTTACAATTACAGAGATCATACGTTTCCTGTAGTTGACCAGATTTGCACACACTGCAGCAGGGATTTTGGCCCACTCCTCCATACACCCTTCTCCAGATCCTTCAGGTTTCGGGACTGTCGCTGGGCAATATGGACTTTCAGCTCCCTCCAAAGATTTTCTATTGGGTTCAGGTCTGGAGACTGGCTAGGCCACTCCAGGACCTTGAGATGATTCTTACGGAGCCACTCCTTAGTTGCCCTGGCTGTGTGTTTGGGGTCGTTGTCATGCTGGAAGACCCAGCCATGACCCATCTTCAATGCTCTTACTGAGGGAAGGAGGTCGTTGGCCAAGATCTCACGATACATGGCCCCATCCATCCTCCCCTCAATACGGTGCAGTCCTGTCCCCTTTGCAGAAAAGCATCCCCAAAGAATGATGTTTCCACCTCCATGCTTCACGGTTGGGATGGTGTTCTTGGGGTTGTACTCATCCTTCTTCCTCCAAACACGGCAAGTGGAGTTTAGACCAAAAGGCTCTATTTTTGTCTCATCAGACCACATGACCTTCTCCCATTCCTCCTCTGGGTCATCCAGATGGTCATTGGCAAACTTCAGACGGGCCTGGACATGCGCTGGCTTGAGCAGGGGGACCTTGCGTGCACTGCAGGATTTTAATCCATGACAGCGTAGTGTGTTACTAATGGTTTTCTTTGAGACTGTGGTCCCAGTGCTCTTCAGGTCATTGACCAGGTCCTGCCGTATAGTTCTGGGCTGATCCCTCACCTTCCTCATGATCATTGATGTCCCACGAGGTGAGATCTTGCATGGAGCCCCAGACCGAGGAAGATTGACCGTCATCTTGAACTTCTTCCATTTTCTAATAATTGCGCCAACAGTTGTTGCCTTCTCACCAAGCTGCTTGCCTATTGTCCTGTAGCCCATCCCAGCCTTGCGCAGGTCTACAATTTTATCCCTGATGTCCCTACACAGCTCTCTGGTCTTGGCCATTGTGGAGAGGTTGGAGTCTGTTTGATTTAGTATGTGGACAGGTCTGAGAGAGTCAGAATTTTTACTGGTTGGTAGGTGATCAAATACTTATGTCGTGCAATAAAATGCTAATTAATTATTTAAAAATCATACAATATGATTTTCTGGATTTTTCTTTTAGATTCCGTCTCTCACAGTTGAAGTGTACCTATGATAGAAATTACAGACTTCTACATGCTTTGTAAGTAGGAAAACCTGCAAAATTGGCAGTGTATCAAATACTTGTTCTCCCCACTGTAGGTCAGCACTACTAGCCAGTCAGAAGCAGAGTATGAGGGCGTGCCACGCTAGCAGCTAGGAGAGCATTATAACGTGTGTTACAAAGTGACGCACGTTCGTCACAGAAGTAAAGGCTGGACTACAATAGAGCTGTTTGTGAACAGTGTTTTGTGTTGGAGATGGTAAGTCACTTTGGGGTGGGCTTTTTCACTTTGTTAACCTATAATATGCACAAAAGAAGAGAGAGAGAGAGAGAGAGAGAGAGAGAGAGAGAGAGAGAGAGAGATATAAGCAATATGAGCACTTTAATGTTGTTGCATTTTACTGCTTTGGATGTTTATTGTTGTGCTAATTTGAACTCCTTTATATACTGTTGGGCAGTTTAATCTAGTGCAATGCATCATATTCTATAAAGATAATTCGTTTATAGCATCGCTGTCCTGTGAGAACCAAATATCTTGAAAATCCTCTGAGATGTAGTGGAGTAGAAGTATAAATTTGCAGAAAAAGGAAATGTTAAATGCACTTAGTTACGTTCCACCACTGCTAATATCTGCCTGTTCAACCTATGGGTCTAGCTCTATTCCCAACATTGTCCTGGGGCCTCATTTATAAAACTGTGCGTAGATTCTATTCTGAAAGATTTCGTGCGCCAAAAGTCAGAATTTTCATCCGCAAAATTCAGATTTATGACACCTTGCGGCGCACACCGGTACGCACTCTTCTCGTTATAAATACGGACGTGCATTACCTTATGCGGTCGTGCACGAGCCTCACGCTCCTCCCTAGGTCGTCCCATATTTGTCCTAATAAGGTCCATGTTAATCAATCAATGAATATAGCAGCCTTGTAAAGAACCCTTGATGACCAATCATGAAACGGAAAAATGGGGAAAAAAAACATGATTCAGTGATTGTGAGATCGATGCCTTAACCCTTACCCTTGTGTGGTGTTCATATTTTTGTTACACAGCCTTAATACTTAACAGATTTAGCTCAATTACCAATGATATATACATCATTTATGGTTCATATTTGCCATTTACCCTTGTGAGATCACATTTATGATATTTTTTGTTTTTGTGAGAAAACAAGTTAATTCAATTATTAAAAAGGTAAAAAATAGAAAAGATTTTTGATCATTATTGGTGCTCATTTCTTAGAACAGGTGAAAGTGCTTGAAAAGTAACAATTTTGTAACTTTGTGTGGGAATAGCAGGTGCCCCACACACACACACACAGTTAAGTTTCATAGCACCTACAATTATTACACTCGGGTCCAGTAGACCCGAACACCTCCTATGTAATAGTTAAGTGTAGGGGGTTGTACCGTGTGCAGTCATTGAAAATAAGTTATTTATGTTCTTCACAGAAAATGAGCCAAGGCCAATACGTTTGAGTTAGAAGAAATAATAAATAGCATAATTTCTCTTCATTATTAAAAATTTAGAGTGTGCTCACATCAACATGTTTGGTCAGGTGCCTTTGTCGTTCTTATTGACGCTAAAAGTCTCCTTTAGCGTCCGCTGCACGGTAGGGGAGGATTCCCTGCCCCTCGCCGGGCGCCGCGACTGGCTCTGGGTCGGCTTGGAAAGAACGGGCTTGTTGGGTTCAGGAAAACAAAAACTGGGTTGAGTTCGGAAAACGGGGATACCATCGGAGTTCACTAAAAACGCAGTTTACAAAACTTTGAGAGCATTACGCACGATCACGCGCATGGTCAAAAGGTTGCGGAAAACTGGGCACATTTTTACGCATGGAAATTCTTTATAAATCCCGACTTTTGCGAGGAATGTTGCAACGGCAAATTTCACCCTGCTTCACGCAACTTTTTTCGTGGGTAACAGGTTTTATAAATGAGGCCCCTGGTTACTCTTAATAATCCACAGCCCTCTTTCATTGGAACTTTCCAACAAATCGTCCCTATGGCAACCGTTTGGTAAACCACAGAAGACAGCCAAAGTTATTTCTCATTACTGTGAGCACCACAAACAATCACCTACATTGTATTGTGACAGAGGTAAAAATCTCTCGAAATTTCCAGTAGGTGATACTAAGTACATTCTTTCACACCTGTGTATTATTTCACCACATAACTTGTTTTGGATACAGATGGCCTGCTTTCATCATTTCATGACGTGACTAGTAGTAACTACTTGTGTTGTTTTTATAAATTCAGAGGACTATGAACAGCTCGTAGAGGACATAGTGCGAGATGGAAGACTCTATGCCTCAGAAAACCATCAAGAAATCCTCAAGGTTAGCAGTTTTACGTCTTACTGTGTTGATGTCCGGCTTGGCGTTTTGTTGGTACATAAGACCACCTGGGAGAGGCGACTGTTAACCAATAAGCCGTACCTGTGTTCGGCTAAACAAAGCTGTTGCTAAGAAACACCAGTACTTGCATGAGTCAGCCACTTTGTCAATTTTGAAAATATTTGCCAATGCTGTCATATAGGTGTGTAATTTGTTTCCCAGCATTGTGCAATAGCTTCAAATGTACATGTTATTAAGATATGCATTTACACCAGTTTATTCTTCCCTACAGGATAAAAAACTGATTAAAACTCTTTTTGATGTGCTGGCTCACCCAAACAACTACTTTAAGTACACCACTCGGGAGTCCAACGAGATGCTTCCCCGCTCCTTCATACGCCTCATAAGCAGCAAAGTCTCAGCTTTTCTGCGACCATACAAGTAAAGCTCACACAGCCGCCGAAGTACCGGATCGTGATCCCCGACACCTCCCCCCCTTCACCTTACAGGCCATATCCCGCAACTCTCACAGGACTTAAAAAGACATACTAGTGTGTTTACCCTCGTATTTTCCATAGGCTTTGACAATAAACACTATGCAGACCTGAGAAATACTAAAAATTGGTGGTTTAGGGTTTTTTTTGTCAGTTTCCATTTAGCACAGGCCTGTAATCCCTAGCTCAAGCATTTAGCAGGGGATGTAGAATATGTGAGTAGGTTTGGTTTCTGTTGTGTAATGAAACCACCAAAAACAATAGAAACGCAAATTTCAGACAGGAGTGGCGTGTTGTGTGCGCGGTTAGAGCTTGTTATTGTTTTTGCTTAAATGAGCAGTCTGTTTTCAACTCCTACAATTAAGTAGGACTGTAAGTGTTGTGTAACCCTAGTTCCATATTCAGTGTCTGTGTGCTGTCCTCAAGGAGAAGCGGTTCAAAGTCATGTCACAGCTGCATTCCAGGTCATTCAAAGCCTTACTTTATTTGAGCTCTTAGAGCAGTTTCCAATGGTTTTACTGTTAAAACAGTTAATCTGTTTTGTTACGCCCGTCTAGACTGTAGCAGTGTTTTCCAACCTTCAGATAATTTCTGTTTCTCTTTTTTTAAGTCAACTTCAAGCAAATACAAACAGGTGGTTGTCATTCCAGGAACATAGTGGACATTTGTGAGCTACAGAAATGAGATAATGTGATGTCTATGGGAACATGTCTCAGAGAGAGGAATGTCTTTGAGGGACATTATGTTTGCTGCTTCTTTTTAAAAAGGTCACTTTAATTCTTCAATCTTCATGTTGTCTGATATACTCTACACAATAATAGTCTCTAGGTTAAAAACAAGGAATCTCCACATCTCCAATACTTTAGATCTTACACACAGGCAATGTGACATTATCAACTTACTGTATGTGGACTACCAGTTGTGTTTTTATTTCAATCTTGTAAATAATGAAAATTAGACGAGGGTTGAATTCTTTAATCCTAAATTTCTCAAGCAGGATCCCTAAAAATCACTTTCCGCCCCACCCGTCTCAAATCCAAAGACCCAGTACCCCCTTAAAACACCTCTCACATTTTGTTCTGTCCCAATAATGACCGCTCTTCCAAAGACCGCCACAGAAAGGCCGGGTCACTTTGTTTTGTGCACTAAATTTAGAGCCCACCATCCTAACCTTTTAGTACAAGTGCAATGAATGAAAACATCTTACTTTTTACACCCTATTGTGACCCAGCCTGTGTGTTTAGGCTGCATTCTTGTCAAGACTCATTGTATAAAATATTTGTATAAAATATTTATCAGTCACTATGCTCTTATTCAGAGAAAGAAAATGTAAAGTCTGTCAAGAAATGTAATTTAAAAGTATTAGGTGTGTAAAAAATACTTTGATTTCAAAACAGCGACCAAACCAGGGTGAAATGGTTCAACTTCAGTTCTAATACATCACACCTTGTTAGGATCTGCCAAGTTAAAGGAGTTGTTCGACATTTGGGAAATACTTATTCACTTTCTTACTGAGGAATTACGAGATTGATCCCACTGTTCTGAACAGTTAGTTTAGCACAAAGACTGGAAACAGCTAGCCTAGCTCTGGCCAAAGGTAACAAAATCCACATACCGGCACCTCTAAAAGCATTACATCTTGTTCATTTAATCAGTAACAATGCAAAAATGTCACCTGGAGTCTCTGCTTGATGCCAAGCAACACAAAGACTCCAGGAAGGACTCGGTAACAAAGTGAATACATTTCTTAAAATTTAGGGACTATTCCTTCAAAGTCATTGTCACCACCACTGCAGTCAAATTGGAACAGATGACTGCATTGTCACAATGTTAATCCCAACCCCTTAACCTGTATGTTCAACCCTTTATAAATAAATTAAGTGTCAACGCTATTCCGATATAACAACGATTTTCGGGGAGTACATTTTGTCCCCACTGGTGTATACAAAGTGACATGGACACGTCATATCATATCATTTTAAAAGTACCCAAACTTTAGGATGACAAGGGAAGTTGACCACATTGTCAAACTTGAGGGCAATTCTGTGCCACGCCATGAAGAACTCCTATCCGACCCTCTTATACAGCATCAGATTATATCCATGTAATAGATGCCAACAGGCAGCATCCCAGTGTGCTCACTCGGCCCTCGTGTCCCAAAATTCCCCCTCCCACCAATCTTTCCTGCAACCTGATACACTTTTTATTAATTGTTGCCTTTTAATGACAGTTTGCTATGATGTATCATAGAGTTGATAATGATATTTGCACTTGAATTGTTATTGCTCATGTAAAGAAATGTCTGGATTTTGTATTGTCTTTTTAAATGAATGGAATTGGTGTTCTTATTTTCTTGTAGCTTGTTTGTTCATGAAATGCTCACTCACCGTTTAGTCTATAGAGATGATATACATGACATTATCAACTGTTTAATCTATGTACAGAGGTCAATGAAACAAGTTTGTACTTGTTACTGCCCAAAACACTTATCAAAATAAACATACTGTACTTCAGCTTCATTTCAAAACATATTTTAATGTCTGTATAATGTGTATTCAGCGTCATTTCAAACATTTTAATGTCTGTATAATGAATATACAAGTTTTATGAAAATATAAATTTCTATAGTGCATTATTAAAAAGGTGGAATATAGGAGAAATATTGTAGAAAGGAAGACCGTTAAGCTTGAGACCATCATTTTCATCCTCCAGTGACTGCAGTTTCAGGTTGAATATTGTAGTTTTACATTTCAACTAGCTTACTAGCTCCCCTAGTTGCGGCGACGAGCTGAAATAATGTGATCACAAGTTTAAAGTGTTGTAACATTAATATCAAGTAAAGCAAAAACAAAACAAAGAATTGATTACTTACGTGTACATTTGGGGAGGCCAGGGAACCATCGGCCATCACCACCACAGGTAACCGTGCTCGGGCCGATCTTTTTGTAGCCCAGGTTACACTCGATGGATATAGTGTCCCTGTCTTGGTACAGCTTGGCCTGAGCTCCTGTCCAGTAGGCGTTGGGCACATTCGGAGATGGACATGTTATTTCTGTGAGGACATAGAAGTCAATTTTTAAATTCTATCATGTCAAAAAGCAAATAAAAGTTGTATGAAGATTAAAAAAGTGCTGTGTTACTATAGTATCAAGGACCTTTGCACGTAGGTGCAGGATCACTCCATGTCCCGTTCTCGGTGCACGAAATGTGCCTTTGTCCAATAAGGGTTCCCACACGACAATGATAGCTAATAGCACTCCTGTATGTGTAAGGTGGCTCCTGAGAGCTGCGGATCTCTGCATTTGTCTCTCTTGGAGGCTCGGCACACACCACAGCTGGAAGAGATACAGCAGTGTTTGGCACAGCTAAAGAGGAAGGAAAATTAAAGGCTAAGACAAAATTACAGTATAGTCGTTGACTGTACCTTCACAGGCAGGAACACGTCCATCCCAGCCTTGGCTCATGCAGTTTCTGGTTGCCTGTCCTACAAGATTATACCTGATGAAAGGATGAATCAAAAGTCAGTTTCAGAGATGAAGAATGCAAAATATTTTAAATATATAGTGTAGTATGCAAGAAATCAGTGCAGTATAAAAGGAATTTTCCTTACCCCTCATCACAGACAGCTGTAGCAGTGTCTCCAAACTCCACTCCAGTATATGTAAACTGTCCGTTTATAATCTCTCCTGCAGAGCCACATGGCTTTCCTTTAAAGGATAACACGCTTAAAAGTTTAATGCTCATTATGACCGTAACAAATATTTTAGATTTATATACAGAGCATCAAAGATTACATACAGTGGCTTGCACAAGTTTACACACCCATGCTAAAGTTGACTAAAGAGGAATTTAAAACAAAAAAAATCTCTTTTGGAAACTGATCTTAATGCCTTAATTAAAATTAGGAAAAATCCAACCTTTAAAAAAGGACACCAATTTTCTTTGTGAGTGACTAATGTATTGTCAATAAATAAATGTTCTTCCTATGTTAAATTCCCATAGAGGCAGGCAGATTTTAAAGGCTAGTTATTTCATGGATCCAGGATACTGTGCATCCTGATAAAGTTCCCTTGGCCTTTGGAATTTAAATAGCCCCACATCATCACATACCGTTCACCATACCTAGAGATTGGCATGGTTTTATTTCAGTTAGCCTAATAACTGGTTTGATTTCCATTGAGATGATTTTATGGAAAGTACCCCATGCCAATCTCTAGGTATGGTGAAGGTTATGTGATGATGTGGAGCCATTTTAATTCCAAAGGCCAAGGGAACTTTATCAGGATGCATAGTATCCTGGATCCATGAAATAACTGGCCTTTAAAAATAAAAACCTGCCTGCCTCTATGGGAATTTAACATAGGGGTGTACTTACTTATGCCCCCTGTATTTTAAGGAAGAACATTTATTTATGATACATTATTCAAAGAAAATCGGTGTCCTTAAAGGTCGGATTCTTCCTAATTTTTTTAATGAAGGCATTAAGACCAATTTCCAAAAGATGTTTTATTCCTCTTTTTAAGTCAACTTTAGCATGGGTGTGTAAACATATGCAAGCCACTGTAATACAGTACATCTGTTGTAGGAATGGGTTCTTCAAAAGAGCCACGCACAAAGACAAATGTGCATTATTTTCATCTTTGTAATTAAACAGTATGCCACATAAATGTCCTACTATGACATACTATGACACCGGTATTTATAGTATGTCACAACAAGTGACAAGTCAGTATTGTAGGTTATAAAGTATAGTAGGTTATGCAGTCATAGCAGGTAATGAAGTCATTGTAAAGTAGGTTATAGTCATAGTGAAGTCTGTCATGAAAATCAGAAAAATGTCTAAAAGTCACAGTATGCAATGAAAAAGTTAGCATTTTATGCTGACACTGTACCAAGTCATTTAGTATGCAATAAAAGTAATTCAGTATGCAATAAAATTCATTGTGTAGCAAGTCAGTCATTTTATAGTAAGTCAAGTTATTTTATAGTAAGTCATAAATAATTGTATAGTATGAGTATAGTATGTCAAAAAGCCATTAAAGAGTCAAAGTATACTATGTTGGACACCCATTATAAAGTTATAGTATGCCTGAAAAAGTGATAAAAAGCCATAGTATAGTATGCCAGAAAAGTCATGTCAAAAAGTCATATAGTAGGCTATAGTGGGTCATTAAAAAAAAAAAAAAAAAAAAAGGCTTTACTCTACGGCTACATCTTTTGCCTGGTTAATGCATGAGGTACGCATATTCACCGCACATTTTATAAATATCCCTTTATGCATGGGAAATTACATATGCATCGTTTCAAACATTTAAAATTAGAGTCACAGTATTCATGCTATGGAAAATTGTTAGCAGTAACTAAGATCTGCAATAATGTAGGGCTGGGCAATATATCAATATTGTGATATGAGGCTAGATATCGTTTTAGATTTTGGATATCGTAATATGACAAACAAAAGTGTTATCTGTCCTTGGTTTTAACGGCTGCATTACAGTAAAGTGATGTAATTTCTTGAACTTACCAGACTGTTCTAGCTTTCCTATTATTTGCCTTTACCCAGTTATTCTATTACACATTAATGATGATTTATCAAAAATCTCAGTGTGTACATTTTTTTGTAAGCCCAATTGTCAGCCCTACAATGTCGCCGCAATATTGATATCTAGGTATTTGGTCAACAATATCGTGATATTAGATTTTTTCCATATGGACCAGCTCTACAATAATGTAGAAACACATTAAAAGGGGTGCTAGAATGCAAAACCGATTTTACCTTGTCATAGTTGAATAATGACAGTTTAGTGGATAACTAGGACATACATAGAACCTCAAAATCCCATTGACACCTCTTTCCTCTGCAAATCTCACAATTTGAAACTGTCTCTGAAAACGGGCAAATCTCAACGAGCCGCCTGGTTGACGTCAACTCGGCGGCTCCTCCTCATCTGGCTCTAGTCTCAATCTTTGTCACGCCCAAACATTTACATAGGCTACACCACTGATCTGAGGTCAGGTAGTCTTCTGAATAGGTCGCGTAGATCTCAGAAATTGTATACATTGTTCATCTGCTATTTTACCACTAAATTCACTTCTGAGACTTTTTTTTTTATGCGAGAAATCAACTATGTAGAGGTCAAATATGGGCTGTTTTACGAAAATTGATGGTTAATTGCAAATTTTGTCCGACTGTGTGTCGGAGATCAGCGGCCGGTGCTGCCTGTGTTGCTGCCTCGCCGCCCGGCCTGCCTTCCTTCACAGACCCCGGCCTGCTGTGAGGTAGATGGAGCTCCATCATGGCTGGCAGCCCACGGCACTCCATACCCCCGCAAAGTCACCGTTTTTTGGGGTTAATGGACTACCAAACACCACATCCCTGACAGAGCTCCAGGGCCTGCAGCTCCCCTCTTCCTGCTAAATGGCCGGTGTGTGTGAGTGAGCGCGGTCAGCGTACTTGTTACGCCAGCAATCTCTTACCACAGGTTCCTATAATGTGTGTAATTATAATGTGTTGAGTTATTTAAACAAACGATCGGGGACATAAACGCCTCTTGTCCGTGAGTCTCATTGATAGAGCCTGTGGCTGGATGGAGCTCTATCAATGAGAGCTAGCTAGCCTCCTCTTAGAATTCCTCAAATTCACAAAAATGCATTAAATTGAAATCAGACACCATTGTTGGCTTTATAAGACCTTGGGGTAGATGTTATACAAGTGGCGTGACGAAATTCAAACTATAAATATAGCTACCTCTAGTTATGCCGGCAGCTGCCAGCCAGCCAGCTCCGGAGCCCCGAGTATTCCAGTACCCAGGGAAACTGGTGACTTTCACTGGGTATGGAGGTTGCCGCTTTCTCGTCAGAATGTGTGGAGCTCCTAGCTAAAGTCCGACAAGTCTTACCAAATTTGCAATTAGCCATCAATTTTTGTAAAACCACCCATATTTGAGCTTTATATAGTTGATTTCTCGCTAAAAAAGTCTCAAGTGAATTTAATAACGAAATAGCCTGACAATGTGTAACTTTGCAGTGTCTTAAATATGAGACCTGCTGTCGTCTCCAATGTGTTTCTATGTGGTTTGCTCAAACCAATCAGCGCACAGCTCATCTAAATATTCATGAGCAAACCATATTTGGAAGAAAAGCTCTTGTTCCAAATAGAGCTATATTCACAGGGTAGTTAAAGTGCCCATATTATGCTCATTTTCAGGTTCATACTTGTATTTTAAGGTTGTACCAGAATAGGTTTACATGGTTTCATTTTCAAAAAACACCATATTTTGTTGTACTGCACAGCTCTCTCACTGCTGCAGATCCTCTTTTCACCTGGTCTCTGTTTTAGCTACAGAGCAAGACCTCTTCTGTACAATCTTTGATTGCACTCGCACATGCGCAGTAGCTCAGATGTAGATCATGTCAGCTAGCTAGCTCCATAGACAGTAAAAGAAAGGCTGTTTCTCCAACTTTGGTCAGTTACAAGGCAGGATTAGCTGGGAGACTTCTAAATGAGGGTGCACATGTAAGTAGTTCTTTTGTAGATTATGGTTAACTTGTGTTGTAGCAGTGCTTTGCTATGGAGAACGAGGTAGCATGCTAGCATTAGCATGCTAACGCTACAAGGCAACGCTTAGCCAGCTCGTTTCGGCTTGTGACGTCACAAGCCATGCCGATTTTGAACAGCTCACCGGAGACTGAAGGCAGGACACATTCAGAAACTGTATCTCACTCAAAACAGCATGGATGGATTTTTTTTTCAACACAAAAGAACACCCCAAATCCCAGAAAAAGTGTTTTTTCATAATATGGGCACTTCAAGGGCCTAATAAAATAGCATTCGGGCAATTTTCAACCCAACCCATGTTACATACCCTATTAGCAGACCTTAAGGAACAGTGTAAAATACCCTATATAATCATTCTATCACCCCTTTAATAAAGCCTGAAACAAAAGACGAAGGATTATAAAAGCCCTTACGTTCACATTTCAGCCGCAGTGGTGTCCACTTTCCCTTGATACACCTGCAATATCTGCTGCCGCCTGCTTGAATGTATCCAACCGCACACACATAATGGACTCTTTCACCAGAAGCGAAAGATGTCCTTTGGATGTACTTGTCAGCGAGGTGGGCCTTGGAGTTGTGGTTGTTTACTGGCACACCGCATCCCCCTGCTGAACAGAGTAACTTGTCAGTTTAGATACCAAAAAGTTTTACCCCCTCCTTTTTAAATAAACCGAGATGGCAGTTTGAGCTTCTGCCCAAAACCACAACTGATTATCCAGTAGAAATACCAACTCACTTTCTACATCGGGTGACTCAGTTTTATCATGTGAAGGCAGGCACCGAGGGGGTTGAGGGTGCCACACGCCACCAGGACCACAAGTGACCCGCTGAGCTCCATCCAGCTGGAAACCCTGACTGCAGGTGAAGATCACGTCGTCTCCCACCCGGTATACAGAAACACCTCCAGCACTGCTCACAGAGTTGGCCACTGCAGGGGTGGAGCAGGTGGTCTCCTCCTCTGAAGAGATTCATGTTAACAGGTGATTTAGTTTCCTTCAGATAGATTTGGCACTTTCTGATGAAAACAATGGGCCTCATTCACCAATCGTTCTTATACCCCACTTACGCAGTTTTCACTAATATTCTGGCATTCACCAATGTTTTCTATTTGGGATTTGTTCTTCGGTAAGAACATAATCTATGCACACTCAAGAGCACTCTTACAGCACAATTTAGAGCCGACATGTTTGCCCAAAATAAGTAGTTATACAGTTTTCAGCCGTTCGAATTTAAATTAATGTCTTTATAATTGTGTTACAATTTGACACATTGTTTTAATAAATACGCACTACACTTACTGCTGCTCATTCGTAAAGCACTTTGAATTGTATGGTGTATGAATTGTGCTAGGCCTATATACACTTCATCAGTTCTGCGCCCTTCTCTGAATACAGCGTTCACTGCATGAGTAATTGTATTCCATGCATCGTTTTATTTGCTGCTTGTATCCACTGCCGACGCTACTAAATATGATGCCTCGTTTTTCGCTAACCGGCAATTTCCACTGGATGCGTAACGGCTGCGGAACGTCGACGGAGTCATTAGGTTTCCATTAAAGTCAATGTGTGTATTTCCACTGACTGCGGAGCGTCTGCGTCACTACTCCGTCCTCGTGACTACAGCTGTCAGTCATGGACGCAGCCGTGCCGCAACAAATCCGGACCTACTAGGTATTGACGGATGGCGGAGCACGCAGCCGTTCCGCAGCGGAGCCGTTCCACATCCAGTGGAAATCTACAGTAACTTCTTGCAGCAGTACCTCCACTTCAGAATTACTAAAGTTTTGCTTTTTGGAGTCAAAGCCTCCACAGTCTTTACCACGTGTTTCGACATTTCTCTAAGTGTGCAGACGGCCCTGCCATCTCATGCCCTTTTATGGGAATTAACGGGGCGTTTACCTATGCTAAATAGGACCAACGGGCACGAGCTTTCAAGTTACGAAGACATTGGGATTCATTCTAAGACACACCTGTGAACAATTCTGCTGTTTGAGAACACGTCATTAAATCAGACGTAGACTTTTCTTAGGAACTTTAAAAAAAGAATTTAAGGAAAAAAAAACACCCACACACCACTTAAGATATTGGTGAATGAGGCCCATTATCTGCAAGTAGTTCTGCCATGTTGTGCTAGTGGATAGATTTAGCTCTGGACACATACAAAACATGACTAATATGACCTTACATTGAACACAATCAAATCTTTTGTCACCTTTATTCACATAATGGAAAATACATTTAAATTAATTAAGGGATTAAAACGCCTCCATTGTGCGTCACATTCAGACTAGTTGCTCATTCTTGACACCCCACCCACTTTAAAGCTCTTAAGGTGCAGCAACCAGTGTGTAAAGAATATGAATGGCTCTCAGATGTTGTATCTGTTAAGGATGCCCTATTGCTCACCTTCACAAGACGGGAATTCACCGGTCCAGCCAGACTTCTTGCAGATCATGTAGTTGAGTCCTTTCACAGTGTATCTATCAGCGTGGGGATATACTGTATAGTCACTCAATCTGAGGCTTATTCTGGTCAAGTTTTACAGGATTTCTTTCAGGTTTAAAACTCACCCCTCATTGCATACAGCATAAACTTTCTCCCCGACGAATGAATTCCCTTCATAATAGAACTCTCCATTGAGTAGCTCACCGGCATTGCCACAATATTTCTCTGTCAGAAATAAGGGAGGGAGAGAGTAAGGTAAAATGTGATTTACAAGGTAAGGGGGAAACAAGACGGATGCCTTTATTTCACCACATTGCAAAACAACCCACCTAAGCTGCTGTAATGCCTACATGCCAAACACAGTTCGTTTTGGTAGAGGATCTGGGCAAAACCTCCTACAATCCGATACAATCCAACAGCAAACACCAGAAAGACTGAATGTAAATGGTAGTCAGTATTGGGGATTTTTAAAGACACTCGTCTCCAAATATTAATGTTATCTAGTAATGATAACAAGTAGGTTAGTTTAGGTTTAAAGGATCGGTCTCTTCATAGCCTGTGAACGGGACACTTACAGGAACCGACAACTCTTATTTTTTGGGGGCATTTGAGGACTTTATTTCCTCTAGAGTAAACCTCTACATATGTGCGCCTGCTCTACCAACTGAGCTCACACGGCCACAAAAACAACTGTTAATATACAGGATTGGAAAAAGGGTGCATCTTTCAGCAGGATGCTGCTGAATCAGGTGCTTTTCAACTTGGAGGTCAGCAAACTTCCAAGACAGAAAAAAAGGGACTTAATACTCAATAGTTTAACGTTGGCCTTTTTGCCCGATTAAAGGCTACAAATGAATCATTTTGGTGCACGAGTATTGATTTAAGACAAATCTAAAATGAAAGCTGCATAATTATCATGCTTTTATTTATTTTTTATTCTAAAGCATTTTTCTAGGCATTTAGAGCCCTAATGTTATGTTGATTCTCCTTAAATTTTAAGTTGGCACCCAAAACCACCAGTGATTTCCCCCATGGCCGCTAGGGGAAAGCAGTCTGAAGTCCCCTAGTTCTTTAAATAGCCTAAACGCTGAGAATGGCTCACAGAAACGTGAAAACAACATACCGTCTCTTAACCTTTATTACCGAACTGGATAGCGAATAAGTGAACCAGATAGGCCTACTTACTTTCGCATTTTAGGGTCAGTTTGGTCCATTTTCCATCAACACACTGCACAGATGGGCTCCCTCTGGATGGAGTCAAGTCCTCGGCGCAGTCATAATACACCTTCTTCCCGCTGCTGAACGTCCGCGTGCTGGAATATTTCTCCGGCTCTCCCCTTAGTCTGGTGTACGGGTACTCCGGTGGAGCCAAACATTCCTTCGGTACTTGAGCTGACAACAAAAGTTTAAATATAAATCAACAACAATCACAATCTTCGAAGTGTGGATTTTTCGTTTAATTACCTGAAGCAAGTAAGGCAAACGATAAAACCAGAATATTCCACCCGACGTTCCTCATGTTTGTCGTCCGTACGGCTCCGTGCAGTAAACAGATCGTCAAAGAGATCCCAAAACAAATGTCAGCAGCAGGTTCGGATCAAGCAATTTATAGAGAAGGAGCCGCCCTGGAGACAAGCTGACACACACACACACACACACACACACACACACACACACACACACACACACATACATACATATATATATATATATATATTTCAAACAGAACCTATAGTTGTAATATTGTGATCTGCATGAATAACTTTAAGGGCTAAACCAATTCATTTGTATCTTTAACAAGCCAAAACAAGCACATATTGGGCGCGGAGATATCCCAAACGTTTACACGATCTTCTAACAATCCACTATATTCACTATTCAACAGCACTCCAATCTACAACCTCCATAAATGACCATACAGTTGAATCAATACCTCTCTGAAACATCACAACCTTCTGGCCACTCATTGTATTTTACAATGTCATTGTATATTTGTATTTCCCCTGGTTTGGAACACATGTGTATGGGACTCTTGACCCGGTCAAAGCGTTTTCAGCATTTCTATATCTGGTTATTTTAAATTAGAACTGAAAAAATGGTTGGTATTTTTCTGTCATTGTTGCTGCAGTCACAACAGAGCTTTGTCAGCATGGTTTTGATTTACTGTGACTGTGATTGGACCCCAGAAGTAGTGGTGGAAACAGCTCTTAGATCCCTTACTTAAGACAATACCACAATGTAAAAATAACAATTACAAGTAAAAGTTCTGCATTAGCTTCTATATTAGCAGGGTTTTAAGTATTACAGTATGGTACACAAATAAGCCTTTTAGAGTACTAGATTATGGATGCAATTACATGGATGCAATAGAGGAAATTGAAATGTTGCACTTTAGGGTACAGACACACTTTATACTGTATATACTGTCTGCTGGAACCCCCCCCCCCCCCCAAAAAAAAAAGTTAAAGGATGTAATCACAAATGTGTCAAGTTCTGTTTATTTGATAGTTGTTTTACAAGAAAAAAAAATACTAACACATTAGTGTACATCCCTTTCTTTTAAATATCTGTGTGGCCTTTTTTTGTTTGTTTAATATTTGCAATCAGCGTGGAAATTAATCAGAGCTTTTTATCTGGAATCTTCTCATTTCAGGATCATTTCAGGCGTCAAAGCAACTTGCAGATTAAATTCTCTGAAACACAATCTGACCCTTTCCTTCTCGGTTTCCCTGATGACTCACTCTGCAGCTCATGAAAGTAAATCACTTCGTTATGTACGTTTAAACACTCAGTGGGGAGAGCAATAACTCCTAATTCAGAACTTAACGTGCCACACAGAGCTTTGTGCGCGAGTGTGTATTTTGTACAAAGCTCAGGAGTAACTCAGTGGAAATGTTCGGAACAAAACCGTACGTCAGTGTTTTTGGAGCAATGAGATTATGTAAATCTGAAAGGATCTTATCATCAGTACAAACAGAATGGACTGTGAGAGTTGCATGAGTTGCATCATTTCTGTCTCATCCACTTTAAGAAAAAATGAAATATTACATGCTCATGACGTCAAATAATTTATATCCGTGACAGTTTAATTCAACATCTTACCATCTAATTCACAAATCTAGATTTGACTTTGGAAGACGCGTGAAATATACGCTGAGAATTCACTCTGGCTTTTATGCTCTGGTGATGTTTGTGTGTCTGGCTCTTTTAGGGACATGCAGTTTAGCAAACAGGAAGGCTACTCCCAGTGAGCTCACACACACACACAAACTTCTTCGCCAAACTAAACGGCTATCCTGAGGTCAAATATTTTTTAAACTCTGGTAAAAAACAAAACAGAAGTCAATGTAAAAAACGCATTAAATTAACTTTATTACATGAAACGTGCACGGCAGTGTGCAATAAAACATTACAGCTATTTTTAAGACATCCAAATATACTGCCAATCATTCAATTCAGGTGAAACATACTTTTGCAGATTATATTATATAATAATACTGTTGATTACTATTGTCACAACCTTATAGTCCCTTAAATAAAGGCACTTTTCACAAATATTGATTTATTGCTGATATCAAAATCATGTGAATACTAAACATTTGGTTACTATGAAGCTGGTACTTAACAAACAGTATCTTTGTTGTTTCAGGAGTACACAATTTGCTTTTCCTTATGAAGAAACTAAAATGCATTAAAAGTCATGAGCATTTTGAAATATTTGCATACATTTTTTTGAGTTCAAATGTGATCAGCTTTACATTATCACAGTAGCTATTTCAGTAGAAGGCAAAACATACAGTTACTGTAGGCATCATTTAAGAGAAGAACAGAATCATTGTCACAGAGTAAAAAATAGCACAGTAGCTGATGTCCTTTTTGTAGGGCTAGACAAAACATTTCATTACTTTTCACAGCTTGTGTCTGCCCACTGCAAAAAATTACATTTCAAAATCAAATTATTACTACATTTTGTCAGAACCACCCATGGAAGGATGCACATTACCTGGGAATGTTTAAATAGGTAACTTAAAGAACAAATCGGAGAGAAAAAACGAAGCTGTATATGGCTTCCTTTAAGAGAGGCACTCTCTTACACTTAAACTAAAGGTAGTAACTTGCATTGAGATATACAATTCACAATCAACATGTGCTATATCTAATGCAGCATAATATGACTGTAGACTACAGTATGTGGAGTGTGCTAGGAACTAATGGACAGGTTTTAAGAGTCTCTACTTACTACAAATAAACCACATTACTATAATTCTAGATATGAAGGCTTTTTAGTTCATTCATTCATGTATGTATGTATGTATGTATGTGCACACACTCACTAACACACATAACCTATTCAACAAGAAAACTAAGAATAAACACATACAGGGTTACATAGATAAGGTGTGTAATACAGTGGTTAAGAATGTAATGGCTGAAGCAGTTGGGGATTATACTGCTGGTCCTCAGAACTGGTGATACATCCATGTGGAGAAAAGCGTGATGAATGGCAAAACAAAGGTGTGAGTTATCCGACGTCAGGAGTACAGATGTTCCACATGATAGACGAGAGGAAAAGGCTGAAAATACCTCTCTGTGCTTCTTTAACTCCGAACACATTCGTCTGCGTCTGGTGCACTGAAACAGTTTACAGAGTCCTGCAGGGTACAAAGGAAAGGGAGACGGCATTAAGAAAAACACCAACTCAACAGAGGAATGAGGCGTTTGTTTTGACTGGCGCTGACTGAACTTTAGCTAATACTAAAATCTAAACTCACCAGCCCTTTACCCTTTGAACAGGCACTTCAAGAAAAGTCACTCTGTGAGCAACAACACAGGCAAAGATCACATCCAGGATGCTTGTGAAGGGCACATCTGTTCTAAACACCCGTTTACTGTAAAACATGAAACTACATCTCTGAGATTTTGTAGGGCTCTGATCTCGGGAGTAACACATCTCAATATACAGAGCACGGAAAAACAGCGGAAAAAGGGCATCTTGTCAAAATTTAGCTGAATACATCCGATTAATAATACAGTTAATTAAAATATGTATGGAGCGTAACAAAGAAACGTAAAGCTTTATGCTCTACCTCCAATTTTTTTTACTCTTACTATTTATATTTTACTTGCTTTCATTTTTAGCTCCATAGTTTTCCCATTTTTGTGGGTCTTGGCACATATATAATTATTTATCTACAGCCTTCAGACCGTTTCCTAATTATTTATGAACTTTCCCCTCCATTTACAACTAGGGACGCACCAATATTGGTACCGATACCTGGACTTTGGGTATCGACCGATGCCGAGTACCAATCCGATACCAGTGTTAAATTAATAAATGTTATGCCTCACTGTGTGGAAGTGACTGGGATCATTCTTTTATATGTTTAGGCAACATCAGGCTTTACTTAAACACTGCTTCTAAGAAAACTCCAGTGATTTTGTCCATTCTTTGATAAATAACTATCCTAACATTAAATTTGTAAAAAAAGTATATTATCATGGCTGGGTTGGCTCAGTGGGTAGAGCAGGCGCACATATACTGAGAGGTCTATGCCTTGACGCAGAGGTCGAGGGTTTGAATCTGACCTGTGATGATTTCCTGCATGTCTTCTCCCTTTCTCACCTAGCTGTCCTGTCAATTAAAAGGCAGAAAAGCCCCCCAAAAAATCTTTAAACATTTTTTTTTATATCTATCATTTACTGAATTGCTATTTATTATTAAAATAATAAATTGAGCACCAGCAACTTGGTAAATAAATGTTAATTAGACCCTTAATTAACATACGCAACCCAACATTTCAGGTGGGAAGTTGTTGAACTCTCTATTCAAAATTAACCCCCCAATTCATGCAGCACTGGCTCACAAGTGGTTATGAAGACTTAACGGGTGAAAATCTGGAATATGTTGAAAGAGGAGTATACGTAAACTGGGCCGCAAATTGCAAATAATTCATTGGTGTGTCTATGACCCTGGTTTCCACCCTAATAAAATGGATTATAGATTTGAATGTGGATCTCAAAAGGAATAACACCATTTTATTCGCTTACAGAAAAGAGACAACTAAAAGACTTTGAGAGCCTGAGGAAAGAATATGGTCTTGAAAAATCTGATTTTTAGAGATACCTGCAGATACATTATCATTAAGAACATAACTGACTAATTAAAAATTAAACAGACTTTTAACGATCCCATACTAAAGATATTTATTGCTGCCTACCAGAAAGATTCAAATAGTATATAAAATCTATAAAGCCCTTTTGAGAAAAAAAAATCTCTACAAAATACATTAAAGACGGGTGGAAAAAAAGAGGGTAATCTTACTATGTCATACGGGGTCTGGCTTGATGTATGTACATTTTTAGTGGAAATATACCAACTCCCACATATGGAGAGAGCTTGGCTGGAAGTGTCTTAGTCTTTAGATTATTTATTACACCGGAGATACAAAATGTTGGCGACAGTGTAGGCTTCAGGAAGCCAACCACTGGCTTATACTCTCACTGTGGGAGGGCCCGGTCATAAGACCTTCCTGGACCGAGCTTCACAAAACATTGGCATACTAAACGTTGATTTACCCCTGCAATTCTCCACAGTACTTTTAGGAAATGCTGATTTCCATGCGAGACAGTCTGATGAGTATTTATTAAACATTATTTTTTGGGGCTTTTCTGCCTTTATTTTGACAGGACAGCTAGGTGAGAGAGAGGGGGGTGGGGAAGACATGCAGGAAATTGTCACAGGTCGGATTTGAACCCTGGACCTCTGCGTCGAGGCATAAACCTCCAAGTATATGTGTGCCTGCTCTACCCACTGAACCAAGCTGGCCACCTGATGAGTATTTACTTGGTATATTTGACATCCACTGTAGAAAAGAAAATCACACACAAGGCACCAGATGCTTCCTGGAATACAGGAGTGGCTAGATTTAGTAAATAACATTTATGTTATTCTCTCTTCGCCATTCAGAAAAATGTTTTCATTCAACTTTGGACTAAGTGGGTAAAGCCCTTACTGCCCAACTTCGTTGAGATACTGAATAAATGAGTAATGTTTTACTTTTCAAAGGACCCTGGAAAAATGACTGTAATGTTGTTTGAAGACTTTGATTTTGTTTTTCTCTGTCAATGGTATGGTTTTTAATATTTACTATTCTTAAATCCCTCCCAGATCTTACCACCCTTTGTTTTATGTAAACACTCTGCACCGTACACCTTACCTCTCCCAAACTGTATTAAGTTCCTGTCGTCTTTATGTTTGAAATGGAAAAATGGACAGCAGAATAAAAAATGACACAGATATTGCTTTGATGTAAGTTTTGTTATTTACACTGCTACAAATTGGTCTAAACTTTTCAACTACACACATATATACTATACAAAATTCCAGTATATACGTATGTTATATAAACATACAATAGAAGCTATTTGAGTCTGTATATTAGTATCGGATCGTTACATCCATAATTACAACATCTTTAAACCTCTAATATATACAGTAATACTCACTACATTGTCCTTGCTTTGTAGCAGCTCTGCACCCTCAGACACCTCCGAGAATTGCATGCTGGGTAAAGTGGGGGCCTGGGACATGCGTGCCTGTGGAGGGTTGCCCATGCTGTAAAGACGAGGTCGTTTAATCTGGTCTTGGCTGGACAACGGAGTGAAGCTGTTCCGTCGGAGGAAAGCTGGCGGCACAGAATCTGTGCTGACTTTATTCTGGTCAGTGAAGAACAGACAGACAAGATGGGCTGATTAACACATGCTTTTTTATTATGTATAATCAAACCTCTCCTACTGAAGGTCTGAAATCACTGTGTCCCGTGTAAGTGAGTGTGAGAGGGCAAAGAAAGAAAAACAACCGCTGAGACAAACAGCCATACATATAAAAGTCATTGTTATGTTGGTCTCAGCAGACAGGATATATCTCACCCCATTTAACAAGAGGTTTCTCCATAAATGTGTGTATGTGTTAACACCCACTCTGTCTAGGACTTTTGGTTGAAACACTGGGCAGTCTTTAGCACAAACTCTACAACCTGGAAACATATATGAAGCTGGCTCATTAGGAAATAAAGACAAAAGGCACTAAGTGTGACATTTGGATTCCCTGACTAAACACAGACTTTCTGTGCGGCATTTCAAGTCGGCTCACTAACTGTAACAACAGAGTACAAAAATGTAATTTTCCCCTTGGGGGATCAATAAAGTATGTATTCTTCCTCTTCTTCTAATGAACATTCAGTCACTCAGTCGAAGTTCACTGTTGGGGAATGGAGTTTGAAACGTCCAGGGGCCAGATGTAAAAATTATGCATATGCACACAAACCATGCATACAGTACAGTATGCCACTTTCCACACATACACTGGTATTTGTAAAAACAGATCTTGTGCTGAAAATGTGCATACCTCACACATCCTTCAGTCAATGCTAATGGTTCCTAGAGAGAGCCAAGGGGGATATGATGAGGTGAATATGGATTCTAATAATAAAGCAGTGTTCATTTTATAATTATCTTTAATTACATTGGAGGCATGATTTAATTTCCCTGTTTTTATGGGGTTTTTTTTTTTGGGGGTTCTTGACAGAACTGGTGTAACTGGGTCAGGTTTGTGGGCCTTCTTGATTGAGATCAGGGCTTTGTGATGGCCACTCCAATACCTTGACTTTGTTGTCCTTAAGCCACTTTGTAACTAATTTGGAGGTATGCTTGGGGTCATTGTCCATTTGGAAGACCCATTTGCGCCCAAGCTTTAACTTCCTGGCTGATGTCTTCAGATGTTGCGTCAATATAGCCACAACATTTTCTTTTCCCATGATGCCATCTATTTTGTGAAGTGCACCAGTCCCTTCTGCAGCAAAGCAGCCCCACAACATTATATTACCACCCCCATACTTCACAGCTGGGATGGTGTTCTGAGGCTTCAAAGCTTCGCCCTTTTTCCTCCAAATATACCGTTTATCATTATGGCCGAACAGTTCAATTTTTGTTTCGTCAGACCACAGGACATGTCTCCAGAAATTAAGATTTTTGTCCCCATGTGCAGTTGCAAACTGTAGTCTGGCTTTTTTATGGTGGTTTTGAAGTAATGGCTTTCTTCTCTCAGAGTAACCTTTTAGCTCATGGTGGTACAGGACTCGTTTTACTGTGGATAATGACACTGTCTTACCAGTTTCAGCTAGCATCTTCACAAGGTCTTTTGCTGTTGTCCTTGTATTGATTCGCACATTTCGCACCAAAAAACGTTCCTCTCTGGGACTCAGAATCCGTCTCCTTGCTGAGCGGTATGATGGTTGTACATTCCCATGTTTTTTATACTTGCGTATTATTGTCTGAACAGATGAATGTGGGACCTTCAGGCATCTGGAAATTGCGCCTAAGGATGAGCCACACTTGTGGAGGGCCACAATTCTTTTCCTGATGTCTTGTCATGATGTCAAAGAAAGAGGCTCTGTGTTTGAGGTGTGCCTTTATATGCATCCACAGGTGTGCCACCAATTAACTCAAATGGAATCAATTAACCTATCAGAAGCTTCTTAAGCTCAGAATGGAATCATCTGGAGTTTTCTTTTTGTTTGTAAGACACAATAAACTTAGTGTATGTATACTTCTGACTTTGATGAAAGTGATAAATAAAATACATAGAAATTCTCCCTCGCTCGATTCTGACATTTAACAAATGCAAAAAAATATGTTAATATGTATTGATCTAAAACAGAAAAAGTTTACTCTGATTTAATGTATGACAGTAAAGAAATAAAAGTGTTTGTGTTTTTTTCTGAAGTGTATGTAAATATCTGGTTTCAACTGTAGCTCCTGAAAGCAGAATAAGAAACAGAAGTGTGTCATTTGAGTTAGAATTCTTAAATATAGCCGTGGTTTAGAGCGGTTTTTCCAGTCATCAGCGTAGGAGTGGTGACTGGTCCTACAGGCTGCATGCACTGAGCCCATGCCCTACACTTAAGTTTTGGTTGACAGTGACAACTTCAGGAAAAGTCACAGCATGTTTGTGACAGATCATAATAAAACAGGTCACAAGCTTACCAATGGTCTGTCCCTGTGAGTGTTGACAGCCTCCACCTTCAGGTCAAACATGTCCACTTTACAACCTAAAACAGAGAGACAGGAGAAAAAATACGTCACAACCCAACAAATAAAGACATTTATTGACTTATGGGCAGCGAAGTGACTTACCATAAGCCACAGGAGTGAGTTTTAGGACAGTGTGCAGGGGACACTTCAAGTAGGGTAGATCATCTGTGCAAACAAAAAAAAAAAACTTAAAACTTTCGGTGTCAGTCATGTTTGTGTTTTTCTCAAATGTTTGGGACAGTACATGAAGCTGTATTATGACTGCACTTCTACATGTCCAATACGGGGGTGCAATGGGATGAAATGCCAGTCAGAGCTGCACCAACACCGTTTGGTTTCTGCAGTCATCAAACTGTGGTTGAGACTTTAAACAGATGCCGCAGACGTGACCACTTTCTCGGCTGACTGACGAAACCCTCCATCTGCCCATGCCTAATGATGGATTTGAGCAGCATTTTCCACTCTAACAGGTTTGTTATTTTTCACTTTGTTCCTATTTCCACACATTGATACATATGCTTTATTTAATCCATCATACCATCCTTTTTCATAGACTGAAATATCAACCCTATAACTTAACTAGAGATTACACAGTTCTCCAAAGGCAAAGAAGATATGTTAGTATTTACGATCCACCCGGAATTTCTGTCATCGAGTGCTATAGCATTTGCTTCATTGTTAGCTTGACGAGTATTCCTCATTAGGTGGAAGGCTACCTGCCCTACCTCTTTTATACAATGGATCAAGGAGATTGTGATGTGTCTTCAAATTGAGAAACTGAGATTCACTTTGAATTGCCTTGTTGCTGGAATGTGCTATATAGATAAACTTGCCTTTAAGTGGATCACTTAAAAAACAGAACAAAATTTGGTTTTCCTTTATTGAATATGTGGAGAATCTGTCCTTCGCATCTTTTTAGCGCCATGATGTTGTTATTGTTTTATCAAAATTTGAATGCATACGGATACTGTTTGTTATATTTTTAATTATATTTTTTTTGCCTTGATCCTTGAATCTTTGCGGTACACTCCCATACCAAGATCCAAAATTTCCAGAAGCATTGGGGTGTTGAGTAAAGTCAGACACTTCCTAAATTATAGATCTATGACCACTCTCTACAGAACGCTGATACTACCATATTTAACGTACTGTGTTGAGATTTGGGGCAATGCCTGTAAAACCACTCTACAGACAGTGTGCACAGTTCAGAAAAGAGCTATACGAATTGTGAATAATGTCGGCTTCAATTATCATACTAATTCTTTATTTCTTAAGTCAAACACACTGAAATTCATGGACCTGGTGAACCAAAATACTACGTTAGTTCTATATAAGGCCCGAAATAATCTACTGTGATGGCAAATTTACATTTAAGCATGATTCTCTATATTATTTGTATAATTTATTTTACTGTTCTCTCACAATACTGGAAGGGAGTTTTTCTTATTCTCACATGTTGAAAGTAAGAGCGACAAAGTCTGGGAACATAATGTGTACGCTGAACAGATAGGGGCTACAAGGTCACCCTGAACTATCTATTATTTCTCCCTGGATAGTTGAGACTTCTCACATAGTTGAGATAAACGGGATGTCTAAACCTCGGGGTAGAAAGTGCTACAGAGGGGAAGAAGTAAAGTGGCTCCTGAATGTCTGACTATGTTTGATTGTAAGAAATGTTGAGGCATGTTTAGAAAGGGGGGGCATGTCTTTCTATCTCACTATCTCTGTGCTTTTTCTTATTCACTGAACAGACCTTACACTTAAGCGCTGCGTGCCTTTTGTGAACTGTGTGCGTCCTTGTAAACTTGCAAGTTTATAATAAAATACAAAAACCTAACTTGGTTTAGTCTTCGACTGTCCTTATTTTGTATCACCTTCCTATTTTAAAACATCTACACCTGCTGTATCGAAAACTTCCACCACACTACTTCCCCCCCCCAACATTCAAACCATGTTTAGAGAAAGAGAAGGGGGTTACGCCCTCAGAGGCGACCTAAATTGGAAACAAGTTATGGAACGCATCGCCAAGGGAATTAAAACATATCGGGAATGTTTTTAAATTTAAAAAAGGGTTCGAAGATATGATACTAGATAAGTATAGAAATTGAGTAATTATTGTGTGCGAAGGTGGATGATCATGTTGATGATGATAAGCATCATTACCATTATGGTTGTCATCATTAATTATGATATTTACCTTAAGGTGGCAAGTGCAATGTATAAAAGCACTGACCCTAAATGGGTATATGTAGGTGTGTATGAATGTCTGTATGTGTGTCTGTGGGTATGATGTAGGTATGTATGTACGTAGGTATGATGTAGGCATGTTTTGATTCATTTTTTTTTTCTTTCTTTTCTT
This sequence comes from Sander vitreus, assembly GCF_031162955.1. Classification (NCBI taxonomy): domain Eukaryota; kingdom Metazoa; phylum Chordata; class Actinopteri; order Perciformes; family Percidae; genus Sander; species Sander vitreus. Next base: position 23,597,744 of record NC_135861.1, on the reverse strand, counting down.
TCCGTAAATTTCTTTTATCTTTTTTGTCTTGTCGATTTTATTTCCTTGAAAATGAGTTTGTTATTTTAAAAATGTGACAAGGGGGGGGCTTATATAAGCTGAAGCTTCTGTATATAAAGTGTCCACTGCAATATGACAGGCTTGTTCTGTCATTAAAATATATGAATGGACTTTGTTACTCTCAACATGGGGAGTCTGCAATCGTCTATCTGTTTGCATTTTTATTTTTTGTCATTGCTGTTGTTTATATATATGCCGTTGTCAATACTGTTTTGTTTAATTGGGAAAAATGTATAAATAGTGTCCTAAAATCATCATGTAGACGGTCCTGAAGCACTCCTTGCCGTATCAACACCGGAACTAAACAGAGCTGAATAACAGAATTTTTATGCATTTCTTTCACATCTACTGCAGTCAGATTCACGGTGTTCACTTGGAAGGAATCACTTCACATGGCTAGGCACTTTTAATGACATTTTGAACATGTTAAGAGGCTAAAATCAAGTTTAAAACGTGCCCTGTTTAAGCCTGCTAGCAGGAGGATAACACGGTGTAGGCAGCACCGATTGTTTTCGTTTTTTCTCGCTACTGACAGCACTCCAAATTTAAAAACAACAGAGCTACATGTTGAAATCGACCGTAATTCTCCTTTAATCTGTAAATAAGACTCTTTGTAGTCTGTAATAGTTCTTTGTTTGGGTCGAGCCAAATGCTCTGGGTATAGCTGAGAAGGTCTGCTTTGGCCTGGAACTTAGGGCACCACCTGGTGGGTGATACAACACCACCGACATCAGATGAAGCCTACTAAATTACAACCAACCAGTTTGATTAGCATAAATCACCAAAGTTTGTGTGACTATTTTGCAACAGCCGGGTGCTACTGTACTGTGCCTGCGTTAGTTAAAGTGCTCATATTATGCTTTTTGGCTTTTCCCCTTTCCTTTATTGTGTTATATATCTTGTTTGTGCATGTTGTAGGTTTACAAAGTGACTTACCATCTCCAACAGAAAACACAGTTCACAAACTGCTCCAAACAGCTCTATTATAGTCCACCCTTTACTTCCGTGACGAACGTGTGTCACTTTGTAACACGTTATAATGCTCGTTATAATTCACATACAAACTCTAAATACAATTATGAACCTGAAAATGACCATAATATGAGCACTTTAGGATTTCCACATTGGATGTGTCTTGTGCAGTTGTGCCATTTATTTGTATTGTTTTTTTTTTTACAAAATACAAACACCTCTCAGTCTCATGGTCACAAAAATGCCTACATGTAGTGTTGCATGTCTTCTTCACACCAACAAAACGAGGCCCTTTTACCCGTTTTGTTCATCATGAAGTAGCACTCAAACATTGGAGCTGCCAATTTCTTTTTTTCGGTCTTTTTCTGGACATCTGCTGACTGGAGTGGAGCATTTTGCATTTAGTTAGCTTTGTATCATAAATGCAGATGCTTTACTGTCTCATTAAGGTTTTGATATATCGGTCTTTCATGTGGTTTTTGAATATCTCTCCAGTGTGTCTTCAACAGCCTCTGCAAAAACATTCAGTTTAATTTGACACTGACTCAGGGGAACAATATGACCTTGAATTACCTCACTAACTCTGTGGTTTAAGCACTGTTAAATAAGTTTCACTTAAGTGAAATTTTCATATAAGTTTTAGATAAATGGTAAAAAAAGAAAGAAAAAGAGCAGTATACTGTAAATATGTCTGTATAATGTGAGGCTTTTGTCTAGGCATGTATCATGTTTCTGTTTGTGTATGTAACCTGCGCTCTTGTCGAGGAAATAGGCGAGCAAGCAGCGCATGACAGCCTGATGACAGATGACCAGCACGTTGCCCTGTCGCTCCAGCTCCATGATGACTGGCTCCAGTCGCTGAACCAGGTCCTGGTAGGACTAGAGCCAAAGGTACATGCAATTTAGTTCGGTTTGATTTTGTAGAAGATTGTTTTCCAATTTATTATCAAAAAAAACAAACAGCAACACAATGGCCAAAAGCATTACAGACCCTAACAGGTACAATAAAAAGGGAAAGTGAAGGCTTTTACCTCTCCTCCAGGGTAGCGGTAATGGTACTTGTCCTGGTCCCTCATGGCAAACTCCTCTGGGTATGTTTCCTTAATCATTTCATAGGACATTTCTTCACACACTCCCTGAAACACAAAGTAATAAAAACACTCAATACACCCTCACAGTTTGTGTCTGTCTCTTCAGGTATACGTCGGAGGACGTACAGCATCTATTTCATTAAGGATCTTCCACTGCTCGTAGGGAACTCCCAGCTCCTCTGCCGTCTGAATGGTTCGTCTCAGCTGGCTCGTCCAAACTTTCAGGTCTGACAGACGGTGCTCTTCCACAAAACCCTTCAGTGCTGCTGAAAACTGACAAAGACAACACACAAAAGAAACATTTATGCTGTAGAACTGACACCTAAACACAAAACAGAAGTTACACCGTGTGCCCAGTAATGGCCTCTAAAATCTGTTGATTTGTAGCAGCAGGATTTCATTCGCGCCATCTACAGTAACTGGATTCATGCTAGAAAATGTGTAAACAATGTGTTATTGTTACTACAACGTGGTATTAAATAAGTGCATTCCACAAAATGTCAAACACTTCCTTTAAGACATTTGGAGATGCTGCCATCTTTATTGAGTTTACAAATGTAAGAGTGAGATTAATTTGTAAGAGCACCTGTTTCCCTCGCTCTGACAGTTCAGAGTCTCCCCCGATGCGTCCCTCCACATTGTAATGGCTCTCTCCGTGCCGACAGAGGTAGATGGAGTGGGAGTGTACGTGGATGTTCATGAGGTAGTACACTATTTTACTTTGGATGTAGTCCTGCACCCGGTTGACCAAGAAACGACGGCCGACGTTGATGACCTGGATGAAGGACAGGTTGCTGTGAGTCAGAGCGAAAAGAGGACAACACAAAGTGAGTCAATACACACAGTAACTGAAGACATTGACTAGTGACTCAAGGGTAGGGAAGGCATATCTTGTACTTTTGGGGTAGTCTAAATATCCTGATATTTCTTCTGTGTCATTACCAGTGACAAGGTTCGGGAAGACCAACAAATATCCCTCGTCTCTTCAAACAAAGATCAACAAAATGAAGTATGTGTGACTATTCTCAATTAGGTTGCTAAGTTTTTGAATACACGTATTAAGATACGTATAATGTGGTTTTGCATCTACAAATATTATCAGTTCATTTATAAAGAAATCAAACAAATCACAGACAGTCTCTGAATCAGTTTTTCTGGAATCGCATGAGCTAAATTTCGGACTAACAATTACCACTACTTTTGGATTTACCGTATATCAGCTACACAAATCAAAACCCATTAAATAGCAGAGAACCGGAACTGGATTAAAAATGAGCTGTTTCCTGCTGAACAGTTTCTGCAAGCACATGTTCCTACCAACACAAAGCCCATCATCTACAAGACCAACAACAGGAGAGTATTTAGGACATTTAGCCCTAAATAACTTGTAATGTGTTGAGAAGCATTAATCAATTTCAAGGCAAAAAGTAAAAGAAAAGCAGCTCGTAGCGTAACTCCTTAACAAAATGACTTCTTACTTGTCGTGTTCGTCCGGATCCAGAGGTTGGTATGTCACTTTATAACATTCTATTCTCTTCAGAAAGTCCTCCATAACACTTTCTCTGTCCCTCTCAGGGTAATCTGGGCTGGACACCTTCACATCCTTTGTGAAAGAGACATTTGTAGAGATGATTCACCATGACATCTCACAATTCAAGGACAAACCTGTGCTCATAATTAAGCTTAAAAGCATAACAGCATAATTTACCAGGATATTTGTAGCGATGACATCTGGATCGTCACATATTGATTCAACAAAAAACACCTAACAAAAGACGTCAATCATTAAGAAATTCAGAAATCATGTGAAAATTAGAGCCCGACCGATATTAGGCATTTTACAAACTATCGGTATCGGCATTTATAATGGCCGATAAATGAATATTTAAAAAAATAAAATAAAAACAGATGAAACACCCTTCAACCATGTTCTGAGTGTTGGCGTTGCATAGTTTGTCCACCAGAGGGCGCTCTACAACGGTCCTGTTGGCAACACTTGTGTTTAGCCCTTTAAGTTTCATATCTTAAGTTTGTATTTTTATACATTTTATTTATCAGAATTTTAATATATTTTGATGTTCCTCTGTTCTGTTGTGACAGTAAAACAAACAAGTTTATTTTTAAACTGCATTATCATATTATTTTAGTGAGGACTCAAAAATAACTACAAATAACTAATGTTAGGGAACAGGGTGGGAAATTACCACCCGCCACCAGCCAAAGTACGTGGCGGGTGACTTTGCCTTGTATACCAGCCACAGTGGCGGGTGGATTGTAAAACATTCCTTGTAACGGATTGCTAAGAAACTATTCACAATGCTTATAGGAGTCGCGTTACGTTACTGCTAATGAATGCCCAACATTTCCGGATTTTGCTGCTTCATAATAAAAAACATTCAAATACCAAAATAACGGAGGACTTTCTTGTGAATAACTTGAAATGAAACAGCCAGGGCTTTGACCACGCATATTTCCGTCAACTCCAGACTTTAGTCAAGCAGTTTTCAGCGCTAGTCCGTGACACCGTGTAGCTGAGCTGAGGTACAGACGAAACAAAAAATGATCAGTTAAAAACGTGACGACATATCCCCGGTGTTAAGAGGCCCGCCGCGGAGTCAGCATTAGCTATGAATGTACAAACTGTTGAGGGCGAAGTAAAGAAAAAGAGAAGGTAGCCTACTTTTTGAACAAGTGGCGCATTGACAAAACGTACAGCGAAAGACCATGCCAAACATTTCAGACCGTCCTGCCAACCTGTAATAAACATCAATGTAACAATTTTTCAGTCGCTGAAAGCTGCTGCTGTTTTAATCCTGTCAGCTCTCTGCTGCTCAGTTCCACACACCCCCCCACACCCACACCCACACCCCCACACCCACACCCACCCACACCTACACACACCCACCCACACACACACCCACACCCACACCTACCCACACACACACACACACACACACACGGTGGATGCAGGAAAAAACAGATGAGACGTACGCAATGACCTAAACTGTGGACAGCTACGGTCGTTATTGTAAGTGCAATGATAAGTTTAAGTCCAATAAGTACTTTATCAAACCGTATGAATGTGTCCCAGGCCAGGTTAGGAAATTAACTAACGATGTCAAGATCAACAAGCCACTGACAGAAATGTTCAAATTTGATTCATTCAATAAATTATTATTTTTTGTCTTAAATCCACCAACCATTTTCATATTATACCAACATTTGCAGCATCCTGAGCCTTTTTGGTAAGGTTACTAGGAAATCTCAGCCCAGAGTAGTTTTTTTCTCCCCAAAATAAGTTTCCTATTTATTTTTAAAGAACTATACAAAAAAAGCAACTTTCACTGTCTCTCGCAACTTCATTGCAACAAAAATACAAAAGACATCGCAACTTTTATCGCAAAAAGCTCCCGCAAAATCAGGCATTTTGGGCCGCAACAATCTCAAAAAAAGGCTGCGAAATCCTGGAGGGACTGTTTAATGCTATGTTACTGAGAGATGAGTCAATATTTTTTTTGTTCATTAAATTACTGTAGAATATGACCAAACACAATTTTACCATGGTCTCGCAGGCTTTTTTTCACATCACTTTTTATTTACCTATATTAATAAAATGTGTATTAATAATAAAAAATAATGTATTGAAGCGATTCAAAATCTGCTAGTGCACTTTCTTTGATAAATTTGAATTCCGGAAAAAGTGGCTGGTAAAAAATATAAGTGGCTGGTAAAATTGGGCATCCACCAGCCACAGTGGCTAAAAAGTTAATTTCCCACCCTGTTAGGGAAATCTGTTTATGTTTTGTTATGTGTTTCTGGATTTATTTTTTTAAACATATATCGGCCGATATATCGGATTTTTAAATCACCAAATATTTGTATGGATATCGGCCTGAAGAATCCTTTATCGGTCGGGCTCTAATGAAAATATACTGGGCTTAAATAACTGATTCATCAATGTCATGCTGACCTTGTATGAATTATCCTTTGCAAAATTAAGGATGAGGTCCCGCCTCTCTCTGGTGGTGTTGGTGGCATCAAAAACCTGACAGACAACACAAGACCAAATCAAATGACAATTAATATCTATTAACAGCGTTAACAGATGCACTGTTCAGTGTTTTTGTGTGCTCACAGCGATCTGGCCTCCCTCCTCATCAAGATAGGCCTTGACATCCTCCAGTGCCACCAGAGCAAACTGTCTGTGGAAAACATAATGAGAAAATTGATCAGAAAATAAACTAGCTTTTAAATGTAACTTAAAAGACATAATGTGCTGTAATAAGTGTAGCCCCATTTGTTAAACAAACACCATGCAGTCAACAGAGGCATTTGCATGGAAAAGTGATCAGGTGTTTTAATTGGGGGGTAGTAATCACGACCCTGTAACACATGCAGAGGGACGAATGGGGGGGAAGGAGTCAATCTACTGCACCAAAGGAGGTCAACACAAAAAGAAACTCTCTTACTTTCTAATTTGCATTGCTTCTTTATTGTCATGTCTGAAGAAGTCATACGACTTGTATGACTGCACTGCTTCTCTCCTATAAACTCCAAGGTTAAATACTGTAAGGCAACCAGAGAGGGGGGGGGGAGAGAGAGAGAGAGAGAGAGAGAGAGAGAGAGAGAGAGAAAGACATGCAAAGCAGTAAAAACGATCACTGTTTCGAGGCCTTCATCTCAACTGAGTCTGCCAAACCAGTTCTCCTGCATTCCATTTGGGTGAAAACATAAACTACAAACAGAGCCAGCTCATAGGAAGTGGTGACATAAATATAACTATAAATGAACACAGCATTGCCTTAAGCACAAGATTTCCAGTAAGGTAATACCTCTGAATGCCATTAGAGTCTTCATAAAAGGAACTATTTATTATGGTGCCACTCTAAATTTAAACTACCTGCAGAGGCATATCTGCACTGAATACATAGAGTGTCCCCTCCAAAAATAACAATACTTTCATTTTACAGTCACTTTGATATTTTACAGAGGCACTGTTTTTTTTTTTTTTTTTTTTATTGGTTGCATTTCCCATGGATGGATCAAGCGTCCATGCATAAAACTAAAAACATGTATTGCTTCTGTACTGACCCTTAGTTGGCACTCCAATCCAGTTGAGGTAGCGTGTCAGCTTCTTGGACATGTAGGTTTTCCCTCTAGCAGGCAACCCAATCATCACTATCACAGTTGGAGAATTGGTCATGTAGGAGGCCCAAGCTGCAGTTTTGACACACACACACACACACACACACACACACACACACACACACACACACACACACACACACACACACACAGAGATTTTAGTTATTAAGCATACAACAATATTTCAAACTGTTAAGTGTTTAACAATTACCTTCACTTTACTTTAAACTTGCCCCTAAAATGTCATGGTTGTAATAATAGGGCAGATATGCATACTGTATACACACACACACGTACAGTATTTACTGACAGCAAGGAGAGGGAGGGTTATGAAATAATTCAATGCCACCCCTGCAGTGTTCATGTCCCTCATACCATCGACATCTCACGACTGTTGTTTAATGTTTCTTAAAGACCTGCTGCTTAGCAACCCAGTTTAGTAACCCAGTGTAACCTTGTTGGCTGGAACATGAAATGGAAAATATTTCTACAGAATTCCTTTCTCCCTTTTCTTTTCAGTGTGCTCAAAAGACTATCCGAGCTCAGGGGAAACAAATCTATCAAAACAAAGACGTGGCGAGACAAGACTTGACTCGAGATTCTACGTACAGATATCTGCAATAGGAATGGTATTGCATGCAACACATATTGATGGAATCTTTTCAGCTTCCTGATGAATGATTCCTCAAAGTCTGACTGTGAAATTAAAACAAAGTCAAGCTCAATGACATTTTTACCGGCTGAATCTAATGTTGACCTTTCTCACTGCAGTATTACTGTGCTTCAAAGGGTGCAGTGTGTGTTGTAGTACCTGTTTTACAAATACACCCACACACTGTATACATATACTAATAATGGCAGGTGTGTCAAAGTTGACATTTAACAAATCAGTGCCTGCTGGAACCTTGTCACTTTTCTTTACTCGTGGCCAACAGAGCAGGAGAACAAGTTTACAATTCACAGCACATTGTTACTGCATTATATTAAATAATGTAATAGTTAAGGAGTACATAATTACTATAGAACAGATTAGTGCCTCAGATAATGAGTCAACATTTCACCTTAAGGGCACAGGAAAAACCAAACTCACAGCACTTCTTCTCATTGGCCCTGAGGTCTGTCCTTTTGACCTCGGCTGAGCCGTCTGAGGCAGCCGCAGGTCTCTGCTGCCTGGCAGCCATGCCACGTCTGTCTGATCCGTGTCCTGCTTTCCTGTCTCGGGCCGGCCTGGGGACAACGAGCTCTGGTCACTGGCAAGATGAGGTCAGCATCTCTGTTGAGGACAAGACTTTGCTGTATCATATCAAAATAATGAGTGGTGATACATCAAATGCCAACTGATCCAATGTAAGGTGATAATTCTGTCATGTATTTTAGGATGCTGAAGACATACAGGGATTACAGAAACAAGCTCACTAAGCTCATAATGAACTCACCAGTGCTTGAATCATTAGTCAGTTATTAAATTAGTTGATCAGACAATAATACATGGTCCTCTCTTCATCTGTGAAGAATTGCTTGCTCACTTGTTTTAGGGCTGCAACTATCAACAACAACTATCATTTTCTGTTGCTTATTTTGTAGCTTAACTGTTGGCCGTTTGATCTATAAAATGTGAGAAAATAGTGGGGAAATGCCTTTTATACATGTCATTCATGGGAAATGTCCATCATAATTACCAAAGCCCAAGCTGGCAGGTTCACATATCTTGTTATTTTGTCTAACCAAATGTACAAAACCAAAAATTCCGTTTAACATCATATATGACTTAGAAATCTGGCAAATATCTACAATGGAGAAGCTTGAACCAGTGAATTATTGGCATAATATGCAATCGTTTTAGGTTGTAGCTAACGTGCCGAAATCTGTCAGTGTTGTAACGGTAACGGCATTGTAGTTTTAGCGCCTTAACTCATTAGTTACTGGTTTCCAAATATACCCTCCCCTCGTGCCCTTATACTATCCAAGGCACAATGAGAGATTTTTGGTTAGGGTACAAACCACAAATACCAAGCTAGTTAAATATAAGTTGTATCACTGTGTCATCCTGTCACATTCACAGCAGAGCTGTCTGATAACGTAAACTCTTAGCATGCAAAGTTAATCACTTCTGCTTTGACGTAAATAAGTGTCGTTTAAAATAAAATAAAGCAAGCAAAGCGGGGGATTAAAACCCTAAATGTATAAACTTACCACAAATCAGCAGGTGTCGGGTAATATTCGCTATATTTTATTTGTTACAATGGTGCCATCAGTTGGCTTCATGGATGTATAATATATTAGCTATATAAGACAAGATATGGTTGGCTTTCACTATAGGCTTTCACCGACTCCTTCTTCCCGGATGTTTAAGCTCCTCCTTGACTTGATTTGCGTGTCCTAGAGGCATGACCCGCCCTACTCTGTCTCTGATTGGCTAATCTTCGTTGACTTCGTTGGTTGGATTGGTTAGGTTTAGGCATGAGTAATCAGATTGGTTAGAGTTAGGGTAAGAATGCCAGGGTAAACCAATCAGAGGCAGAGTAAGGCAGAGTAGGGCGGGGCATGTCTTCGCCATTGTCACTGCTCCATTTGCACTCGACTCACATCCATAGACATATATAAAATCCTCACATCGGGCAGTGACCTTACTGTCGATGGCAGTGACAGCCATCACCGCTGTCAACCTAGCAGCATCCGGTTGTGCTTTCCAAATTAAAACCTTGTAAAGCCAGCATCTCTCCGGAATACTTTGGCTCTTTTTATTAACACCAACTAGTATTAATGCAAAAATAAAATACACCTGTCAGGGTAACACTCGATTTGTTTTGACACATTATAGCCTGTGATAGAAGAAGTATTGAGATCTTTACTGAGATCTTGTATTACAAGTAAAAATCCTGCATGAAAAATAAGTAATGTGAGCACAGCAGCAAAATGTACTTAAAATATCAAAAGTGCTCTATATGTAAAATAGCATAATTCAGAGTGTTATATTTATGATACATATTGTTGGATTATTATTACATACATTTTAGCAATTTGATATACTGTTGTATTATATTCTATAAACTGATTATATGGTTTGTAAAATGATAATCTAAAAGGTAACAAGTGACAATAGCTATTAAATAAATACATTGTAGTAAAAAGTACATTATTTCCCTTAGACATTAGTGAAACAGGAAAGGGCCTTCCCCAAACTGCCACAAAGTTGAAAGCAATTTGAACTAAGATAACTAGAAGAACATCCCTAGACCAAAAGCATAGTGTGGACTGTGGTGGCCACATACTTTTGGTCAGTTCATGTCTGTTCGTATGTATTTATATTGCTGTTATACCTAGGAAGAGTATTATTTGTATGACCATGTACTAAGGTGGACCAAATTAAAATGTTTTGCCGACCCTTGTTTTATTTTAAGTTATAAAACAATGAAAACAACTGAGCACAAACAAAAAAAAACTGTGGGATCACAAAGACAGGTTTCCTGGACACTGTTTGTCTGCTCCAGATCCAAGAACAACAATTAGTAGAATTGAGGTAATTTGTTTAAACATATTTCAGCGGAAAAACATACATGGATTCCAAAATTGAGTGGCACTCCTCTTTAATTCTACATATTATTTCACACAGAAAATATGCCCCGTAACTCATTGCAATCACAATTCTTTATTTTCATAAAAAGAAACTAGCCTCACAGTGTCTAACTAATACACCATAACATTAAACAACCCTTTGTCTGTAAGATATGTGCTTATTTTGTAAAATAATGTTCGTCAATACCAAATAATCTGGTACAACATTGTTTTTGCTCCTTTTCCTAGCTGGATCTCTGACAGGACAGGTGCCAAGAGAGAGATGGCCACGGAGGTGGGTAGCCTACTGAAGTCAGAATGGGCTTATCATTCTCAGTGCAAACACAATGACTCAGTCTGTACCCCAAAGATATTCCTAGATAAATTGCAGAAATCACTCAACCGGAGAATATTGCCTCGTCCACATGGTGGTTGAATAGCACATCCACATAATTTGCCTCCAGAGTTGCACCTTCTGGTCATTGTTTGTCCATTTTGTAGCCCTTTGGAACTCAGGAAGTAGTGGTAAACAAACTGTCTGAAGATCCCTGATCAGGTCATGCTCTCTTAATGTTCAGTATGCGGGCAAATAAAGGGATCCAGCTCTCAAATGATATGAAAAAGGAGAGGACTTTCCAACATTTGTCACAGTTATAAACTTACATACTGCACATACCCTGAATGCCTTACACAGATTGAATAGTTTCAGATCATTTGCAAGACCTATTTAAAGGAGTCCTGAAAATTCACTGGCAAGGATCTTTGTATATTTTATATGTAAGAAGGCCATGCTTTTAGAGATTACACAGTAACAATAAAAGGTCTAATCTAATGCTTATGATTTATTTGCGTGCAATATTAACTTAGAAGCTAATATTACCGTTTGTATGGATGAGTGCAATAATAATAAAAAGACAGCAAGAATGATGACCAGGACATGTAGCAAAGGGATGTTTAATGATTTCTTTGGACAATGAAATGCACATGTCCATTGTTGATGTAATACAAACAAGAGAATAAGAAAATCAACAACTTGGTGTTGCGTCAGCATTCCCAGTTCAACGTCATTTCTCGTGTGATGTTAGCGAAAAAAAAGATTCAAAATGGAGCAGAACAAGATGTCTGGAGTGTCACGCAAGGACTGACCAGTAGGGGGAGAGCCAGCTCTTACTAAAAAAGAAAAACTAGTGAGTCAACCTACACTTGTGCATGGGTATCTGCTATGCCCAGTTCCACTCATGTACCCTTTGGCACTTGTATTTCCATCTGAGAAAACTGAAACGTGGAAAATATTCCAGTCCCATACTCAAAGTGTCGTGAGTTGAGTCAGAGACAAGGAATAGCGTATCTGGAGTGAGCAGATGGAAACACAAACAAACTTGGCTGAGAATGTGCACACAGACTTCAGAATTCATGAGCAGATTAAATAAAAATAAAAAAAAAATAAAAATCACTTTAAATAAAAGCTTTAGCCAATGACACCAAAATGTTGATCATTGCCGTCTTCTTGGCACAATATGAAGTCCCTCGCAGCACCATTGATTATTAAAAGTACAGAAGTCGAGACATGTTTAGGTCGACCTCATTTCAGATGAAAGTCACAAAACGTGTCAAATGACATTAAAAATTTAAATTAAAAAATGTACCACAGTTCATTATCAACAAACGGGTGGGAGTTCAAGCTGCTAGAAAGGGCAGCGAAGGCGACTGCCGATTTAAGCAGCCAAATTAAGCCTGTACTTCACTGCACCAAACCTTATTTTTCTTAATCATAGTAGGTCTGGATTTAAAATATTGGTCATTTGCTTCTGAAGCATTCAGCCAGTTAATTTGTGGTTACATAATAAATAATCCATCCATAGTGGTTTTTACTGTTGAGTTTGTGTTCAACCTGAGATTTTAGTCATTTCAAGGGCAGTCAGTTCATCAAAGAAAAAAAACAAAAAAACATTCATCCTTCATGCTAAGAAAGTCATATTGGAAATGCTGAATTAAATAATTTAAGACTGGGTACCTACTGCATTGTTCGCTCTAATACGCTTTATTATTGCTATGCTATTCCATATCCTTCCCGGTGGTAAGTAAACCCTGACCCTATCGCACGTAGTCTTGTTGAATGGGAATGCCATATCAAGTGGTGAATGTCTTGGTCCCCTGCATCGCATGAGGATGCAGTGAAAGTCAGAATGATTAGGCAAACGAAGGTGAGCAAACTTGATCTGAGGTGAATGGAAAGTGCAGTGATCAAGTCAACATGAGCTGTAAATGCATACAATTTCATACATTCCTCGGTAGCTCACTGGCAGGACAGTCATTCCTCACATCCCTTCACAAAAAAAAAAAAAAATGTAAGACTTTAAACAGGGGTATTCACAGACACAGACTGTGTAGTGCGCGTTTGTGAAAAAGAGAGGAAGAGAGAGAGAGAGGTGGCGTGAATGATTGCATCAAGTGCTAATATATCATGATAGTACATGTACTCAATCTATAAAAAAACTACCTTGGTACTGAACACTGACCTCTTTCTAACAAATAATCTGGTATACAACATTTACAAAATGAACATTGTAATAGTGTGATATTTATAATATATATGCTACTGCCTTCCTCTGGTTCTCTGCATTTTTAAACCTCTTAAAAGATTAACACCATCCTATAATTCGTACACAGTAAAGCGTACACACCACACCCAACGAGTGGCAGCCTAATACAAATAGAGTAGAGGAAGACTCTGTGGACAGTGAGTTCACCTGCATGTGTGTCCTGAGTGTGTGTGTGTGTGTGTGTGTGTGAGAGAGAGTGTGAGTGTGTGTGTGTGTGTGTGTGTGTGTGTGTGTGTGTGTGTGTGTGTGTGTGTGTGTGTGTGTGTGTGGATGGTAGTTCAGCTCGTAAACCAGGGAGCCACAACTTTCTGGTAGACTCAGCAGTGAAGGGAGTTTTAAGAGAGAAAACTTCTGGGATACCAAGATTCTTCAGCTCACAAGGTACAGGATGTCCTTATCCAAGATACTTGCACATTTAAGACAGTCCTGAATATACTTTAGGAGATAATAATTATTATAATATCAATAATAACAATAATATTAAACATATGTCAAGGTTATTTCTGTCCCATGGCAGCAGGGTGATAATCTGCATTATTCTGGATTGTTTCGTTGCCCTGTGATCCCCGCGTTTCTCCTCAGCTGTGTTGCTATGAGGGATCGGTGTGTTCATCTCAGATCTGTCTGTGTGTTTGTGTCAATGAATGTCTAAAGGGAGTCAGGATTTTCCTCGATGATCTGTGCGGGTTCACTCTCAGAGGCGGGTCTGGGCCTCGGGGACGTAGATTTCGATGCTGTCAGCGCTTTCCGTGGCGGAGTTCTGTCGTACTGAAGCCGCGCGCTTTGCTGCCATCAAACGCTTCCTGGCTTCTTGCCGCTGTTTGTCTCCAGCCGAGTCCACGCTCCTGTCCTTCCCCGCTGACAGCTTGGGCTTAGTCTGCTTCTTTGGCACAGATGATGGAAGCTGCTTGTTTTCATCCTGAGGAAATCATGTCAAGAAGGAAAAAGGAATAAAGGTACGATGTGGTGCAAGCTGGAAACACAACCTCCAGCAGTGTTGACAAACTCATTTGTATGAAGCATTTAAATGATAAATGGACTGCATTTATATAGTGCTTTTCTAGTCTTAGCGACCACTCAAAGTGCCACACACACACACAATTTTCATTACTGATTAATCTAGCGATAATCAATTAGTCACTGTCAGTAAATCAAATTAAAAAAAACGGTCATTATAATTATAATCCACCCACAGCCAATGTTGACATCCTCCAAATCACAAAGACATTTCATTTACAATGATTTAAAGAGAAAATCAGCAAATCCCCACTTTTGAGAAGCTGACACCAGCGGATGTTTGGCATTGTTTTGCTTGTAAAATGACTTTTGGTTTAACGATTAATCGAAACAACTCTAATTGAGCAACTGCTCTGCTCTCAAAAAACAAAAAAAACAAAACAAAAAAACAAGTATAATGAAAACGGTCTGGCACCAAACATCACCTTCTTCTCTGATTTCTCAGGAAGTTGCCAGTTGTTGGCCTTCAGTTGGAAGAGCTCATCAAACTTCATGCTGATGTCTTCTATTGAGAGTTGTAGCAGATCCCAGAACCCTGCGAGGTCCTGCGCTGTTGGTCTTGGGTTGGCATTTACGTTCTAGAGAGGAAAACGAGACAGTATAGAGAAGTGATGGATGAATGGCTTTGGTCAAATCAGAGAGAATTAATCACACACACACACACACACACACACTGGGCAGGGTCCCTTCAAGCAAATGGATGAAGAGAAAAACTTTCAGAGGTGATTACATTTCAACACTATCGGACCTGTAACAGAGAAAATCTGTCAAGAAGGAAGAGTGGGACAATAAAGTCAAGTGAACAAAAATCTATCAGTAAATCTGACTAGATAAATCCTCTCGATAAAGGATTTAATTTTTGGTAGTACATCAAGAGAGAGATTCAGTAGGATGTAATGAAGCCACTCACCAAGTTCTCATTACAGAGCCCTCTGAACTGCTCAAACTTCTTTGTCATGAGGAGCTGAGCACTGCCTACTGCACTGCGGATCGTCCCCAACACTGAGAAAGAGAAGAAGAATATGATAAATCATCAACAGGTTGTGGAGAGATAATAGAAACATTTTGAGTTTAAAGAAAACATACATAACAAGATACATAAAAAGGAAGTAATAAGGCAACAACTTTGAGATCCAGAGTAAAGACAAAAGTCCTTTTTGTACTTGAGAGAGACCGTTTGAGAGCTAGACCAAGACATAGGAGTAGGGGATTATGTAGAGTGTATCCCTGTTGTCTAATAATGAAATATTTAGGTTAACATTTACCAATTAACATTCTGACAGTAAATGATTTTTTTTTTTATAGAATATACTGTATTAACTCAATCTTAGGGAGGATAACAAATTACTCTTTATACAGCTATTTTCCACCTTAAATATTCATATGTAAATGGTAATTCATAATTCAGGTCCACAGAGAGCAGAAAGAATGATAATCGGATGGAGCCGCTACTAGTCTGCTCATTTATATTTAAAGACACTGCAGAGATAGATGTGCCTAAAAGTCTGAGTGGTATTCTGGGAGATGAAAAAGTGAAATGACTCTGCAGTTGCTCTGTTACAGCTAAAACAAAGTACCCCCCTTCCAATGAACAGCGTTACGGTGAGTCGATGGCAGTAATGACTGTCGTGCTCAGTCTCGTTGTCCGTGGTCAACATGGACGAGGCCTGACCTAATCCCCTGTCTGTGGGCCTCACTAACAGGGACATCATTTAAATTCTTCATGTTACTGACTTGACGAGCTCTTTACTGTAGACTTTGAGACGTCTGATCTAGAAAGGTTCTTTATAAATAAACCTTTATTACTTTTTCAAGAATAAGACATTTGACTTTGAAGACTTCATATCTAAAATCATTATGAGAACACTAAGCCCCCATTTACACTAAGGCCCATTTTGACATCGTCAGGTCTACCACCACTCTCTGAACTGGAGTATGGCCGACCCTGATTTGCATGTAGCCCGGGAAAACCAAATAGATTGCGATGAGATTTGTGATCTGGCCAACAGAGCCGAATATACCGTATTTGCATAAGGGTAAATGAAAGGGTCATGTATTACATGCAGTTCTATCACTTACCCTCCTCTGACAGATTGTTGTCTTTGGTCTCCTGCTCCATCTGTTGACACCAGCCCTCCATGCGCCCCGTTTCCGCCTGCAGCAGCTTCAGAAACCAGTTACCGTCTCGGAGGCAAGCTGGCGTACTGGGCTGAACAGCATCTCCTTGCATGCTGCAGTTTCCGGTCTCCAGGCTGGGATCTGGCGGTGGAAGCGAGGAGGGGTCTAAAGCTGGGTCCAGAGTCTCCGGGGGCGAGGTGGATATCCTGGATGGGGCTGAGGTGTGTTTAAGGGGGTGCTGTTCCATGGCTTTGTCCTGTCTGCAAGGTGCGGTGGCATTCCCTGTTTGACTGTTGGCGCAGTTGGCTGTGTCGTTTTCTGTGGGTGCGGCATCCTGGGACTCCTGAGGCTCAGTCTCTGTATTCTGTCTGGAGGCCATGCTGCTATCCCGGCTGAGACTGCAGAGACATGCATAAACATCAGCTTTTGACTGACAGTTAAATAAATGGCGACAATGAAGTGATGAAGTGTGTCAAACATGTTCCACAGTAAAAGTTGCCTGTCAGTGAGCTTAACTCACAGGACATTATGGCAGCTGATGGTGCAGTACCATCTATTGAGAGGGGGCACAAAGTCAGAAAATACACGGTATCGAGGGTGGTAAGCAGGAGGGAATTAGCAACAATTCCGGTATACAACATAAAAGCCTAGTAGACTGCTGCCTCAGAGATAACGACGAGGAGAAAAGGAAGCAGGCTGTCATACAAATGTGAATAAGGGAAATTACAGGGCACTGGAAAAGTTTAAATGCTGCATTTTCATCTCACTACAGTCAAAACAAGAGTAAAAGGACATCAATCAGAGTCCTGGGCTGCTGCCAGGCTGACTGCTGAATGACCTTGGCAACAGTGCTGCACAGACTGCAGATTCACCAGCCTAATGGGCAAAAGAAAGAATGACAATGTGATTGTGTGGAGTTATGTAGGGAAAAGCAAGAGAAGACCAGCTACAGTGCATTCAGACAGACAGGTCTAGGGCTGAGACACCCTGTGGAGCTTTACTTGTAAACAAATAATGTTTAAGTTCAGTGTTAGTGACCAAAATGCATTGTGTGTATCCTCCTCCGATGTGTTGAATGCATTTTTTTGCATTTGCATTATTTTTTAATAAACCACTTGCAAAAGCCAATTTATTTAGTAATATTGAGTATAAGAGTGGTTGGATTTTGGCTGTACTTTAACCCATAGCACTACGCACACGCTCAGCAAGATGTGTACAAAAATGGAGGAATATTAAGATGCCATGTGAAGTCACCAGCCTATTATATTTCAATACACGTATTAAGAGCAATATTGATATTTGTGTAGGTTACATCAAATGGGAATGTAGACTTACGGCCTGCCGTTCTCCACTTGAACTCCAATTGACTGAAATTTAAGGGGTGCAGTCGGGGGTAGAGGTTCTTCTTTTAAGACTGGCAGAATGCAATCCACCTAAAACAAATCATGGGCAACAGAAAACCGGTCAAATACAACTGTGAACGTGGCTTTAGTCCCCTCCCAGGATCATTGTACAACAGATGAAGTACAACGCAATAGAAGTAGACAATTCTTACCTGAATTCCAATAGAGGACAGTTTCCTCTTGGTTGCTGTGGGGGGCTGCTCTAGGGTGAAACCAAATCTCAGGGTGTCATTTTGGGACTGGGTAGATGTGGAAGTGCTGGTAGTGGCAACGGCGGTGGTGGTGGTGGTGGGAGGAAGGTCACGAGGGGCTGGAACAGGATGTACAGAGCCTGCAGCGGGTGCAGGGGTTGCAGCAGGGACAGGGACTGGTGGAGGTCGGGCCCCCTTAGCCAGACTGCCCGTGCGGATGCTACAGAGACTGTCAGAGGAGTTGCTGCGTCCTGACTGGCTGTTGACCTCACTGCCGCGGTCCTGCTGGTCAAGGTATATGTCTTGGGCCGACTCTGTGCTGCTTTGCAGCGTCACTGAGATGAGGGGCTTGGATATGGTGCGGGGTGGGACAGGAGGAGGAGCCTTCCTATTGCCGACTGCTGACGGAAGAAGAAAGAAAGAAAACAGAGAGCTTAGAATAAGATATCTGCTATTCGTCACTTAAGACTTCAGAAAGAAAGCAAAAGTAAAATAAAGCTGTGCTACTAGACATAATCCAGCTTGTGCCTATAGAGTGCCAAAACCATAAACATGGCCTATCTGAAAAACACTTTGCACTGCACTTTGCCCTTATTGCTGCCTCTATCAGGTTTCACTTAAAGCTACCTCTACTGTAGGTTTCCTGTTAACCTGCTGGTGGTTGTGTTCCATTGACGTCAGTCTGTCTCTGTGGATCCTCCTTTACATGCCACACCTTCACAGTCCTTTTGCTCTGGGGACTATCAGACAAGACAACTGTGCCCTCTCTGACCATAGTCTGACCTAGTCCACCAAACCAAACAGTTCCAGGAACTGTGGAACCAAAAAAAGTCAATTTTGTGCTTACCTGTTTGCATTTTCAACACCAAGATGGACCATGAACGTCAAACAAAAACACTTGTTTTTTTCCTTTCATACACACTGGCCATGCGTGACATGTTTCAGTGGATGTATAGCTCTATCTAAATCAGAATCTTTGAAAACATCACAGCTCCACATAGTCCTAGTCATCTTTACTGTGTTGGATCGCTGTCATTGTCACCTCTCTCATAGCAGAGTAGGCAACTGTTAAATGAAAAGGCTCAAAAAGCCCCCTGTACACTAGAGCTAGGCGATATGGAGAAAATCAAACTGACCAAATACCTCAATATCGCGACGATATTGTATGGTTAAAAATTTATGCTTTCACAAAATATTTACACAATGAGATTTTTGATAAATAATCATCAGTATTATATAGTATATATTTACCCACTTAATGACTAAGTGGGTAAAGGCAAATAATAGAACAGCTAGCCTAGAACACTCTTGTAAGTTCAGAAAAATCACTTTATTATAACGCAGCCTTTAAAACCAGGAAAAGACAATACTTGTGTCATATTAGGATATCCAAAATTTAAGATGATATCCAGCCTCATATATCATGATAATATTGATGTATTGCCCAGCCC
Organism: Sander vitreus; assembly: GCF_031162955.1. NCBI lineage: Eukaryota > Metazoa > Chordata > Actinopteri > Perciformes > Percidae > Sander > Sander vitreus. The sequence continues at coordinate 23,578,138 of NC_135861.1, read as the reverse complement.
TACTGTACACTATCTGCTCAGCTCCAAACAGCAGACAGACACAGGTAGCAACTAGCATTTAGCTGCTAAAGAGACAGATATTTCCTTCAGGAGTTAGAGATCAAAAACAGAGCTAAAAGAGAGTGAATATTGGACTTGCGTTGGACAGATGGACAGAAACACGACTCCAAATGAATGAGAATGTTGCTCCGTAACTGCTGGATGTGTAAATAAGCAACTGTTCCCCATATCAACTTAAAAAGCTGATCATATGTCAGTGTTGTGTTTACAACTTATTTGCATATTTCTATGACAAAGTGCACAAATTCATCCTAAATGTTCTTAATGTTATGAATGATGTGAAATACACCATGTCTCTATACATCTGCAACCTTTTAGATGTTTAATTCACACAACCCATTAGTAAATAAACTTAACTATCATGTTACATACAATATAAAACACTGCTTTGACTTTTAATGAAATTACTCACTAACAATTGCACTGTATTACTTTAAATCAGAGCATGGCCATCAAATGGTAACTACTTAACATAAGTGTGACATTTTGATGCTGACAGACATATGAACCTTGCTAGGTTCACACACTCTTTCAACAGCAACTGAAATGAGGCCAAAGACAATCTGACTCAGGGATAAGGAACTGAACTGGTGCCTCTTTTTCTGTCATCATTCTGCCTGCAGGGTTGTGGTGGTTGTACAACAACATGAGAAACCACAGGCTTTCTTCAAGAATTGAGAGGATGTTGAGTCGGTTTTGTGTAGATGCTATTTAAACAGCTGGCAGACTTTCAACATATGGACTAAAAAAAGTTGGAAAACAAACAGCAGGCAAATACTTCTACCCAATTACAGCCTTCGCCGACACACATGATGGATGAAATATTTCTTTAAAATTAGCTGACCAAGAAAGTAAATAAAGGCTTACCACTTTGGATCAATAATGGAAATGTGTTTATTCTCTCCGGTAGTGGTCTCAATCTAAGTAGCAGAAGTAACACCCTGTAATTGTGAGGGTGCTGCACTTCTGTCATCAGCCAGTGAATCATAGCACCTTAAAGCCCTCATTAAATCCCACCAACATACACAAACATGGCTATGGAATCCACTCCATGCAGTTCACTAGTCGCTCATGCAGCCCTGACTGACCTCCCCTCTCTAATAACATATCCAACCAACAACGGAACATTTATTCCCAAAGACTGAGACACTTCTTTAAGTACTCATAGCACAGATGCATGACGTTCCCAAAGTTAATTATCGTGTCCTACAACACCCAGGGTCAACACATGTCTCTGTCCCATTTGCTGTGTCTACAAGGCTGCACTGCATCTTTTACTCATACACAGAGCTATAAAGTTGTTTGCACTGTAATAGATCAACTCTTTTTGCCAAATATCCACACATGCCACTACAATAACACAATTTATGCGAAACGACAAACAATATGCTGTTTACGACCATCCAGTCATAGTGAAGTGGGCTAACTGCAGATTATACACACCCCAGGGTTTCCCGCAGCACTTTGCAGTTTAGGCATGCCGCCTTAACTGAGTCTTCAAATATATATATATATATATATATATATATATATATATATATATATATATATATATATATATATATATCTCTCTCTATCTATCAGTATGTACTACTACCCCCCAACCCCCCTGTCAGATGGCAAACCTACCACCTTAACTAACATTTTCTGCAGGAAACCCTGCACCCTTAGTAAAGAGCACAATCCATTTTGCTGTCCTAGTGCAATAGGCGGTGTGATGGCTGGCTCCATATCCCCTACCTAGGGGCTCAGTGCCAAGAGGTGATTATGAGATGGCTGAGCTGCCCAGACCCTGGACCTCAGGGGCAGGACCTGCTAATAGCTTTCAACTCAAAATCCTAAAAGGTAATCCCACCTTCAATCATAACAAGTTCGTTTATCACAATCAATGCCTGACCAATGAATGAGAATCAGTCCAATTTAGAGATATTAATGATTGTTTAATTAATCACTGTACATAATTTGATGCACAAAGTTTGCAGACCACAGTTCAGCTGAGCCTATGATGGTACAACTAATTAAACAGAAACAGACCTATCAAATCTATTTAATAACAGAAATGTTACTTTGCAATTCACTGCAGATAAAAATTATCCTTTGCATAACTGCGACATTTTTATCAGCAAGGAAATACACTAAACAAATGATACATGACTCATCCAACCATGCCTCATTTTTGGGCCGGCCCTTATTCATTTATTATTTTTACCTGTAGGCTACAACCCTTTTTGTTGATACGTTGCGTTACACGACGTGTTATACATTTGTTACGATGTGTTATACATGTTTTGTCTAATCTAATTAACGTCCTGAGAAAAATCCTGTTTTCTAGAATTCTTATATTTATCGGTTTAATAACAGGCAGAGTGAGAGCAATTTTGAGTGCTCGCATTTTGTTTAATTCACATGCGTTTGAGAATTCCTGCTTTACGTTGACAAGTTATGTGGACAGCAGCTGTCTGTGAATCACTTATTTGAGGGGCCCAAATGCTTCCTCTCGCAATTACAACCCTGTCAACACTGCTATGATCATCAAATGTTAACTAAGTTGGATCACTTATGAAAACACTGCAGTCTCTGACCCAGGATATACTCTGGCTCCATCAGCAGGTCTGTCTGAGAGCTATCAGATGGCCACTAATGGGCCCTCCACAGCAGGCTAAAAAAATTGAGTGTACATGATTTGACTAATTTTCAATGCTGTTGCCATTAGCACTGTTTACAAAAAAAGCAGGACTAGCTTCTAGTCCATTTTAGGTGAGACAGTTGGGTGGTCTGGTAAGGTTTGGGATTAAATACTGCTCAATATACACAAAAGCCAAGCACGCACCCAAACTTAAACAGTATTGTAGCCTATTGTGGATGATGAGTCTTTGTGAAACTCTGGATATGAGCCAAGTATCATGAAAAGAGGTGGTAGCAGAAGCTCTGTCCAAGATCAGCAGTCTTATTGTAATAGAATGGTAGGCTGACAGGCTGGGGCAGTCGTAGACTGAGAGATTAGACCAGGACACATGGTTTGAGCATGACTTCTGACAAACAGATTAAGCACACGAGGCACACCATTCAGCAAACTATGTTACATTAAAATCTGATCAGTAAGATAGCCTGTGCAATATTAACTGCAAACGTTGGCATATAAAATAAATCGTTGCCCTAGCCCTAGAATTAGGCTGCGTCTCATTTCTCTGTCTTACCCCTTCCCCTTAGTTTTGCGTGTTCGTGAGTGTAAGGGCTATCCCAATTCTCGTTTTGATCGAGGGGTAGGGCTAAGGGGAAGGGGTAGATACCCCTTAGTTTTAAGCAAAGTCACGAGCTTACTTGAAAGCAAGGGGTACCCAGAATACACTGGCAGGTAACAATGGCGACCAGAGAGACCCATAAATGTAAGTATTTTCGGCTTAAAGAATTACAAAAGTCTTGTTTTGTGCTCTACACAATCCTGTACATATATATATTTGCAACCATGTTTGTAATTGAAACTTTTTTTTTTGAAAATCGCTAGTTTGCTACGCTAACGTTACATTGCTTATTTGCACAACAGTCCTGCATTTCTCTAACCTGACTCTGCCCGACGGATTGTTTCGCATTTGCTCGGCATATCCATCTGGGAACTTTCCGAACTTTTTGGAAGGGGCGAAAATACTGGTTAGCTGATTGGATAAACCATCTGTCTATCACTAACCTGACTCCGCCAGATAGCTCGCGAGATCAGGACGGCCTCATGAGGCCAATTTTCTTCACGACTAGTGGACCAGTTGATATATCAAACTCTTGCCGAAAACCAGTCGGGAGAGGAGCAAAAACATCGAGACGAAACGAGAAAAGTCTCCAGTGCCGTTTTTTGCTCTTCTTTCAATGAAGGAATACTTTCTAATTTGGATAAAACTTGCGCGATAGCTACGCTCATCTCATCCGTGGAAGCCGCTATGTTGTTTAGACTGAACAGTCGCTTCTCGTTGCGTCACACCTAAACCCGCCTCAAAACCAACGCTGATTGGTCGGTCATTTGGCAAACGGCTCCAAATTTTCTCTCTCAAGATGCCTTGAATGGACTCTATGCATGTCTACAGTGTTAACTAAACTCCATTAGCAGCCTATTTTGTTTAATATCAGTGCATAACACTACTTGCTTAGGAGACATCGACACGTGCTTTACATTGTATTTAAATTTATTATTATGTACTGTATTATTGTAATCATGTGTAATTCATTCCTGTTCATGCACCTGTACATTGTTGTTGGTTATGATACAGGACACTAATGAAAAAAATGGGGTTGGAGGAAAAAGGTTACTGGCCAACAGGCATCAGACTGGGGTCTGGAATTTCAGAATAGCTGTAGTTTGTTTGTGGTCTTGTGTGTCTTTTTTGTTTTATACATTTGAGTGCCTTTTTTTTGTGTGTGACATGTAAGTTATGGTTCTAATAGTTGTAATAATGTTATGTTTACTTTATTGGGCAATAAAGACAGCTTTTTGTTAACAAAGAAAGTGTTTCTGAACATCAATGACATTCAAAACAGTGATAACTGAAACAGATATACAACACACCATGCAGTGTGTACAGAAATATTTATTGCAAACAGACCTAAGTATGTATGATGACTAGGGGAGGGAACGGTACATGTATTCGTATTGAACCGAAACAGTACAGGCGTCTCGGTTCGGTACATGAATTTACGTGGCGAATACACGGTATAAAAATAAATAAAACTTGCGTGCAAATTAATTAATGTAATGCGGAACTACTGTTAGACACGCGGCTCTTTAGGGACACCTAATCTGTAGCCCTGCCCTTAGCTCTGAAGCTCCACATGTCGAGTCAGTCGGTCCAGTGAGTCCACACGAAGCAAACTAGTCCCTTCCATATACAACCAAACACGGACGTAGCTGTATCCCTTCTCGCCTCGACCACAAATGGCCTCCACGCCCTTTTGCTTCGCCGTTTGCTCCGGTATTAGCTGTTAGCTCCGCCTTTAGCTCCGCTATTAGCGCCGCCGTTAGCTGTTAGCTCCGCCGTTAGCGTGTGAAGCTAACACCAAAACTCGTCAACTGCTCTGTGTAACCGAAGCTGCTCTTTTAACACAACCCCTAATGATGACGTAACCAAGTGGTGTCTCATTTCATAGGGGTAGGTTTTCACCCCTACCCCTTACCACTCGGTTTTGAGGGACAAGGGTTAGGGGTAAGACGAAGGGGTAAGACAGAGAAATGAGATTCAGCCTAATCTCATGTCAGATGGGAAAACTATAGCATTATGTATTGGAAAACTGCTGAAATTACAAATATACTATGTGTACATAATACTAGGAGGTCAATTCCTATGGTGATGCCAGATAACGTCAGATCTTTTGCTGCGCACCAGGATTGCATATAGGGGTTTCCTTCAAATTTGAATCACTGTGTAAATTAAAATGATACGTTGATGACATTTGGTTCTCACCCCACTGCTGATGCTTATAATTTATGTATTACATGATTTATATTCATTTTGTTGACACCTCAGTTTCAAAAATCTGATTTGGAATAGGTGACGTTTTCCACAATAGCTTCATGAATAAGAGAAACAAGCTCTAAGGTATGAGTAAATAGGCAGCAAACATTGAGCACTGTGGACAGACTTCATGACAGAGACGGCTATCTGTTGAGACAGAAAGACAGGCAGGCTGCTTTTAGCCGACAGTGCTGAAATAAACCATTACCCAACACACAGAGCAAGAGAGTGACCACACCAAAAACAAAAAAATGGGATATAAAAACAAACACCTTCAATTTCATTAGGAGTAAGAGAATTTGTTGTTCTTTGCGTGCTACTGCGGCTAGTATTCCAAATGCAATATAAAATGCTTCCATAAAAAGAAATGAAAGAAAACACCTTGTCTTGAGGACAGCCATTCAAATTGAGACAAATTCCCAATAATTTTGTCCTTCCTTTGCACTTCTGGAGACTTGGTTTGTCCATTCTCATCTGCTGTATAGTCTGATACCCTTAAGATATCCTTATCCTCCTGTGGTCCTTAGTCTGACCTGCTGGACTGAGGCAACAGTCTGGGTTACAGCCTAATCAGCTGATGAGGACAGGTGCTGCTTCTGATGACAAACCTTTCAGGATGAGAAACAGGGAGTATTGTACCTGAGCAACTTTTAATTTATTTTGAGACTGTACTGCTCAAAAAAGCCTAGAAATGCTTTTTGGAAGGAGTTTAGTTTAGTTTAGCTTACTTTCGATTAGTTGTTTCGTCCACAAAATGTCAGATAATGGTGGAAAAAAAGTGTACTGTCATAAAAGACAAAGTAAAGCAGCAAATCCTCACAACTGAGAAGCTGGAACAACAGAGTATTTGGCATTTTCGCTTAAAAATTACCCAACGATTAATCAATTATCAAAAGAGTTGCAGACTATTTTTCTGTCTATTGACTAATCGATTGTTTGTCATACTCTAATACATAAAGACTTACAATATATTATACCAAGTGTATTCTTTTTAGTGGCTGCCAAAACCATTGTGGTGCAAAATACATGTTTCCATCTATGTTAAAGTAGTTCTATAATCAGTGCAGGAAATGGATAGGCCTTGACTATACTGTCTAACACTAATAGCTCCACACACACATCATCAGGAAGCCTGTCTGCTGTTGACCTTACTGTGAAACTACAGTTGCTTCGCCCATTCAGTCAAGAGATTACCTCATCAATGAGAGTGAGAGGAAGAGTGTGTAATACTGTGGAGGATGACTCACAGTCTATCCATGGTGATACACAGACACACCATGGCTTGTGTAATATAGTGCTGGATACAATGAACATGCCTTGTTGCCACAATGAAGCTTCAAAGCCAGTGTTTGTGATGATACCCAGCAACCTGTTAGAAGTTTAAACTTTGAAAGACCAAAGAAAATAAATAAGTTCCTAAACATTAGTAAGTAATTAATGCCTAATGTGATGTGCTGAATTCTCCTAACCAACAGAAATAATAGAGTCAGTGAGCATAGAAAAGGGACATAGGTAATGCCATTGTGAGTGATCTTACCACTCACTTTGTTTGCACATCCATCTCTTGTCAGGTGATCCTTCTCATAAAAACCCAGTGAAGTGTCCTAACTGCAAAGCACTACACAGGGCAGGAAGCTGATACATTATTGATTGTGTCCTCAGGTCTTAACACATGGTAGCTAGCTACTGAATGAAAAATGGCCCATGAAACTGTGGACCAAAAATAGCCACTGCAGTTGTGGTAAAAAAAGTTAGGTTTTTAGACACTAAATTAATCTCCGCACACCATGTCTTTAACACTGTTGAAGTCAACTCAATATCATCTTCCAGCAATCAATGTTAAACTTAAAAAAAAAAAAAAAAGGTACTTTGACCTGATCAGGAGAAAGCCATGCAACAAGACAAATAATCTGCAGTAGAAAAAAGGTCAGTTTTGACTTTTGCAAATCCAGATAAATGGTAATAAATTTGCACACCCTGCACAAAACCGTGCATCCTCAAAACGGTTAGGCTATTTTGTACACATTTAATATAGTGTCTACATGTTTTTTATTGTAATATTCTATTATATATTTAACTGTTGCAGTATTTTTGCTCTATTGTTCCTATTCCTCTGTATGCACCAAACACATCAAGGGAAATTCCATGCAAGTGAAAACTTACTTTAGCAATAAATCTCATTCTGATTTTGACTTATAAGTTAAGCTCAACGTGATTCATAGCTTCCTCCATGCCTCTGAGCTCAGATCACTGTCACATGTTGAGCCTGGAGTAAGATAGAAGTATCGTTTAACGTTAACTGTAGTTTACTCAATTTGACAGTTAATGTTAATCCAAAAGATCACATCTAAAATAAACTAAATTATCTATCAGTCCGATGTTGAAGCAATGAGACTTCACAATTTGTATAATGGGTTTCTTTTTTCCGTTTTAATCAGTGATCCGTGCCAGTAAGTTACGACTTAAACATCTCTGACATTAAACTATTTGGCAAAGTAAGATCGCTTATATTATTAGTCAATGTGAGCTATCTGCTGTAATAGACGTGGGCGGCTGGGTCAGCCTAACTAGCGTTACCTACCGAGCTGTCCATACTATCTTACCAAAGCTGTTGACGCCTCAGCTACTGTTAGCTTTTGCTACTAGCCAGAGAACGCTCATTGCGGTGGGATCTCACACAGGGCTTTTAACGTTGAGTAACAACGTTAACAGAGGCATTATATAGTAGAGATGGAGGAGAGCCATCAGAGAGGAGCTGCTACCGGTAGCTTTTTGCCTCGTTACCACCAGTCTAACAAATGCAACCACATTGCTGTCTAACGTTACCTGCCTCGCCTGCTTGCTAACGATTCGTATTAAGGTTTCATCCTTTCTTCATCCACGTTAGCTAACGTTAGCTAACCTACCGTACCATTAACGTTAGCTCACGTTAGCTTGTCGTTGCTAGCGTACCGACAACAATTGACAGTCTAAATATTTACACCCAATCGGAGAAAAAGCGACACAATCTTACTGTATGGCGGTTGACTCGTAAAATCCTTATTTTTTGGTCATTCGTGAAATGCAGACAAGATGCAGACGGGCTCAGTATCCTGCCGTAAGACACACACAACGGTGCTGTGAAGAAAAGATTTGTAGTCCACGCCCTTGACGACGAGGATTGGAGTCCACGTTTTCTCCGTTACTGCTCTCTGCGAGCGACTGGTCAGTTCTGGTCTTCGATGTAATCGAACATAAACGTGATTGGTTTAGGTCTCTGTATGACGTTTATGTGAATGTCTTCGCGATAGGTGCGTTTCATTTTGGTCCCTGGCACCGCGGGAAAGGACAGTCTAGTCTTGATTGACAAGCTCATACATATTTGATCCATTGTGGCCGCCTGCCCTGAACAATGGAGCTCTATTTAAATTGAATCGTTTCCAGTTTTTATCCCGTTTTTGTTGTGTTTCGTTTTTGTTTTGACGAGAAGTTATTCAGTCTTTATGGCAATCAAGACAAAAAGAAGAAAAAAAAACTCCTGGATTACAAAATCAGACAACAATGTTTTGTAAAACGAATAAGCCTATATGATAACCTATATTTGCAATTGCTAGTTAACATAAATAAACAGGTACTTCCTCCTAGTTGTTCATGTAAATTTCGTTATATTTGCAAGGAACCAGTACACATAGCCTAGTGTATATATAGCAAATAACTGAAAATAACAGTATCAAAAGATTATGATAACAGTAGATGTTCATTGTGTGAGGCAAAAGTACACTGTAAATATAGGTTTTTAATATATGAATGTTTAATGCATTAAGACATGTGAAACAATAACACACAACACTAGTATGACTAGAATTGCAATTTATCATAGACGTACCCCAGAAAGAATACTTGTGTCCATACTACTGGTTTGTACGATGATTTATGTCATCTTTAATATGCTTATGATGATAAACATAATTAACCTATACCACATTTGGACTCTTTACAAAATGTAACTAATCCTGCCATATTCAATATTTTATTCTTAATTGTTAGATATATCTCCCAGCTTCAGGTTACGTTATTCCGTCATAAGAGAATTACACCCGTCAGAAAAAAGAGCTGAAGAAGAATAACATATTTTTGTTTTTCATATTAAATGCCCTAATTTACTTCATGCATTCACGTCCAAATTATTGGCACTTCACTTCAACACAAAAACAATCACTATAACTTGACAACAAAAAAATTTCAAACCCAAAATAATAATTAAAAAAAAGATTAATTTGCAGCATTTGTGTGACTGCTCACATCATTCTTAAAAACAAAAAAAAACTAAAACAGAATTTTATAAATGCCTATCTACAATATAGAGATGCTCAATGGAGACATTATTGCAGACTGAGTGTTGAAAACCCAACAGTATCATTTGAAAAGGATGGATGGTTGGAAATTTGACATAAATCAAACAACATACACTAAAAAAACGATACACAGATTTGGTGGCAATGAAGTGGAGTCAAACTTTTCAAGTTCTACTTTTCACAATAGCTATGATTACATGCTTTCCTGTTCCTGCATTCATTTATTTATCAATTCAGAAGAGTACTGTTGTTGCCCAACTCTGCATCACTGTTGCTGTATGAATATTTTGTCATGGACTTTTACTGATACAGCCGGAGCACCTTAACTGTAACCAAACGTCCTCATTCAGACTGAAATGTAAGAATTATTCTTATACCAACCTTGCACAAAAACTATTTTCTATTATTATCTACATCTCATGTGTCACGCATTTTGTATTCCAGAGCGTTCTTTCAGCACAGAGATGATCCACAACAAAGCAAACTAATTAAGCAAGACACAACTCTGTTAATCTAAGCTAAATGGTGACATTTTATTTTATCCCTTTGGGGAAATAATTGTACCTATAGCGAAGACAGAAATATGCTATACTGTTTAGAGTTGTGTGTGTGCTATGAATATAAAATTGTTAGTAAGTGTACTTTAAAAGAGATATGTTTTACATTCTGTTTTGTATAGTTTTCAGTGAAGTCCATGAATAGGCCTACTTCCTTTAAGGGACAATTTTCAAAATGTTAATTTAGCTATTACTAAGCTGAGTAAATAGATGTGTGGTTAGTATTTAACGGCAAATATTTCCTCCCGTTCTGCTAATATTTTTTTGAAAATCTAAAAGACTATCTTCAGCAGATCTGTCCCACCTTGTCCTCACTGGTACTCACTGGTGTTGGAGCTGTAGCCTGTAGTGATGAATGGTGGTGAGTCTGAGTCCACAGAGGCTGTATCTTCATCCTGGGAGCAGCCCGCCTGAATGGCCCGCAGGTAGCTGTGGCTGCGCGACCGGAAGCACGTGGGTGCAGGCAGATCCAGAGCCTCCACTGCCTGCGATTCCCCCTCACAGTACGGTACTGAGTGCCCACAGCCCTGCCCGTATACCTGTAAGAACGTGTGCAGACTCACACGCTAAGCGCAGAGGGAAGACTGAGAAACATGCATTTAACAAGTATATACCCAGTGGCTGAATAAGTACTCACAGCTTTTACTGGAGTAAACGTGGCTATACAACAATGCCAAAATACTCAATTAAAAGTATCATCCGCAGAATGTACCTAAAGTATCAAAAGTACAGTAGAAGTACTAATTTCACAGGAAAATGGTGAGACTGGCATGTCATTATACAGTATATGACATTATTAGATTGTTCATACTGATGCACCAATGTGTAAGTAGCATTTTTTCTGTTGTAGCTGGTTGAGGTAATTTGTATTGCTATGTTTGGCATTTTAGTAGCAAATACGAACGTGTCGTGGGTGGTACATAGACATAAATAACTATCCCTCAAAATCAACTCACTCAAATTGTTGTAGTTTAGTACAAATTCTTTACTCTGATTGTTTTACTGTCATCTTGGAAGAAACTGGATCTCTCAGTCATTATTTGATTAACGTAAAAGCTCCCATGTACAAGTAGAGACTGATGCCATTGCTTCTTAAAAGGATGTTTGCATTAGTGTGGTGTGTGATTCTGCATCCCACTCCAATCCTGCTGACGAGGATATACAACAAGTTCCCTTAAGTTTACACTGAGGCATATGTCCCACTTTGACATTCTGCAAACACTCTCAAGCATCTCTTCTATTCCACCAGCTTATTCCCGGCTGGCTCATTCATAGACCGTCTCAACAGACATTACACTTAAATATTCTCTCACGGCAGATTCAAAATTGGAGAGTTGTGTCAATTTATTTTTTGCTTATTCCCTGGTGATTTTTAGTGGGTCACTGGAGATAATCCTAGATGATCTAATTAGCAGTTTTAAGAGATCTGAAATTTCATAAGGTATGAATATGTATATTATACCACGAAAAAACACATTAAATATTGCTGTCATGGACACGTTAGCTGATCATGACTCAAGTTAAAAGCCCTTCTAGGGACAGGTGTTGCGAATTAGCCATGGCTATAAACACTGTGATACAGGCATCGGATTGTTCTTTGTGTATGTGTCTATGTTTTTTGTATATGTCCCTATTCAAATAAACAGAGAATAAAAAATCTACAACACCTTAGTTAAACAGACACACATGAGAAGATAGTCTTTGCCAGCCAAGTAATAATAATGTGACGAGCAACACATTTGATAAGATAAGAGACATACCTGAGTGGCCGAGCCTCTGCCCAGTGTGCCAGAGCAATGGCTGAAATCATTGTTTCTGTAGCGTGGAGGGGCCTCCAACGGGCTCACCAAGCAGTCTAAGTTATCGAGGCTCCGATTAGTCGAAAGCTCTTTCAGGGAAGGCAGGGAGCTGTGGAAGTGAATGTAATAATCAGCCTCTCAGAAGTCAGAGACTGGAATAAGTGAGGGCTGTGTTTAATTGATGATATCCAGGAGAAACTTTAAATCACACTCCGAAAAGTTCCCCTGGGTATTTTAAAGTTAAATACTATTGAGATGTGTGGATAGAGATATGTGCTCGGGTTTAAAATAGCAGCACAGAGGAAACATTGATTAATTAGTGAAACTGATGAATATGAAATTCACTTTCTGCTTGATCTAGGACATTTTTTTAAGTTTCCTCTGTTCTGGCTTGCCCTTTTGGCACCTGGTGTTCGTGAAAATGTGTGTGCATAATGAGCAGCAGGGTGTGGTTGAGTGATTTCCATGGAACATTTGCATGTTATGAAACCAGGGCTTGAGGAAGCAGGCAAGAGTAAAGTACTAACACACCACTCAGGGTACCTGCAAGGCAATAGATGGAACAGGATGCAGAGAGGAGAAGTACTGGGAAAGGTTAGCCAAAAAAAGGTGGTGGGTATTGGTGGTAGGGCAAGTGAGGGTGGGTGGAGGGCCATACTGCCTGCCTATGGTTGACACTGACCTCAGATGCTGCATAGAGCATGCACTCTGTAGTGGAGACCACACGTCCTCCCGCATGAGAGCGTAGCAACGAGGCCTGTCCGTGTGGAGGTAGGGGTAAAACACATATAATATTTCATCTCCTACTGCTTTTGTACCAAATGAAGATGATACTGTATGTCATTTCTTGTCCCCTCTCATTAATATACATCTCTTCCTCCATGAATAGCTTCTAAGAGATTGTTTTGACTAAGTGCTGCTGCACATCCAGACAATTATTTGTGACAAGATGCTGCCACCTGCTGACTACCTTTGTGGACATGCGAAAAATTTTTCTTCCCACAACTTTCACAGCATATACCCCTTCAGTGCTTATTTCTATTTTAATGAATGTAATGTAAAATAGAACAAACACAACTATGGCAAAACAATGAGCATGGTAATCCAGGTTATAATTTCAATATGATGAATGTCATGGGACTCACTTGCGTTGTGGGAAAGGTGGCTGCTGCTCACTCAGGGAGTGCTGGGTGGCCTTCAGGTAGCTCTGGCGACGTGCTGTGGCTTTGGGGGAAGGTTTGGGACTTCCTTCTGAGTCTTCACTGTCTTCTAAGTCTCCCATAGCTTTCACGTAGCTGCCACTGCGCATCCTTCGACAGGGGATCTCAGTTCCTCTGGCCCGGCCTCGACCCAGAGTTCCTGCCCAGTCCCCGAGTGGGACCTGTATTATGAAAACACCGTTGCTAGACTCTTAAACCATGTAATGAAGCTACTTCAGGCACTTAGACACTGTATGAATTTCACGGTTTGCGTCACTTTGTTTAAATACATTTTACAGTATGATTCTGAGCATGTACAGCAACGGTAGCCTACTTGAAAAAGAAAATATATGAATGTGATCAACCTCATGAAAATCTATACATGGGGCTGAGTATAAACAATGAGGATAAAGTATATATGACCAACATAATAAGGGTCAATCTAATCAAATTATCATATATTAACTGTCTTTTTTCCAGTGCTTAAAACTGGTCAATAAAACCAACAAACCTCAGAGAAATCATAGAAATATCCATGCAAACTTACAAAGAATGATGATGAAGATGAATACTCACTGGCCCTCCTACCTGAAGGAACTGTTGTGCCAGGTCTTGATGGCATGACTTTGATTTAAGCAGGGTCCTGTTAACAGTAGCAGAGCCCTTCTGCAACACTTGCCTGGCCTGGCTGAGGGTGAGAGTGGACCAGGAGCCCCTCTTCACCAGTATATCATCCTTGCTTCGCCTGGTTCTTCCCTCCTCTTCCTTCAATCCTACCTGTGTCGCCTGGCACGCCAGAAACTTGAGGTCACTGCTGCTTTTGGAGGTCTTGAGAGTATGTGCAGAAATGGTGTGGTAGCCCTGTGGGATATGTCTGGGAGGGGCCTGGCTGTCTGACACCGCTCTACCAAGAGTCATCATGGTCAGTGGGTTGCGGTAACCTACAGCAATAGTGCCAGCTTTGGTTGTGTCAGTGTCCAGGGCATCGTCTGAGCTCCAGAGGCCTAGTGCATTAGGCCTAGGTCTCTGCTTTGGCCCCTCAGTTTTAGCCCTGTCTTTACTCTTGCTCCTGCGTGTTGGTCTACCACCCTCCTCAGCAGCTCCTGTGGTGCCAGTCATTCCTCCAGCAGAACGGCCGTTTATGTTGCCTTTGATTGTAGAGTTTTCCAGGGACTGGGACTTGGCAAATAGCTTCTGCACAGAGTGCATCAGGTGACGTATGCGTCCTGGGCTTTCACTGCGTTGCTTCGACATCCGTCCTCTATGAAACTGCAACGTACTGAAGCCATCATGCTGTAAGGGCAGGTGCCTCTCTAGCTGATCCAAAAGGTTGGAGGGTAACCGATTCATCTTGGCTGCTGCTGCAGTGGAGATGGTGGCTGATCCACTGGTGATCATAGGAGCACCAGTAAGGCCCAGACCCAAGCCCATGCCCATAGATAAGGATGTGGACAGTGTACCTGCTCTGCTGCCCTGCCCAACTCCACCACCACCAGACATATAGGCCTGGGAGCAGTCAACCTGGTCAGTCTGGGTGGTGAAGTGCAGACGAGGGAAGGTGCTGCTGTTGGACATCTGGCTGAAAGGCAGCAGGCAGTCAGGGGTCATGGGGGTGGGGATGGTGGGAGGGCACTGGTGGAGATGGGGGTCCAGGGTGCCATAGTGGTTTATGGTGGGGCTCAACAGAAAGGAGCTGTGAGGGTCAGAGGTCAAAGGATAGAGAGGCTTCTGGGGGCAACCTGCTGGTTCACAAGAGTCAGATAGGTGACGACTGCGGTTGGCTCCTAACCCTTTCATGGTGGCTTAGATGTCGTCCTTAAAACATGCCTCCAATCAGTACGGGTCTACTGACCTCATCAGGGCTCATCCTGCAATGTGGAAAGACACAGAAATGATCTATTAAACATGGTATTCAAGTCATTGTTAAGAAGGATCTCTGATTGGTGCTGCTATTTAGAAATGCATTCTGATAGTTTTGTGAAAGTATATATAAAAACTTTTAAAACCGTAAAATCTTCCTGTCACATTTTATTTTCTCTGATTAAACCATTTTTATCCTGGCAGATTCTCTCAGGAATGTTTAATGAAAATGAGCAGTTTTTCCCTTTATAGAGATTATAGTTAACAGTGCATAGAAGTAAAACAGCCATTTTGCGTATAATATAAAGGCTCAGAGGGGATGTTCGCCACATCAATACTTAAAGCTAATGAAAACATTATTGCCAGAGCCCATTTAGAAGTGTTTTATTCTCTGTGTGTCCTTGACTTTTCAGTACAGTGATTGAGCTAAAAAATACATTATAGACTGTCTCTGTTTAGTGGTGCATTTCACAAAGTCAGCATAACACAGCCCGTAGCGTGGAGAACAGAGCCACTGTCCTCTACAGCAGGGGTCTTCAATGTTTTTTAAGCCAAGGACCCCTTAACTGGAAGAGAGACGGAGCAGGGACCCCCTACCCCATATATTGTATAAAATGTTGCATATTAAACTGGGCCTACAATAACTTGTAGGGCGGACTAAAGCCTTTATATACATACTTTTTTTGCATAGAATATTAAGCTATTAAAATAGTTGTTTGAATGATTTTATAAATCTTGTTTTAATGTTAAACTTACATGTGGCACTGTGAATCCTTTGGATGAACTGTATCTGTGGATGGCCTTAGTGAGTACCTTAACTATAGGCCAGTTTGCTTATAATATGTTGGATTCAGTTTTTAGGACATTTCTAATTTTTGAAAAAAACCTTAAAAAACGTAACCATAATTTGGAGGCCCCCGTGCATTGAATCTAACGGACCCCCTGTTGAAGATCCCTGCTCTACTGTAAGTTACCATATGAGTTGCTTCACACAGGAAACCACCAGGTGGAGCACCAGTAGCAAGTGCACAAAGGACACCTTTTGGGGTTTGGGGAAAACACACACACACACACACACACACACACACACACACACACACACACACACACACACATTGTATTTTCTTAAATTGCATTTCAAAATGTATATGTCTAGGTTTAATAAGTCATATGTGTATTAAAACAATCCCACTGCATGATAAAAAAGTAATGAACATGTTGGGATTTAAGTGGTTTGATTCTTAAAAGCAAACAATGAACAAGACAGTTTTTCTGTCTCTATCATGTCGCCACTAAACACATAAGAACAATGGAGCCGTAAGGATGGAAATCAAAAGACAAACAGACTAAATAACAGATTATTTTCACTGAAAAGGAGGGCCTATGGAGTTTAATGCATGAACAGTTCCACCATAGCAGGCAACCAGACAGCTAGAGGCCTAATCTATGATACCACCGTGATGTACGGCCTGGAGCTACTCTGCTGACAATGCATAGGAGAGCAATTTTGTGACTCACACATGTAAATGAGCTTTATATTTAAGGAGTGCTATTTGTTCCAAAGCAGGAAATGAACCCTCATTTCAACAAATCATTTTTGGTGCTTCACCATCCTCTTGAATCCACTAACTGTGGAATAAACTATGATTCCATTCCCTTCGAAACCATGGGGAACAATAAATCTCCTCTAATGCTCACTAAAATATTTCTATAGAATATTTCATATTTCATTTTAATAAGGGATAAATACTGAATTAAATCTTATAAAACTTGAATTAACTGCCCTGGTATTATTTACAGACTATGTATGTTTTCATTTTACTTTGTAGGAAGTTGTTCTAGATAAGACTTTGAAAATAGCTCTCTAGAGAGCTGACGGGGGATGACAGCTCTGATGTATAGCTAATGGTTATTTTCTCACTGCTTTCCTGGGATAACGCTAAATCTAATATGGCCTCTTAGACAATATGCCATAAAAGTCCAGTGCAACTACAGTAATTTATCTTAACATAGCCCTTAATTTGCTTTTGTCATCTACTGTATATGATATATCTCTGCCATAAAGGGAAACTTGGTGGCCTGGCTCAGACAGTATAGAAACACAATGCAGAGCAAATGAGGGGAAAAAAGAGATATTTTAGGGCTACTGTCTCTCTTCTTCTATCACAGGCCTACTCATTCTCAAAGCTCACTATGAACAGTCATATTGCATCAAGGTTAAAAATTGTAATTCACACAGCAGAAATCCATGCTGCATTAAATTCACTCCAACAGATGCTGTCTGTATCACAGTGGAGTGACTCACTGATCAGTCAATGGTAAGAGCCCTCTCCCACAGCAAGCATGAAATCTTGCCTGGGAGCTGAATGTGGAATGTTAACTGCACACATTTTCATTCCACTGTGTTGGTTTGCCACTTCATACGTCTCTCTGACCTCCCATACACTCTCTACAGTGCGAGAGCAGCCACTTATCTGAGTCAGTGTTCCTGGACGGGCACAGCGGTGTGCTGACAAATACACCAGCGTTTTACAACGGCGCAGCCTGCTATAATTCATCCACCCGAGCTGACTGTAGCCCCACGTGTTCACGTCCTGTAGGCGCCACTGCCGACAATCTGACACACACCTACCCACTGACACACCAACACATGCTGACACATGCATAAACGTGCTAACCGCCCACCCACCCTTCCACCGCACCAACGAAACCCTGTCAAATGCGGAGCATCACAGGGGAAAGATGAGAAAGAAATAATGTTCACTATTCATATAATTCTGTCACAGGTTCAGTGCATCTGTCTGTCTGTGTGATGGTGGCCAGCAGGCTCTTGCATAATTACAAGGTGAATGAATCCTTGGATGGCATGTGATGTTAGCAAATATGTCTCCACTTCACACGCACACACCGTAGGGAAGCAATAACTGGCTGTGGGTATTATCTCAGAGAATCTTGCACATTCACTGAGTGACAGGAGGGCTACCTCTCCTTCACCAGCAGCTACATATGCGGCACATGTATCATCAAAAGGGCAACATCAAATGATTTCATACATGCTCTATTGGTTGCAGTTTTAATGCACTTATGTAATGTGGAGGGAGAGTGATCTCACAGTTGTTTGTCTATTCTGGCCCTGTATGGGTCATTTGGAGGGTAAAAACTCATGCAAGCATTTGGTTGATTGGTGTGTGAAGGTGATCTATGGAAAACCACAATCACCATCAAACATGTATAATGAGATTTGACAAGTCTTTACAGGTTCTCTACAGTGAGTATTTATAATATTTATGTAGCACATTACAAAACACCTCTTATAGTGCATGTTAAGATGTAAAACATATCAACACTGAACAAAAAGACTGACATTAAAACAATTTAAAAGTCTTAAAAGAGAAAAAAAAGCAAATTTAAAACACAAAAGTGTGACCCATTGTATGTGAGGTTCTGCATATTTGAAAATACAATATTTACTGACTCATGCCACTGTCACAAAAACTATTTAATGTCTTAAAACTGAAATTTGAAACATATAGGAGTCTTCCTATAGAGATGGTTAAACCACCAACTTATTTACTACAGTAAAACAGTCCTATAATATATTATACTGGCTTATTACTTATTACTGGCTATTACTGTGTACTGCGTACATCTACTTCTGTAGCTGTCTGAGAAGTTGGCTCCTATACAACGTTGTTATCACTTGTACTGCGCAGGAAAATCAAAGCCAGATGACAAACAGTAAACAAGCACAAATGTTACCAAGGCTGCAGCTTCGAATAATGTTCATTGTTGGAAGACGTTTGAGACTTTCCAAGTACCATGCATTTATGTAATGTTGTTTCTAGAGCTTGCTCTGACAGGGTAAAAAAAAAGGCCCAGGGGGAAATCATATTTATAGTATCTTTTAGGCTATGCATCCACTTTACAGCTGTCAAGGTAGAGATGGTTTTGATAATTAGGGCACTCCTGGTGAACTAAAAAAACATTGGGGACTAGCTTGACATGTTGTCTGTTGCTGTGTAAGGTTGTAAAATTAGGCATTGTATTTTGACTTCCTTCCTAGTGCAATATTTTGTTCAATGTGTCTAACTTGTTCCTGTTTTAATTGTTCTTATATGGGTTGTGGAATAAAGTGTAATGGATTGTATACATGTCGCTGTCAAATATTGAGAGAGACTCCCACAGATGAATAACTGTCCCACACCTGAAAGGGCCGGGCATTATCTATTTAAGATCAATGTTTTAAGAATGGTTTAAAACAGTCTTGAAGGTTCAAAACGTTAGTATGATCAATACATTGTGATGCAGAGTAAGAGCAGTATGCAGGATCTTCTTTTCTCAAGACTCAAGTGATACTTTCCAATGCACCTGCATCTGAGATAGTTGATGTGCGAATATTTTCTATAAAACAAATTAAAAAAAAGCTGAAATCAATTATACATGAGCCACAGAACATGAATCAATTACAAAATTCTGTCGCTTAAATTAGTTTTCAAGATCATTGTGATTAACTTACTTATTCTTGAAAGCATTAATTTAATGTAAATTCTTTAAAATATCAATGAAAAATGGACATGGAAGTTTTGCTACATTAACACAAGCACATACAAAATAACTGGTACTATTTTATATTTTATAACTGCAGAGTTTTAAAAGAAAGAAAAGAAATGCAGAGTTTTAAAGCATCAGTATATTGTAGTTAGACTTTATTATCCAGATCTGTTCACCAGTGCCTCCTTACAGAGTTCATTAAGTCCAATTAGGAAGAGGACAGCAAATTGTGAAGAAAAAAAAAAAGATTTATTTCTTTCTTTCTCTCTTTAATAATGCTTTGTGGGGGAACAATGAAAAGAAAATATATAAAACACATCAAATATTTTGGGATGCTTTTTACACAGGTTTAAAATCTAACAAATGAGGATTTAACTCTAAAAACAAATGTACTTTGACAGAACAATCATCCTCACAGGGCCAGTGAAATTGCTGCTACTTTGTCAAAAACCTCCATCATTGGCCCATTGGGAGGTGATGTCACGTAGCCCAATGCTGACATACAGCCCCTGTTAGATCTACACGAGGCCTGCTAACAAGCAGAACTAAGAATTGCTGGGCTGTGTCTCACAGAGCCACCCAGCAGGCCTGTAATAAAGGTCTGCTGTAGCTGAGCACTTCCCCTCCAGCCTGGGGTGATGAGCAGAGGGAGGGGAGAGATAGTGAAGAACGAAAGAAGTATCGATCTGGGTCTCACTCCTTGTTCTAAGGGTGAATATAATGTACAGCTGCTGGGTATTGGCTTTTGCAGTCTCCTTCAATAAACACCTTTTTTCTCATTCCTTCTCCCAGACATCCACTCCCTTTCAGCCACATGCAGTACATTTACACCGAAGTCCACTACAAGTGCTGCTTGCATACAGGATCCTAATCCTGTATCTTATCAGCCTAATTCTTTTTTATCTTTAAATATTATTTTTTGGGCATTTTAAGGCCTTTATTTTTGACAGGACAGCTTCCGCAGGTCGGGAGTGAATCCGTGGCCGCTGCGTCGAGGACTGAGCCTCAATATATGGGCGAGCGCTCTACCAGGTGAGTTACCCATGCGCCCCTGTTTCCTTTTATTTTAAACATGACTTTGCTTATATTATTGCAAAAACACTGAGAAGATTAATTTCAGATTCACCTAGTTTGTAATAAAATGTTTGATGGGCTTCCTCTAAGCTACTACAAGTACAAGGTCCAGGTTTACAGTATTAACACTTTAGATGAGCCAACACCATCCGTTGTCCCAAATGTGTGGTGAGAATCTACTAATAGTGTTTTAGTCACAAAGTTATGTCATCAGGGCTTCCTGTGGATAAACCAAGTGTTGTTCTCTACTGTTGCAAGTGTTGTTCTCTACTGCCTGGGGGGAAGCAAGAGCAACAAGGCTCATTTCTCTTCCATACATGTCTGTTGAATAACTAAGGAGAATCAGAACAATCCTTTTGTATTTAGGATTTTTAAACCTGCAGTACGGAACTTTTGCCTCCCCCCCCTCTGGCAGTGAGAGTAATTACACAAACACTGAAGACGCATGCTTATCCCGTATGCCTGCAGGTGAGCTCGCCGCATCTCCCCCTGTTCCCAGGAGCACTCTCTTCAGGTCTTCCCGTGAAAATAAGGGCAGAGGGAAAGAAAAGGCCAAGTGATGGAGTTGTCAGATTAGGTAATTATTTCTGCCCTAAGTCCCTTCTCTCCTTTCAGTGCTCTCCAACGAGGATGAGCTACACCAATGGTGATTCGTGTTTGTCTTCGCCGTCGATGGCTTTTCCCCCCCCAATTTAAATCCTTTCTCTGAACGCCGAGTTTCTTTTTTATCTGGAGCATCAACTCCAGCTTCTTAGGTTTTCCACCATAGCTTTAGCCATACTCCTAGCTGCTGCTCCGTCCACATTTTTCCCTTTAGCTCTGACTGGTTGACGTAACCAATAGGCTCCCACACTCTAGCTTTAAGAATTTTGATATTTTTTTTTAACCTCCAATTAAGGAATATCCAGATAACCTTTTAAAGACAGACCACATAATACATAATATATTTAAGTGTCTGCAGCGTTCGATTAACATTAAAGGAATAGGTTGACATTTTGGGAAACACGCCTTTTCATTTTTGGCAGAGAGTACCACTCTCAAGGTAACAAAATCCGCCTCTAACTGCAGCTCTAGAACTCAGAAATGAAGTGGTTATATTAAGCTTCGTTAATCTGTCCAAAAACTGAAGTGTAAAAATGACAATTTGCTGTTTTACAGGGGGTTATGCGCTGTATTATTTCTTGGCTGGAACCAGTGTCATTGTTTACACTAATTGGTATGTATTAAACAAACAAGATTAAATGTAGGGCTGCACAGTATATCATTTTTTTATTGTCATCACAATATTAACTGGTGCAATAAACACCAGTTAATATGAGTTATATCAGTTATATCTGATCATTCATATCATCTGATCAGTTATATCAGTATATCAGATATCAGTAGAGTAGAAAACTGTCCTTTAAAACGTAACTGTCATTCTTTTTTTAGTGGTGCCTATTATATTCAATTCAATGTTCAATTTGTTCGATAAAAGAAAGTTGGAAATGATTTCCTTTCACTTTTAAAACTCAACAAGCAATTTGTCGTATTTTAGCAGAATACTGAAAGCAGCAGAAATGCAGAACTGAGTACACTTTAATATCTGTTTATTTATCGCAAGTAATATTGTTAACACGATGTTCAACAACTTTATCGCATATTTTCCTCATATTGTGCAGCCCTAATTAAATGTGTGCATTAGTGAGCTATTAGAGGCGCTGGAAGGCTTATATTATTACCTTTGGACAGAGCCAGACTAGCTGTTTCCAGCCTTTGTGCTAAGCTAGGCTATGTTATGTTCATATTTAACATATCATGAGAGTGGTATCTTCTTATCTAACTGTAAGAAAGCTAATAATAAGCATTTTCTGAAAATGTCAAACTATTCCTTTAAAATGACCAAAACCGACAAAGCCAATAAATGCACATCCATTACATTAAAAACACACCCTCCTCCCTCTCTTCTGTTTCTGTGTGTATTAGTACAAAGACTTATTACTGCTTTAGCATGCCTTGATTGCAAAATACTTTGTTTTTAAAGCAGTATCAGAACCATTAAGTGCCCAATAAGCTGGAAGCTAAAGATACTTAGATATAACGGAGTGATTCTGACAGTGTAGCTGCATATATCTAACAAACACATTTAAACATCATTTATATGCCCAAGAGGCTATATCACTAAGATAGTTTTCTCTGCTAAAGGGTTAAAATGATTAGAAAAAAGAATCAACCACACCCAGGAAAACTGTACTCCCTAATACAACATGACTTCATATCTATTGATTCTCTCTGTCTACAGTGGATCTGCAGATGTTCACGTCACAGCTTCTTCTTCTTTTTTTAGATTAACAATACAATATTTGTGGTTTATGAATGGTTAGCATTTTTGGCATTTACACTGTTCATGTTTAGAGCTGATGGCACATTCTAGCATTGACCAGATGAGACCTAAAGACCAGACTGTTAAAGGTGGCACTTTCGGGTGTTTTGAGCAATGGTGGAAGAAGTAGTGAGATGTTTTACTCAAGTAGTAATACCACAGTATAAAAACACTCCATTACAAGTAAAAGTCCTGTTTTCAAAATCATGCTCAAGTAAAAGTACAGACAGAAGTATAAGCATCAAAATGTACTTAGAGTATCAAAAGTAAAAGTACTACTTAGCAATGGGACCACACCAGTGTCATACATATTCTATATATATTATTGGAATATTATTATTGATGCATTTTCGTATGCAACAATGTTGTCAGGGTCAGGCTACAGTACAATATTTCCCTATGGAATGTAATGGAGTAGAAGTATAAAGTAGTAGAAAATGGAAATACTTGAGTAAAGTATAAGTACCTCAAAATGTTAAGTGTAGTACTTAATAAATGTACTTAGTTGGATTCCACCACTGGTTTTGAGTATGCTGTAGTTGCGTGGTAAGACTATGGGAAAGACAGATAGTCAAGCAGATGGAGGACTTTACATTACAACACAAGCTAGAGCAGCTGACAGCTTTCATACTGCTCCCCTGTATTTACTGTGGGACTTTTGTTGATGGCATGCGAGCATGCCTTCCAAAATGTGAAAGCATCTTCCTTTCACATTGCTGAACATGGGGGATGCTGCTCTCAAAATGTGAAGCCTGCTGAAATATTCAGAGCTAGGAGCATTTGGCGCTCATAGGATTCTCATCAGTGCTTTGCCCATTAAAGCCATCCCAATGCACTGCTCTCCCTCGTTCACCACTGCACACACTGACGTTTAATTAGAGAGAGAGAGGTTGCACATTTCCCGTGGGCCATTTACCATCCTCACTGTACTGCTGCTGGTTCCCTTCTGCATGTTTTCATTTAGCAACATCTTGTGCCAGCACTTCAGCACTGCCTGACCACAGAGATCCACTTCAGTGACTCTGCAAGATTGAATGCATGGCAGTGCCGAATAGAAGGGTTTTAATAAAAGAAAAATAATGTAATCCTAATATTGTCTTATTGGATAGCCATGCAATAACGTGAATGTAGAGATGTATAAATCATCACTATCACTTGCTAGTAAGATTAGACTATTAATAAGATAAGAGAAAAAGCCAATTCTACATTCGAAAAGAAATGACATGGCTTTGAAAGTGAGTAACTCTGTATTCTGTCTTCATAAAGCAGAAAAGTAGCAGAAGCTGTAGGGGGGGGGGGGTGTTCAGAGCAGTGAACTTCTCTCCCTGACAAAATGACTTTGACACTGTATTGGTCTCAGGCGAAACAAGACACAAAGCACCCAATAAGCTGCGTGTTACGTGTTAACCTCTGCAGTCATATGCTGTTGTGTCATGCATGCAAAGCATGCACAGCCCAATGTCTACACTGTTAACACATGCTAGCCATACATTCAGCACAGCCCCCTGGACCCTGGGGAATTATCGCATGCTATTGGTTAGTAACTGCCAGGGTGAATCCGCCACCAGTGCTCATTTAAAATGCTGTCAATCCCGGGGGCTTGGGTTTAGAGAGGAAACGCTTCAGTCTACTCTGGAAACAGAAAATGCGTAACTGACAATACTATGTCATAGGAAACAGTACAATTGTTTTGTTTGAGCTTTGTTTGAGTGTTAAACTAATCTGCTGTCTGGCATCATGCTCTGCACAACTGTATCTTAATAGCCCTTTGCATTTCTAACCCGTTTTCAAACTATTGGGGTTAATTCTTTGCAGGCTGGATTAAATCTATCCATTTGATTGTGAGCTGTGTGTGGTTTATCTCTTTCAACGCTATCTGACCCCAGAGTGGGACTGGACTTTGTCCAATATGCAGCAGAGCAGTAACCCTAAATCATCTAATCATGTGCACATACAGTAAAATAATGATTGCTTGTGTCCACTCATTTTATTCATTTTATGCATTGTGTTCTTCATGAAGACGAAAAGGATTCCTGATGAAAATTAATATGATATCAATCTGGACATTAAGTATACAAAATTTGGTTAATCTAAAAAAAAAAAAAAAACAACCCCTTGTGTAAATATAAAGAGCAACATTTTGCTGAATTGGGGGTTTGCAGTTGCATTATCATAAACCACAACAGCTTCAGCTATATCATATTCTAGCCTGGGGTGCCATATTAAACGGATTTCTCAGAGATAGTCCCACGTAAATCCTATGGGAGGCAAGATCAGGACAGCTGCACAGCAGCTGTCCCTGGCTGCTCAAATTGGCCCCGAAAACAAAATAAAAATGAATATGCTGTATTGCTCTGTGTAATGTGAAGGGATTAGAGCATCCAACAGTATCAGGATTTAGGATTGAGTGTGTACTCTACATGACCAGGCAGCCGTGGTCAGATAGAGCAGAGGGCTGGAGGAGAAGCATATCTCTCCATTAGGATCCACACTTAAACAGGAGCAGAAGCTGTTGAGAGGATTACAGCAAGACCATATTAAATATGCACAGAGTTTTTTCCTCTAAAAAGCACTGCAAAGTGGTCTAATTAGAGTGAACATCAAAGCTTGTTCAGCCAGCAATGGAAGGAACAGTTTTAACATGGTAAGACACTGTAGATGGTTCTCTCCATCAGTCTTAAGTACATCATGAACTTGTTTTTAATACTGATACATTGATAAAAATGGAAATAAGTCCCGAATAAGTGCCCTAAACTTGCCTTATTGTCATGTCCTAACCTTGACCACCAGCACAACCTCTTGCTACAGTACCCTCTCTTCCCAACTGAGGCTGAAGTACCAACCAGCCAACAAATGATTCCTAAAGCAGGAGTGTCTGTACTCCAACCCTGTGCCTTCAAAATTGTAAAGCTAGATACAAATGAATTATTTGACAATATCTGTAACTGTCTATTTGTAAGATATTATTATATTATTCCGAAGGTTACTTGTGTCTCCTGTATGTGCCATTGAAGGTGCCCTGAAAAGCCTGAATTTCTGGACTATATAGTGAGATTGTGTCATCAGGTTCCTGCAACGTGAAAATCTGCCGATCTTCTTGGGGTAATTTAGTGTTGAGTAAATGTAAGTTGTGCATAATCAATCAGGAGGTTAAACTCAATAATTTTCCTCAGGTTTGTACCCTGAATTTAACTTTCAGTCTTCCATCTGGAAGATAATAGTGCAATTCAATGAGTAAGAGGATACTTCAGATGTGGGCACTTCATCTAACATTCATTACAAAAAATTGTAACTTAATAGAACCATTTCCTGAGCATCAGACACATTAAAAAAATATTTTAACAGTCACTGCCACTGGTGGAAAACACATGCCCTCTTTTTGACCAGCTGTGAGAACAGGCTGGTAATACTGTAGGACCCTTAGGTCTATGGAGATTTAGCAGGGGGAGCATTGGTCAGAGGGCAAGCTGACTCTGCCAGCTGAGTTGGAGGTGGGACAGTTTTGGGGCTAGGGAGAGGCACAATGAGCAAGGCCATGTTTCTGTACTTGTCTCTAATTTTAGGCATAACATGCATTGTATTCTGTATCAGAAAGAAGATATCTGGAGGATGCAGCTGTTAAAGCAACATAATGTTTCACTTCTCTCTCCTTTAAGATAGTGGTACGATGTGGTGGTAAGGTAGAGGGATGCTCATGTCCAGCCAAACAATGACTAAGGCCAGGGCTGTAATGCAGCCTAAGCCAATGGCAACATACGTTTTGGCTGTCTTGTCATTGGCCAGAGGTGTGGTGAGCTTCCTAGTCCTCAAGCATCTCGCACAACCTAGCGCAAAGTCTGTAGCTAGCACATCATCTAATGTGGGATGGCCTAGCAAAAAGTCTAGCCTGGAATTTGTCTGATCAAATCTGATGAGGGGAGCCCCAATTGGCAGAGGTTTCAGCTATCACCTTCCACAAATTCTCAGATTTTATCAAGTAGGACCTGTAAACACCTGTTAGCAGGCAGCTTGTGCAGTGATGATGGACTGGAGGTACAGTAAACACTGAATACTCTGCCTCGCAAGTGCATGTCTCACAGATGACACATTGTAGCTCCTTCTTGGGAGAGTGCTGGGAGTACTTCCATTGCTGCTGCTGCCATCTCACTGCTGACAAAGCTCATCAGTCAGGGCTCTCCAGCTGGTCTGTGATCCCATGCGTGCTTGATACCAAGGGACATGAAGCAGAGTAAACGTGGATCAACGACAGCAACCAAGACGGGGCATGATGGGCAGTGTTTAGCCAGCTCGGTGTCAGGCTAATTTATCCCTGACTATTCTGTCATCTTGCAACTGAGATGAGTGGCTAAGCTTATGGCGCAGGCAAAGTGAAAATAGAACATCTTTCTGTGGGTTTAGATGCTATTTTTCAAGCTTCAAGTAGCTGGAGGTTAAGTCTATGTTACACAGTTTGCTTCTGCTCTTCTTTCTTTCCTGCTACATGGAAGAAGGTATATTATCCAACACATTAATGTATCCAATTTCATGTTGTTTTTCATGTAGCATTGTAGATTTCAGTGGATAGACACCGTGCATTGGTAACAGCAGAACGGGCCTGCAAATGCAATCCAAACTGTGTCACACACCAGCTTGACTCATCTCCATTCTCAGTGATATATATATTCACAGCTTATGATGTGCTTGCCAACACACTGAGGTTATAGTACTGTAGAGCAGTGTTCCCCAACCACCGGTCATTTGGTACCAGTCTGCAGAGAAAAACATAAATAACATTATTTCCATTTAATTGATTATCAGAGTCTGAAAGATGTTTTATTTTGAAAAATGACCGGATTCTCTCCCGTCTCTTGACACATGTCACGTGATATTTACTGCTCAATGAAGCCCACAAACTTGCTAAAAATGAGTAAGCAAACATCTTTGCAGACCTTTTTTGCTCAGGGGAAAAGACCCGCGGAGGAGGAGACAGAAGAGGAGCCTACAACTTCAAAGAAAAAGAAATTTAACCGACAATACCAGGAGTCCTACCTGAAATACGGTTAATTCTTATATGCCAAGCCCGCTCTGCATAATATGTGGCGACAAGCTAGCAAATAAGGCAATGAAGCCTTCAAAACTTATTCTGCACATGAAGACCAAGCACCCCGATTTTCTGCCATGACAGCAATCAAAACAAAATCACGGAATAAACTGGACATAAGGAATGCACTTCGGTTATCACTGTCTCCCATTACCCCCAGATGGGACCGTTTGGTTGCACAGAAACAAGTGCAGGGCTCCCACTGATACATCGTTAAGGTTAATTGTGTTTTTCATGCATTTTACATTTGTTTTAGTTTGATATATTATTAAATATTTGTTGTCATGCTGGTCGTATCATTTTATTTTGTTGTTTCTATCCGCCACACCTTGAAGACCGGTCCGTGAAAATATGTCTTACATGAACCCGGTCTGTGGCGCAAAAAAGGTTGGAGGCCGCTGCTGTAGATCATCTACATATTTAACTTCCTCAGTGATGAATAATAATAGGAATATATAGCCTTCTTTTAAAGATAATCACTTAAAGCGTAACTCTCGCCAAAATGCAACCTAGGGTCTTTTTGTGAATGTACCCGAGTCAAACTTTCGTTTAAAAACATATTAAGGACGGAAGCGCCACTTTTAAGATGTACCGTATTTTTGTTTTTCGGTCAATTGGCCTTTTGAATGGGAGTAATAGGGGCACTTTTATGCTAGCCTCAAAATAGCTATTTTAAAACACTAAGACGGCTTGACACAACATGAAACTTTGCTCCAAGTATCACCAGGGTCTCTACACCTTAACTACACCGGTGCACAAGGGATATACTAACTCTGTGGCTACTTGTTTTGATATTGACTCATTTTGACTGCCGAGGTGGTAGCGGCCGGAAACAACAAGAGCTCTGGTGAGTTGTTCAAAACCTTTCTTTTTAGTAAACTCTGGGTACACAAACAATGTTGTCAATGCTTTCGTTAAGGTGTAGAGACCCTGGTGATACTTCGAGCAAAGTTTCATGTTGTGTCAAGCCGTCTTAGTGTTTTAAAAATAGCTATTTTGAGGCTAGCATAAAAGTGCCCCTATTACTCCCATTCAAAAGGCCAATTGACCGAAAAACGAAAATATGGCACATCTTAAAAGTGGCGCTTCCGTCCTAAATATGCTTTTAAATGAAAGTTTGACTCGGGTACATTCACAAAAAGACCCTAGGTTGCATTTTGGCGAGAGTTACGCTTTAACTCAAAATTATTGTTTTTTGTTTTTACACTCAAACCACATTAGGTTATGTTAAGACCCCCTGCTTTTCACATAATGTATATACTATGCTAATATTCAAACTCTGTCTCCGAGAAATTGCATTTTAGTTAGTTTGATATGCCTATTACTACATTACCCATAAGCTTTAAAATGTTATTAACAAAAGGAAGTAAAAAAGGTTTTTAGGGAAATATCAGAAATGCTTTTTCATCTTAGCCAGTTGGAGCGGCAAGTTGGTATCTGTGTTTGATTGGCAGCAGCTGGCAGGCTGAGCACCAGCAGGGGAGCAACACAAAAGGAAATAAACTTGTACTGTAGTTTATAAGCCATGGGCAGACAGTGTGTTAGCACAGTATTGAAACATAAGGATCACACCAGCATCTAAATGGAATGAAGTGACATTTGCAGGTAAGTCTATATGCTGTTTAACGTGCTGCAACTGGCCAACTAATTAGATATCTAGCCTGCAAACTGACGTAAGCAGCGCACTTTTCCCCAGTAAATGTTTGTTTGGTCGCTCCTTCAACAAGCTAAGGTGCAGAACAAGACTTGTTCATGTTTGTGTGTTAGATAAGAAGGAGACTTTGGCAGGAAAACTAATATAGGTTGTTCAAAGTCTGTGGCTCTTGTGTAGTGCGGCAGGCTGCTCTCTGGCTGTTAGTGAGTGTAACGGTCTGCCTATGATTAACTGCTTCATGCAAAGATTTAATTGGCTATATGGAATCAAGTTCTCCATCTACGTGTACGGACAACAACCAGTATTCTGGCAAATTAATGTGAAAATATGGGGCACCATTGTGAAACCAAAAAAATATTAAAATATGACTCTCTCCCTTTTGGTTTCTGTTTTTTCTCACAGGAAAGATGATTTATAGAGTTCACAGATATGTATTCTGTAGCTGACAAAAAACGCAATTTCATTTCACGTGGACTTTAATACAAAACAGAAGCTGAAGGGACCAAACCAGAGGGCAGGTTGTCTTGCTTCATCTGCAGCCAGATGGTCCAGTACGACAGCTTTAAAAAGAAAAGCAGAGGGGAAGTGAGAGTCAATCCCTGTGGGACTGTTTAACGCTGTAGGACAGAGCGTTGAGCTGGGCCCATCTCCTGGGTACTCTTGTCTCCCTGAGCCTGCTGCACACACAAACACATACGCAGACACTGTGGATAGGTGTGTGGGCCACAGGATCACAGCAATTGTTAAAAGCAATCACAGCATCCAGTAAATTACTGTTATCAGTGAAACCTTTTGAACGAGCCCAGACATCTGCATGAGCTGACGTCACTTAGTGACTGAAGAAGTTTCGTTTGATTCTTCGTTTGAACACCCATCAGTGTAACCTTTATAGGTCAGTGTAAGGTCGGTAAGATGCTGCTGTTGCAGTTTTACATTTCTCTACAGTTAAAGCTGCTGGTGGTAGAGGTTCACTACTATGCAGAAGATATTCTGACGATTAGAGTGCCTGTTTAGTGTTTTGCATTTTGTTGGATATCTGAATAACAACATAACTTTATGTAACATGACAGGAGGCCTTGATAAGTGTGTATACATAGTGAAAAAAACTAAGTAGTGAGCTCTTGTTGGTGGTTTATTTTATTTTTCAATTCAATATTTTTTCTTCAAGGTTCTTACTGTTAAGAGCACAGCTGCTGCTCAGGTAATTTTCACTTGTTTAACAGCCATTTTTTTATTATTCAAAAGGTGTCTATTTAAAAAATACAAATTAAGAACAATTGGGAACACTTATTCCTTTCTGCTGTTAATTCTGTATTTTGTTGTTTGGGAAAAGTCCAACTTATTTTTGGACATGAAAGAACACCATATGTTTGTGAAAAAATAAGCAATATCTTATTATTCACAGAGGGACATTTTTAAAGTAATATTTCCAAAGAATACAAAAAACTAGATTTCGAACAGTCATTTAGGTTTTGTGCAGTGCCAAGTACACTGATTCTTCTTTTTTTTTTACATTAGCGGTAAAAGAATACACAGAAAACATGTAGCGGTTGAAAATGCCAAGACTGAGCACAATAAACAATACCACACAACAGTAAGCTCCAGTAGATTTTGTATATCAGAAAGCTGATATTAAAACACAAAAACATGCAGACATAAACAGCAGAATCCCCCATTCATTAAACTCTAATCTGTGTATGATTTCTTTCTTTCCGACTCTATGACTGACACCGATATCAAACATTCACATCATTGTGTGAACACAGAATAGAGTCTCAGCAGTCATCTCATAAGTGTATTACTGATTCTCACATTGTCACCACCACTAACAGCCATGGGATTCTGTGGTCGAGTCACAATACTCGTGACAACAATGACAAACGCTTGGCTCGCTTTATGCTCTGAGCATCATATCACCACAAAGCAATTCTACCAACAAAGCTCGGCCTTGACAACAGCCTTCTACTTCGCTCTGAACAAAAATAAATTACTTTCAAATATGCAGACATTTTTTTTTTTAGCAAAGAATGCACTAAAAACTCCGAAGCTCCTCAGAGATTTCAGTTTCCATGAAAGGTGTCCATCTGCAATCACATTTGTGTGCCTTCTGTTCCCTTCGTAGCTGATTTACGTTGACACACAGAACAATCAAAACTTTCCCTGGATAAGTTCATGGTCTGAGTGCTTGATGGTTAACATCCCTGGCTTAAATGTTGATGTCCACCAAAAGCATGGAGGCAAATAGTACTCACTGTTTCTACTGCCATTATCAGTTCTTTCCCCTAAAGCAGCTATAATCAATGTACTTATTTACAATGGATCACACATGACTACATGTATGTGAAAGGGGTCGCTTGTACTGATGAACCTACAGATAATTATTACTCGACACTGCAGTTCCTCTTAGCTCTGCAGAACGTGTTTGGTGTCAGGAGGTGGTGGAGACCAAAAACAGAGCTAAAAGAAGAGTGACCAACGTGGTAGCAAACGGTACAAAATAAATATAAGGATTACAGTTGAAAATTGGGACATTGCATTGTCTTTATAAAAAAAAAATTAAAATGAAATGAAAATGCTGGTAACATCCTTCAAGGTAGCACATGGACAAGTGGTCTAATTGGCAGAGTGACACGTACACAAAGCATTTGGTAAGTTGCTACTTTCTTTCGATAAGGAAGTGTTGGAGCGGAGGGTGAGATAGCGTGGATGAGTGCTAAACCTGTGACTGATGAACGCGTAGCAGGCTGCATTTCTCGGAGTACCCTTTGCTGGAAGGACACTCAGTTACCAGATTGATGGGGCGCTTCATTGCCTGCCACCTCTCTTCCTTCTTTCTCACCATCCCCTCATCTCCTCCCTCTCTCTCATACCTACTTCTCTCTTTATCTCCTCCTCTCTTTAGCTATTTACCTTTGTCACACACAAACACATACAGTAAATTCACACGCACTCTCCTCTCTCTGTCTCCTACACACACACACACGCACACACACACGCACACGCACACACACACACACACACACACACGCGCACACACACACACACACACACACACACACACACACACACACACACACACACACACACACACACACACACACACACACACACACACACAATCTTCTTCTGGCCCTGTGATTGCTTTGTGGAAGGACAATGAGACTCTCCTAACCTCTTTAACACCTGCACCACCACCTCATTGGTGTTCAGCCACTCAGTTTTGTTCAGCTACAGAACATACACACACACACACACACACACACACACACACACACACACACACACACACACACACACACACACAGATGATATAAGCTATTTAAATTGCAATTTAACCATCACAGTCATGGTTTTAGTAAGTAGGACTGCAACTAACAATGATTTTCATTAACAATTTATTATTTTTTGATTAAAGGTACCCTATGACATTTTTGACCACTAGTAGTGCTATGGAGCCGTGTTTTGTTTGTCTCAAGCACGTGGGCGTGAGTGATGCAATACACATTCCTGCCAATGGTTTTATATTATTCCACTGATTTACAGTTGGCAGTAATGCATAAACAAATGCAACAATGAAGCAAAGCCAGCAAAGGCAAGGAAAAAGAACACTGCTAACAAGTAAAACCATGGATGTAAACAATGCAGCTTTCAAAATGTTTTAAAAAATCAGCAAATCAACCCTCAAGGATACACACAACTCATTTTGTTGAGTAATACTGAATGCAAACAGAAACTTTATTTGTTTACAAAAAAACAGCACAGCGCACATTTACTTATTTAGTCTATTAAATGTCCGAAAATGGTGGGAAAGAAATCCCCCATCACAACTTCACAGAACCCAAAGGGATGTCTTCATATTACTTGTTCTGTCCAACAGAAGTCCAAAATCCAAAGCTGTTTTGCATTTTGCAGTGGAAATTCATATTTGAGAAGCTGAAGAAAGAGAATGACATTTATGCTTCAATCGATGCACTTGAAGTTGCTATATCAATATTTTTACATTAACAATGGATCACTTGACTGTGTGTGATGTGAAAGGGGTCGCTCATAGTGACAATCCCACTCGACTCTGCATCTCTGTGTCTTTAAGCACAGCTCTGATGCTGCGCCTGTCCGGCAGACAGACAAAGTTGGCTGGTAAACATAACAGAGGACTTAGCAACTGAAGAGCTAGATATTTCCCTCAGGAGTTGGTGGAGACCAAAAACAGACTTAAAGGAGGGTGAAACTGCTGTTTGCCATATTAACTTGTTTACAGCTTGTCAGTGCCAAAAAAGAATAACAATAATAATAATAATAATAATAATAAACAAATAATCAAACATGTTTATAACATTTCTACCAATCCACTGAGTAAAACTAAGTGTTTCAGCACTAGTTTCAATATAATATATATAACAGAAAATATTCCTGAAGGTCAGGAAGGTTGCTATCTACAGATATCAGTG
The DNA here is from genome assembly GCF_031162955.1 of Sander vitreus. Classification (NCBI taxonomy): domain Eukaryota; kingdom Metazoa; phylum Chordata; class Actinopteri; order Perciformes; family Percidae; genus Sander; species Sander vitreus. The sequence goes on along the minus strand of NC_135861.1, from coordinate 23,543,665 downwards.
ACAACAGCTGAATCAAATGAAAAAAAGAAATGGAACAAATAATCTTGAGCAAACTAACTATATGTTTTGAAAAAGTTCTTTGAAAACGATGAGAACGTATTCTGACAAACAAAACACACACATACAGCTGTTTTCACTGTAAGGGGATTTTTTTGTTTTTTAATCCAACACGACTTTTGCAGTCAGACAGATCTCAGGAGTGATCTTACAAGGCAAATCAAATCAGTGATCAGCTGGAAAACCACTGCCTCATGCATAAGTAAAGGCCACCCCCTGGCCCTTGTGCGCTGTACACACCTGAGCTTACACATACACACACACACACACACAACACACACACACACACACACACACACACACACACACACACACACACACAAACACAGAAATATTAAAGCTCTTATCTAACCAGCTCAAAGTGCTAGTCACACTCACATACGATAACGTATTCATGTGTGGGAACATGCAGTAGACCATGCAAGTAGACCATAAATTGCAGGTGACATATGGATTTTATCCCCTCGAGAGAAGTGACACATAGCTGCACAGACGTCAGTGCCACTGAGCTCATTGCCCCTCGTTGACCTGAAAGAGGCCAAGGGCAATAAGTGTTAAATAAGTATGTTTTTGACCCTGAAAAAACAATAATACAGCATCCATACACCTATCAAGTATTTTACTCCCCTCCACTTTTTTCTCCGTCTTTGTATCTGCAATTCAATACGACACAGTCTGACTCACCGGCTGCTCTCACAGAACACAGCAATTGTATTCACACTGGCTGGATAAGACAATGCAGGTTTTGTTTTCTTTATGTTTAGTCTGTTTCATATCAAAAGAGGCATGAGGTAGCAGGTGCGAGCGTTTTTTTTTTTAAGTAGTTTTTTTAACCAGGGGCCCTTTTTCAAACTGCAGTGATTAAGTGAATCACCTGACACAATGCTAGTTCTAAATTAGAGTTCCTTCTCAGCTGGTGAATCTTGCTAGAATTGAACGTCGATAAATGTTGTTCCTGCAGAGGGACCATTAATAGTGTGTTGATCATCATCGATTTCCCCCAGGTAATCATCATTTGTCACATTTTAGACATCCAAGGGTTTAATGCAGCATCACAAATGGCTTTCTGATTAATAGGAACAATGCTCCGAGGAGTCAGCAACACGGAGGCCGCTCTTGCAAGATCTGTGGCTCTGCTGCTCTGTCAGGAATACCCCTCTTTGTTGTCTGTCTGGAAATTCAAAAATACAGCTGGGGTAAAGCACAAGAGCATTGTGGCCCAGAGCAGCGATGCAAATTCAGAGCACTTGTTAAAAAAACTATTTATACTATATATATATATACATACATGTATCAAAGTAGTTTAGTATGTATGTGACAGATAACGTGTCACATCCTTAAATCGGCCAATACCGATACCAGCATTTTAGGCAGTATCGGAGGCATTTCTGAAACTGGTATTGGTATTGGAGCAATCCCTAACCGACGCTGTCTCAAGTGACATCACTTGAGGAAATGTATTATATTTTGTGCAGCTACCTGTGGAACCACAAAAGGCTTTATACAAGCTTGTTCATATATGCAGTAGTACTCCCTGAGACCTGTTAACAGACTTTGAGGTGTAAAATCTGTGGAGTTCCCCTTTAACAAAAGTATAATAATAATGTTGTTTTGTATACATTGCATATATGGTGATTCATCAGTCACATGATTAAGGAATGTAGATGAGACAACTTTAAACAACATCAGACATCACCCTGATGAAGGCAAGCTAGTTCACAACAAAACAACATGGTGTTCTGGAGAAGACTTGTGTAACTTGTTATATAGTTGGGATAACAACATGTATGTGGAATAAAGAATGTGACCTAAATCCAACTACACCCATTAAATCATTCACATAGCTGTGTGCTTTGTGCTGCTCAGTTTATAAAGACTTCAAAACTCAGAGATGCTCCACTTCTCACCAGCACCAAAGGTCAGGACCCTGGACAGCTCCATCAACCCCCGGCCTCTCTGCCAATCAGCTCAAGGAAAACCATATGTTGCCTTTGGAGTTCAGCATTAAATAAGTATGGCTCTCTAACCCACTGTGGAGCCTAAACCACAGCTTATACGCAGCCACATCACGTGTCACATCCTTTTCAGCTATATCTCATTTGTGCCTTCGGTTTGACGGGTCACAGGTCAAGCTATTTTGTCTCTTCATCACACTTTGGGTGACACTGAGATCAGGAGATAGCGGCCTTTACTTTAATCTCCCTGGGATGAAATTTATCCGAAATTAAAGCGTGCACTTCCATAATTACTTTTTATATACACTAGACTTCAACTAAGGTCAGTTAACTCTTAACCAGGGTGCAAAAAAAAGCAGAATGAACACAGTCAGCAGTTAGAGTGATTTGTCCACGATGTGACTAAAGGAAGTACATTATGTTCATTTAACAGTCCATTATCTAATCACATAGATTCACTAATAAATAATCATGTGTTTATTGATTTTGCCTAATCAAATAATGGATCATCCTACAGCAGTGAGACGTCATTCGGACTCAGCTCATGCAGCTGTATCTACACAACAGTTTACTGCATGGAAGTTTCTGATTATTATTATTCTGTATAAACTGTGATTTATCATTCCACACAATTCCAATTCCAATTCCACACACAACCACATCTCTGGTTTTACTCTAGTGAAATGTTGACATCTCTATTCAGAAATGCAGAAAGTCTCTTTAAGGCACCAGTAGATACATTACTAATTCATACAGTGGTCAAACGAAACAACAAACGAACAACAACAACAACAACTTATAGTTTTCCAGTGAAAAATCAACAGCAAAACGTCTTTCCAGAAACAGTGTCCCAGACATAGACAGTAAAATGAATGGACAAATCGATGCCGTAGACTTGCAACGGACAGCAGTGAAGTCTATTAGAAGCACTTTTCCGGTGAGGGCTGAGCGTTACTGCGCAGCCTCCAACTGAGCTTGAAGACGCAGATGTGACGTGAGCAACCTGTCTGAAAGTTGGAAGTCTTCTGGTAGCTGTGCCAAGAGAAATCTCAATCATTCCCAATCTTGCAGAGACGGAGCGCGTAAGTATATGTAAGGAGATAACATAGGTACAGGCTAATTATTTCTAAGTAAAATGCTAGTTAACATTAGTAATTAAACTTAAACAGCTAATGTAAGTCGAAACTGCCTGCAAGCTTCTCCTGTACTATACGCAAATTTGTCTATTATGCGACAGAAAGTCGCGTGATTATGACACAATCGTTAGCCTATTTTTACAAAAAACGTCTGCTACGGAGCCATAACGTGAGATACAAGGTAATGGAGCCTTTTATACATTGTTGTGTTTCTTTAGAAATATACAATGGACAAATAAAGTCTTTAAACGCTTCAGATGTAAAGTTATTCGCTGTCAAAGTGACGCCAAAATGAATGGCAGTCAATGGAATGCTAACGGCGGGTGATGGCTTATTAGCATCAAAATGGCGCCATAGGAGGTACGCTTTGCGGAGGCTGGCTTACCCCCTTGGTCCCAGACAGTTACTCAGGGTAACACAGACACATTATTGGGCTGATGAAGTCAGATAAGACGGCTGATACCATGTCTGTATGTTAACTATGAAGCTACCGCCAGCAGCCGGCTAACTTAGCATAGCAGAAATACTGGAAATGGGGGCGAAACAGCCTGGTTCTTTGAAAAATGAAAAATCTGCCTACCAGCACCTTTCAGCAAGAAAGCAAATAAGCATATTCCCCAAAATGTTTAACCTTCTCTTCAAGCAATTGTCTGATTTTTTTATTTAATGCCACTGCATGAAGAGTACACTGGACCCAACAATGTACACATCTTTGTGGACATTTGAATGCATTCAAACAGCAAGAATACTCACTCTATTCTAGTAGAAAACTAGAATTGTTCTATTATAAATGCCCAACAAAAACTTAGCCTTACTTTATTACACAAAACACATCTGTTTGATATGAAATAATTGTCATTAATTGGAATTCAGTACAGGATGTAAGAGTATAATCACATGCCATCAAAGTTTTATCAGAAATAATAAAATGGCTGATGCATCCAAGCAAAAAGAAAAAGTAAGACACATAAGCTAAGACTGAAACAGACCACGTTTTTCACTCCTAAACTAAATCTGTCATAGACATAAGAAAACCAAAACCACTTAAACTAAGCTTATTTGATTCTTACTTGAAGGTTTAAAACTATCCAAATCCCACACATGAAGCAGAGGCTCTTACTATTACTGAGTTACTATTGCTAAAAAAACAGGAATTTCAATTAACAAGGTTCATGGTTTAAGTTAAAGCTGAACATTTAAGATATATTTCAGTTCTTGTCTAGGATTTTATAAAACAACAGAACAGCTACTGATTTTACATCATCTTGCACATTATATATATATACCTCCTGTGCTCTCTGCTGTTAAATTTAATAATTATATAGTTTTAAACCTGATTTAAAATATTTAGCTATGACTAACAGGTATGTAAATGTCAATTGTGGCAAATGTACCTTCACGTTGGTCCAATTCCAAATTGTTAAACCTGAACAAACACGTCCTTTTTAACAGTTTTTTGACACATGTAAAAAGCTGAATAGGGAGCATAAGGCAAGCATTTTACATCTTTAATAGCAAAAAATAAAAACAAATAGCAAACAACAGGCACAATAAACATTCTACTTTGAAAGCTATTCATGGTCTGCATAAATTGAGGGGATTAAACACAAACACATTAAACCCAGTACACCTTAACAGTCATTGTATATGTATGAATAGGCCCTCAAGGTCTCTACCAACCCAACATTTTCTCTGGTAGATGGCTGAATCAATGACTTTCAAGGCAGGAGAGGAATGGAAAAGGAAAATAAAGCAGGCAGAGAAGAGAGAGGCAGGCCGACAGAGAGAAAAGAAGTTTGTGTTAAAGATTTAAAGGTTGAAATTGAAAATGCATAAAGGCAAAAAAAAAGGCTTAGCTTCAAACCAAAAATCATTTGGCTATATTTCTGACAGTAAGGATATGGAATTGATTTTGAAAGGGGGAAAAAAAGCCTTCACCAAAACTTCTTTAAATACATTACACAAAGTAAGTAAGCATATTTGAATGAAAATAGCTCCGGAGACACAAGAACACCTCTTGTGTCTGTAACATGAAGCAAGTTCATGTGACAGTTTTGCCAGTTTACCCAACAGACAAAAGCGACTCTGTCACTGGACTTAATTTCAGAGTCACATCTTGAATTATAGAAAGCTCATTCTTGACCATGGAAACAGCAATTTGACAAAACATTCTTAACTCAAGGTCCACTTACTAATTTGACTAGCTTTCTCTTGCACGTTCAACTGCATCTCAGATATCTGTGACTTACTCCTTAAAGACAGGACCCTGCCAGAGAGGAAGTGTACAACATCACATGCAACAAGTGTAGGTAACCCTACATTGGTGAAACGGAAAGGATCCACATCAGCTGTCCGTAAACACCAAACCAAGAGTGGTCATAGCATCGACTGGGAAGAGGTCAAAGATCATTGACAAGGAGAGAGCAGACGCCCAGAAAAAGATCAAGGAGACCATTCACTCCGATGCCAGAAGGAAGACTCTCAGCGGGGGTCACAGAGGGCCGAACTAGCACTACAGCGAGATAATCCAATCTGCCTACTGATTACTAATTGTTTAGCAAGTTTTTTATTACAATGTTATGTCAAAGACTGCACTGTAAATGTTTTTTACATTATGAGTTTTTGTTTTTTAATGGACACATTTCAGATGGAAGTGATGATTTTAAATAACATTTGTCTTTACAATGGCAATGAGCTGTGCCTTCTTCATTATCTGACGTTTCCACAGTCAGACATCTAACCAGAGATGCAGGAAGTCTGTGATAACAGAACTGTTACTCAGAAATTGGAAAGAATCTTTAATTGAAGGAAGAGTTTTTATAAACCTGATTAACTAGAAGTTAAGTTGGCATGAATAGTAATGTAAAATGTCATATTTGGGAGGGAAGTTAATTTGTGAGTCTTTATTTAATTTGTCTCTTTCAAAGTCATTTTGCACTGATTACAGATTCACAGTAAGGTGCTATATACTTCGGTCACATGATTGTCACACTATCAAATTGAGGAAGATTATAAAATGGGATGAATGCTAGAGTAATTGAAACAATTGAAACCCATTGTAGAAGTTTAAAGGTTTATTCTAAACTGAGCATTTCAGTGCCTTGCTCAGGGGCACAGCCAGTGGTAAGTGCTGCTAAGCACAAAATGCTGATGCAGTTTCATGAAAGTGTAGCCATCAGAGCTCAGAATTAGCCCCATCCACCAGCTAAATGCTGGTAAAATATGCAAATGACTGGTAGAATTCCTTTAATTACCACTTCTACCAATTCCACGCACCTCGCAGTACAATCTAGAAATATTTGTGGCTGCATGCATAAAATAACTTATCAAAATTAACCGGACATATTATCAGTAGTGGCCCATAGGGGAGCGGCCCTTCTGGCATTTGCCCAAATTCCAGATGGCCAGTCCGTCACTGCATGATTGGAAAGGGAGGTAAAAGAGGAACATGACAAAGACATGCTTAAAGGTCCTATGGCATGAAAAGTTCACTTTATGAGGTTTTTTTTAACATTAATATGAGTTCCCCCAGCCTGCCTATGGTCCCCCAGTGGCTAGAAATGGCGATATGTGTCAACCGAGCCCTGGGTATCCTGTTCTGCCTTTGAGAAAATGAAAGCTCAGATGGGCCGATCTGGAATCTTGCTCCTTATGAGGTCTCTGCTTTGCCCTCCCAGAGAATTTGGCTCGCCCATGAGAGAGAGACATCATGGCTCTCAAACGAGCAAAGTGGCAGTTGGTCAAGGCCACACCCCCACCCTCCACCTTGCCCCCCCCTCCTCCTCAATAGCTACAGACACAGAAATGGCACATCCTAAGGAAAGCTCATTGTGGGACTGGCTGTAGTGGCTGTAATTCTGCACCAAGGCTGAATTTTGGGAAAGAGACTTCAGATACAGTATTAGGGGACCACTAAGGTCTATATAAAAGCATCCAAAAAGCGGCATGTCATGGGACCTTTAAATTGGTGCCAATTGGCTGCCCTCATTACCCTTTATTTTAAGCATAATTACACAAATTAATTAATCTGTATACAATACTTTGTTCAAGTTACTTACTAATCAGTGATATACATTATTTAACACATGTGTGAAGTTGCCATAATTTAATTTCAAGATTAACTTTTCAGTTGAAAAGTGGTCTAATTATAAACTCCCAGTATTTACTTCAGGTCACAAACTTACAACAAAGACAAGGCAAGATGTCCTCGCTCATCTTCCAGCCTTCTCTGGCTCAATGTCTTCTCACTTCTCCAGTTTGACATGAATAATTCATAGCAGCAAAGATAAGGAATTATGTAAAAGAAGCAGCACATAAATCTCTGTGGTTAGGAATAGTTAATCGGAGCATCCCAAGGGGAGGTGATAATGCCACGGAGTATACAGTTGAGACGGCTTCTCAAAGTTACTTTTTCAGCTTTGCAGCTCACTGTGTGTGTGGTCCAGGTGTGGACGTGTGAGATGATAAAGGGTAAAGTGAGAAATGGATGCATTGTTGTGAGAGTAACTAACCAGTTAAGACAGTAATTGATAGGCTTATCTGGGTAATATGAGGTAATAACAGACAGAAGAGAAGACAAAAGACACCGAATAGCACCGAATACGATCTGATGCATGAATTACACCAGCCTATTTTGTTTTTTCTGAAAACGTAAGAGCCTTGTTGAAAATTGTATTTGCAATAAAAAATGAATAGAAACATTGTAATAAAAATATATATATAGTTACATATATAGGCATATATATATACTATATATACACATATATGGGCTTATATTTATACATATATATATATATAAATACAATATAATTTGAAAAAAAAATGAAAAAATCCGGAAAAGAAAACCCTGTAAGAGCCTCATCCAAAAGGTGTGACTTAACCTGAGTGCCAGATCTTGCTAACTGTGTAGCTTTGGTTCACACATAAAGACACCAGCTGCACATTGACCTCTATCATCCTATCTGCTCCGGGAAATATCTCTGCAGAGATGGGGTGGATTACGTTGACCTAGTGTGACACGGGTTACTGGAGCAAAGCGAGTGTCAAAATGTGACAAATCTTGCTGATCCCTCAGTTCCTAAGTCTCCTTTGTCCATTCCCACCTCCATACTAAAGAGGCACTCTGTCACAAGAGACAGTGCAGTTGTGGAGGATATGGCTGATTTAACAACAACATGGTGGTTTTCTGCCTGGAACAATTGAAATTGAAATTATCTTTTTTTGGTTTGGAAAATAAATATACTGCTTATATACTGCCTACTATAAATGCATGTTATAATGTCAACATATTTTGGGGAGTGCAAGTGATAATGATGGTCACCGTACTTGTTCTGAAAGTTGGTGGAAACCGTACGTCTGGCAACACCCGGGGGGGAGCTTAATACAGGCAGCCCAGAGAGATGAGAATTGTGAGGGCAGTAATGGGTGTGAATGGAGATCTGCTCTGACACACTGGCCCTGATGTGTGAGGCCAATGTGGGAAAAGGCCTGTCAGGTCGTAGGCAGAGATGGCTCTTCATTGGACTGGTGTTAATTATGGGGCCAAAGGCATTGCCAAGACTATTTGTCATGATAAGACTCTTTGTCATGATGAGAGCTCTGGCAGGCAGGGGAGGCAGGCCGATTTTATTTTTATTTAGAACTGTATGATCCCCTAGCCTAGAAATCTAGACGCACCCTAGTGGCAGCAAATTTATTTTGTCTAGGCACTTTTCGTTGGCTTGTGAGCTGGAAAAACCAAACTTAGAGACGGTAGGCGGGCTTATGGCTGCTGCTGCTGGGAACAGCGGTCTTCTGGAAGACTTGGAGTTAAGCTTTTCTTTGAGAAAAGAACAAAGAACGGCACTGAAATCATTCTTAAAAAAGGAAGATGAGTTCGGAGTTTTGCCGACCGGATACGGCAAAAGTTTAATCTATCAACTAGCTTCACTACCTTCTTCGTTGCTCTGCCTGGTTGTAGCGTTATCCTATTGCGTGCAAAGGGAATTTAAAAGACAACCGTTTATCCTGCCCCTCGGATTGAGCTCTGTCAATGGTGAGTTCCCAGACCCAACATCTTGATGTGGGTCTGGCTTGTCAGGCTAATGATCCCCCACAAAGAGAGAAGAAACTTCCAAGCCCTCTCCCATACAGGATGTGTTAATTCTGACTTTTCCACTGCATAAACTGCCCTGACCACTTTTTTTCTGTACAAAAGATGACAAACGTATGTGCACAACAGTAGGCTGTTCAGACATTCAGCAAGTTAACTTTTAAACAAACTATAGACTGGGAGCCATCTCCGTTTAGTTATCAATTATTCACAGGACAGGCTTTTTTTTTTATGTTCCCCAAAATAATAAATAAATATTCCCTGATAAAAGGGCTGATTCAGAATAGGGAAAGTACGCCACAGTGCGTGGCCTCAGACCATTGTGGTTTTACTCTAAGTGCAAACAGTTTCCACATGAGTCATCTCAGCTTTCTTTAGGTCTGCTGAAAATGAAATGGGGCGGTTTTTACATGTACAAATGTACATAGTTCATCAAAGATACGAGGCAATACAAAAGGGCTGACAAGTAAACACTACTTGTCCCATCACTTTTGACACAGGATCCATGTTGAGAGGTGGGTGGTGGGGTGGCATGGTTGTGTGTTTTCTGGATTGCCTGCTTCTACTTTGTACGTCCGTCACCTGTCTCCTGCTCCAGCCTGATGGCCATCTTTCTGGATAATTAAAGCTGTGAGTGCAGACTGACATGTCCTGCAGTGAGAGGTGAATGCTCACAGAAGCAGAAGTCCCATGTATCCAACTTTGCCTGCCACAATATCTAACAGTATATAGACCTCATTCATTCAGACAGCTCCAATCTAATGTCTAATGTCTGTGTGTGATCAAAAATGACAAATAGTTACAGATAACTTGGCCCTAAAAACTATATATCAATGTGTTGTGTTGTAGGCCGACAATAATGTGTATTTATTTCATTGTATAGTGTAGTAAATGCCATCATTATGGGCATTTGTGGGGTGAGTTGTACCGACAAAACATTGCCTGTAACCACCTGGAGTTAGATGGCTCCAACAAAACAGCAGGTATAATTACTATTCTAATTAGGGGCAGGACTATCAATTACGGGGTCCAACAGTGAAAGCCTGATGATATGCTACAGTGATGCTGCGAATTGCAAGAGCAGCATGAATGCTAACACCCTGGCTGTTTCCCTGTTTGTTTCACTAGGTCACAATGACATCAGAGAGCAGATGTTCAGGCAACACATCTCAACAACAATCTATCTGAGAGCTGCAAGCGCACGTGCATTCACTCGCACGCACTGGCGCGCTCTTATCTTTGCTGCTGCATAAATGCTTCCTCATGTTCTCCTCCTCTTTCATCTCATTGTCTTCCTCTCATCCCTCCCCTCACTGAGAGCATAACACAAAATGAAAAAAGTGCTGACTGTGAAAGGGATGACGCAGTAAACATAGCTGCTCTGAATATCTAAATTAAAAGTGGCTTTGTGTATCGTTTGAATTATTCATAATGGTAAACTGGATGCAGCTGCTACTACAGGGCGAGAGAAAACCTCTGAGTTACAGTTACAGTCAGGTTATATTTTTCTATTTAACTTGCTAAAGTGTTAAACTATAGGTCCTATAAAAGTATTCAGAGACATGAATTAAATCCGTTTTGCTATCTAGTCTACAATACCATTTCAACATTAATGAGATACTTTAATAGAAGTATAAGTAAGTAAAGTGCAAATCACAACAGCAAATAGAAAACTTGTAAAACATCATAAAACACAACGGCATTAACTTCTACCGGAAAAGGTAGGGCCAATCTAGCTGAGGATGGACCATTGGACAGGCGGACTGTCTGTCTTTTACAGTAACAGTCAATCTGTTAAAAGTAGGCACTTTTCTGTGTTTTTTACCTCTCCTTCCTGTTAAAAGACAGACAGTCCGTCTGTCCAATCAGGAGGGTAAGGCCTCAGATAGATAGGCCCTACCTTTTCCGGTAGAAGTTACAGTTTTTCTTGATTACGTTGATGCAGCAGTCAACTCAAACTCACAAACAAAAACATTTAAAATATGCAACAAAAGCAAAATTTTTGCCTTCAAACAACACAACTTGCAAACAAGTGTATGAGCTCTTCCAATCAACCATTACACAGTGGACAAAAAAATACAAAATACAGCACTCAGTGTGAATCAGTGCACCATTGCTTGTCATTGTAGCCTATTACTCTACACAGCTTTCATGCCAGTGCCATTTGTTGTCAAATTTGCCTTCTTGCAAAGAATTGCATCCAAAATCTGAAATGCTTTGATGCAAATTTTATTGATTCCATTGATTCTCATTTTCAAACTGTGGCTGAAAACTGAAATACTGTAAATATTACACAAAATACATCTACACCAAAATAAAATATATTAGTGTATAAAAATTAAGAAAATATAAATAAAATCTATTGCAGTAAAGTATAAACATCTATTACTGTAAAGTATAGGAAATAGCCACTATTGATACGCAGTCTTTTCTGTCTTGACGATGGGGCCACATGGCCTCATCCACATTAACGCCTGTAGACTGACTGCTAATTGAAGATTTGTGTAAAGGAGTGTCAAACGTGCTTCAGTGATTTCATACTGATGTAGGTAGTTTCTAATAGTTAGGAACAGATGTTTTTTGTTTGGTTACCATAGTTAAAACAATGGAGTTTGGACTGCTGGAATGACATCCGTGTTACAGTAACTGTTCTGCAAAAGGGTGGGGAAAATGTGTCCATCCAATGAGAAAGGGTTAACACATTTGCAAGAGGTGTCTGCTGTGTCTGCTGAGTGGATCCCAGTTTCTTTAAGCAGGTCAAACCAATCAAGAAAGTGTTTTCATATTTGCTGTTGTGTTTTATGATTTGTTGAAGTGTTTTCATATTTGCTGTTGTGTTTTATGATTTGCCATTTTGTTTTCCTATTTGCCGTTGTGTTTTATGATTTGTTGAAATGTTTTCCGATTTGCCGTTGTGTTTTATCATTTGCTGTTGCGTTTTTCTATTTGCTGTTGTGATTTGCACTTCAGGGCCACCGTATAAATGTGTCTACAAACGGTAACCTTCCACAGTACATTTAACAGTTAACCACATATGCAAATAGAGACTTTTGAATTTGAACATAGCAACTCCCAATCAAACCAGCAAAGTCAGATACAGCAACACACACAATATATACATTACATGCAGCATGTACTTATGAATATACACAAAGAGTAATGTGTATGTATAATAAATGACAATTACTTGTTCTCGATTCATATTTTAATTAATAACATAATGTAGGCCATCACTTTATTGAAAATCAAGCCATGAATTTGCTGAGTCAATAATCATATATGGTGATATACTGTATGTTGGATAGTAGTGTGCATCAACATCCTCTACCCTGTTGTTATGGTTTAAATATATATGTATGCCAATTTTTCTTTCTTTATTATTTATTGAGGAGCTTTTGTTGTTGTTCATTTTCTACGGTGAAGCTCTTAGGACTTTATAAACTGATATTTGGATTTTATTTGAGTATTAGAGAGCAGAGACCACGGAAGTGTTTGAAAAGGTTAAATTTAAAATCTTGCAAAGTTAAAAGCAATCCACAAATTTTACAAATATTTGTAACTGAAACACTTTTTATTAGTCTAGACTGTCGGTCCAGACTGAAATATCTCAAAAGCTATTGGATGGACTTCCATTACATTTTGTACAGACATTTATATTCCTCAGAGGATGACTCCTAATGACTTTGGTGACAACAAGACTTTTTATCCAGCTACACCAACAGGTAAAATCTTCCCTTATCTATTGAAATATCTCAAAATCTACTGTATTGGCACAACATTTTGCACTTTCAATCACAGATAATGAATTCTAGAGCCACCAGGAGGTTGACATCTGTGTTTTTAGTGAAATGTCTTTTTCTATTGAACTATTGAATGGAAGTCCCTTAAATTGGTTCCGATATTCATGTTCCCCTTTGGGATAAATTGTAATAACTTTGATGATCCCCTGACTTTCCTCTAGTGCCACCATCAGGTCATAATTTCAACTTGCCCGATATTTTGATTTATGACCAAATACCTGAAAACTAATGACATTCCCATTAGCCTCAGCTGTACTTTGTGTTTAGCTCTCATTCGCAAATGTTAACATGCTAAACTAAGATGGTGGACATGGTACACATTATACATGCTAGTCATCAGCATGTTAGCATTGTCATTGTGTGAGCATGTTAGCATGCTCACATTAGTATTTAGCTCAAAGCACCACTGTGCCTAAATAAAGCCTCACAGAGCCACGAGCATGGCTGTAGACTCTTGTTACATAATGTGGCAAAATGCATCTACATTATCTTGTATTAATACATACTAGCATTACAAGGTATAAGAAAAACATGAAAAACCCCATACATTTTATTCAGTGCCTTAATAAATGCAAACAAAAGCAAACTATGACAATTCTGCATGTTTCTTTTGCTTACTACAGCACTACTTATATATTAGACATATCACCTATGGCACGGTGTCAAACAGCGCAATTTAAAAGCTTTTAAGTGCTTCCTCGCGCTCATTAGCATAAGTACTGAATGGCAGGGACTTTGGCAGCTCTTTATAAGATAGAGATAACCTCCTGGAACGACAAGCCTTGAACGTCACCTCTCGAAGGGATATGGGAGAGACAGAGGGAGTGATCTCAGCTGCCGTCTGAATGAGGGCACCTGGTGTGGGCCGTTGTTCTATCAACCCCTCCCACTGAGCCTCTAAATCTCATCCACTTCATGAGAGTCACGTCTTCACTTAGATAATGAATTATGGATCCCAGCCAGGGTGATATTCAATTTTAGATGAACTGCATATCTTCATTTGGTGACAGTGCCACTGCCGCCATAAGGGACAATCCCTTCTCAGCAGCATGAACCCAGATATAGAGAAAAAGCTCATTACTATCTATATTCATGATGGGGACTTATGCAGAGTGCGTGTGCTGTATGCATGTGTTGTGCTCATTAACGTGTGTGTGTGTGTGTGTGTGTGTGTGTGTGTGTGTATACTGTTTGTATATGTGAACATCGGTGCTTGCACAGGAATGTGCGAACAGAAGATTTTCTCGACTCTGGAGCAGGCCGTTTAATTCTGCATGGTCTTTCTAAATGGGGAGAGGAAGATAGAAGTCGCTGTAGTCACTACAGAATACACCCGGCTGTTGTTTCTTCTGCCTGAATACACATGAGTGGCCAGACTGATCTTTCCCCTGCTCTTTCTGTGCTGAAAAGACTAAGATGTTGAACACAGACATGTATAGTACATTTATGAGAACATGGGCCAATAGTCTGTCTGAAGGTTCAGTGGAGCGTTAGTAAATACAGAAAAAAGCACAGTGACAAGTGGCCTTCTACTGCTGAGCCAGTACTTTATGTAGATATTAGTGTCAACTCATGGAAATATACCTATTATAATTATTTATGTTGCTATATTTGGGCCATTATTTCGTGATTGGCTAAAAAAAGGCTGGCATTTTAAAGATTAAAAGGGTGTTGCATAATACTTGAGAATACTATAACTTCAGCTGCATGAAATTAGATGGCAACGACATCAGAAATGTTAAAAATCATCAAGCGGAAAACACAGCCAATGTGAAAACAACAAAAATGAAAGGGACACTTCATTGATTTCTCATGTCAAAGTCAATTTACTGTCACAGGGAATGCTTTAGTCTTTTGTGGCTCTGTAATAATAAGTATGCAATAATAAAAATACAAATACATGTAAACTCATATTTAGCAATAATACTAAAAGTAATCATCAAATGAACAACATGTTAAAATAACTCTATCATTCAGTAATGTACACACTTCTTTTTTGTCGTTTGTAGTTAGTCTTTAGGAATCTATGTATTTAAGTTAAATTCTATTAAAAAAGATGATTTGGGAAATGTTGCTGTGAGTATGTCAAAGTTACCCATTAAGAACCATTGAGATTTACAATAAAACACAAAAAGTTAGTGCTACATTCAAATTTTGTTATAATGTCTTTCTCTTATCAGTCATAAAATACATTGTATAGATAGATGTATAATACATAATAGAGATATTACGCAAAATCTGAATTTATCTTATGTTATTTAAAGGTGCTCTAAGCGATGTTGGGTGACGTTACTTCTTGTTGACGTTCAAAGTATTTTCAAACAAAACGAAGACTAGCTCGCTCCTCCCTCCTCCTCATCCCGTCCCCTCCCTTCTGTGCTTCCTTCTTGTCCGTTATTGGCTGAACACTGGAACACGGTTTGTGTATGTTTGCATGGACCACTTTGTTTTTGTTGCTGTGTGTGGACCCTAGGCTGTCTACAGAGACCGCGTTTTTTTAACAGTGTGTTTAGGGGACCGGCAGCTTGCGGATAGTGAGATGTTTGCTGTATGTGACAAAACATGTAGCCTAAAAAACGCGTGACATCGCTTAGAGTACCTTTAAAATACAAAACGGAAAAGGAGATGAAAATGCCTTGCACCAATCTGTTATTTAATTGTGAATTCCAATTCCCACAATTTTGATTTAGGAAAGATTGTATTATGACGCTGCAGTTCTTTTTTTAAATCCTTGTTTCTAGAGGAGCTCTGTCAGATCGAAGAAAATAACCCCTCATAGCGATGTCATCAGGGTTATAGCAATTTAGGCTTGGAGACCACCTATTCATGATGTCACTTCTGAGCTTATTGAGTTGCATTATGGGAGTTGTAGGTCCTGAGTGTTTGGGGCTTGACCCATATTAGAGACTAAAAATGAGGATATCTATTTTGACCCTTCTTTTATGGGAGTACTAAATCGCTGGATTTTAAGAATCAGCTGTTTGCCCAGAACAACCTCTCTGTTAATGCAAGCCGTCTTCTTCTTCTTATTCTTCTTCTTCCTAGCTGTTTTAAAACAAAAACACATGCCATTTGTTGCCTGCCTGACAAAAGGAGTCATACGATGCATATCCTAGAATGACAACCTCAATTGTATACTTTAGAGAAAGGTTAACTACTGCAATCTCAGATCAAACAGTCTGTAAAAGCAAGATGATAATCCACTGGGGATGAACTTTGATGCCACGATCATCTCCCTTGTGGCAGAACTGACGAAACAAGACATTTTAAAGAGCACATGGTGTACATCTGGCAACTCAAGGTGCCCATTTTGGATTCAGTTCAGGAAGACAATTATCCAAGCCTGCAATTGGCATTATTTTCCAAATCTAACAATGTCTAGGGTGTGTGGATCAAATAAACCAAAACTTGCATCCAACTTGCATTTCATATGGATGTAGGACACTGACTCTGAAGCCGCACTAGTCTATATCCTTCGCGTTCTTCTTCCGGGATTTCCCCGGTGCTGTAGGAAATTCCGCCGGATGCATGTATTTTCCGTTTCCTTCCGCTTTCTTTGTGTTGGAATTTTAAATTCAGTTTTTATTCATTATTCATTTATGAGGACTATTGTTGCTAGACTAGCTGTTTTTTTCTCGCACTACTATTTTGCAACGGCTCTGTGCAGAGTTTAGCACCGCCTATGACGATTCTGATTGGTTTAAAGAAATGCCATTAAACCAGAGCACGTTTTCCTCCCATCCCTGAATGCTATGTGGAGTAGCCAGACCCTCCTTCAGCGCGCCTGGGAAGAGGGTCTGGCAAAGCGAGACTAAAGCCGCACTGACAGGTCTCCTTGGCAGTATGTAAAGTTTGTATGGGGCCAGGATAGACTTTCTTAGAACACTTACACACATACATGTACAGGTGCTCATCTGCTAGTTGCTAGACTGTATATATTAGTCAAAATATACACAAGCCCCCCCTAACCCTAACGCCCCCCCCCATACACACAATGACACACAATGACAAACAATGCATGCAGCCGTTTTAAGTGACAAAGCATTGTCCTTGGATGCTCAGGCGCACTTTGCCGCAATGTATTTGAGCAGACCTCCTTGCTGTCATGCTGCAGTAGTGCGGTCTACTCATTATCCTGTGTCATGTGACAACATCTCTGAATAATTTGTCCCTGGGAGCTGAACCAAAAGGGGAAAAAACTCACAGCCGCCGCTAAACTCGGATGACAGGGAAAGCGAGCAATAACAATGTCCTTGTCCCTTTACGTATTACATAAGAAATTCCACCAATGTCAATCATGCACTAATAGGCACTGTCCTCCAGAGACTTTATCATCATAGAATGATGATATGTTCGGTGTGTAAAGCAGAAATTGTAGATGCAGATGCGAGCATGCATTTGTGTGCAGTAATTCCATTTAGAGTCTTTGCATTATAATTTAGATATGTTAACCATGTAAATAAAACATATATTTTTATTTCTGGTAATTACAATTTTCACTTAAATAAATACACAAAACAAAACAAAAAACAAAGAAATATATAAGGATTTCTTAGTCCATTTTTATTTCAGTTTGACTTTAACAACATTTAAGCTGGTGATATACAGTATCTTGGATTTGCGGGTGCTTACATTTACTTTTTTATAGATTGTCTTCTTTGTTTTTCAGCTTCTACTGGACAAAAATTAACAATGTTACTATTTGATACCAAACACCAGTGGAAAATGCTAGATAATTATGAATAATAATGGTTTTCTTCTATAGCAAAGAAATCTGCACAGATGCTCGCAATCATACAGTGTAGAATAAGTAAAGATACTACATGTTGTTTCTCCATTGATGGAAGTCTTAGTAGACTCTAATTCAATGTACTGCAATACAAACATCTTCACTGAAATACAAATACTCATATCAAAATAAAATTAGGTCAGCTCATTGAACTGTCAAGAGGCACTTTGGGAAATGAAACAGTAATTTCAATAAATGTAAATAAGACAGATTGAGGGAAACAGGATAGATCAAAAAAAGTTAAATACATTTCACTCCAAAAAGTGACTACCAGGTTCTACTGTTTATCGTCATATGATGTATGTAACTGTAAAGTTTGTAAGGGTCGAATAAATCCTGCACATCACAAACAAAGAAACTATAAAACCACGTGTGCATAATGCAGTTGCTTAACCATCTGGTCTGTGTGTCATTATCTCAGCCATCTATAAGCAGGGCAAGATGTCAGCAGACAGCAGACAGTGACAGGATCTGAGAGAGAGGGAGCCTGCAATGACAAGGCACATGACACTGGAGGACATGACAGCGGACTGCAAACAGCTTAGCAACATGCTGATCAGTTACATCATGAACACAAATGCATGGCACCAACTTCTGTAGTGGTGCACAAGGAACAGGAAGCAGCAACACAGACCAATGAGCCAGGCACTGCGGGCGGTTATGAGCAGAAATGAAAAGAACATTGTGATTTTTTAACAAAACAGGTTTCAGCACATTTTCCGCTTGTAAAATAGAAAGGAATACAACAGAAATTGCTCTCAGCGTGACAACATGAACCACTAATAGCTCACTCAGAAAAGAAGAGGACATAGTGGTGAAATGGCAGTGCTCTCAAACGATGTAGCACGTTTCCCTGTTTCACCTAGAGTGTGTGATGCTTGTAGACATTTACGGCCAGCAAAACAAGCCTTAATGATTTCCTGCAGGCATGACGTTTGTGCTTGGTTTGGGAGAAACTTCAACATGCAGTGAAATCACTAATAAAATACTGTACAGCAGGTGTGTTGGTGATTGAACCGAGTATGATCCCATACCCGGACAATCGATTTGCCTCTAATGTTGTCAGGGAAACCAGCGGCAGCTTTCTGAAGGTATAGTGTATATGTTGTCATTTTGGTTGTGTTTTTTTGAGTGTGTGATGGAAATAAACAGAGAGAGAGAGAGAGAGAGAGAGAGAGAGAGAGAGAGAAAGCGAAGAAGAGACATAGTGTGAAACTTTGTGTGTTAAGAACAGATAGAAGGGGATACTTCAACAGTCAGTTGTTTCAGCAAGTGCCCTAAAACGGCATATATTTAAGTTGAAATGACACAGCCCTCGAGCAGCCGTAGTTATTGTGACAGGTGACTGCGTTATAGCGCGAGGTCGGAGTGGATAGATGGGTCAGAAAAACATCTGACTTTAACACGGGAAAGAAAGATTCCTTTTTTAAATCGACAGTCAACATTGTTATTTTAAGTCATGACCATGATTGTGTCTTAACCGGTCCTTAACTAACTGTTAATTATTGTAACAATGACGACGAAGCTCCCCTAACCTTAGCAATAGGGATGTACCTATACCATTTTTAAGACCAAGTACAAGTGCTTGCATGTGGGTACTCGCCGATACTGAGTAGCGATACGAGTACTTACTGTAATAATCCCTCTGGGGTTCGAGGTTGTTTTCAGACACACAGATGATTTTTGGCCTGCTCTGATATTGTTGTCAAGTGGTACTTTGAAAACACTGCGTTGTTCTAATTATTAGAACAAAGCAGAACAAAGCAGTGTTTTCAAAGTACCATGCCTTTTTCTATTCAAAGCACATTGCCCATGGGCTAGATATTTCCCTGAGCTAGTGTCAATAAAATAAATAATATAATTCCTGATATTAAAATACTGAGTGAAGTTTAGAAAGAATGAAGAACGCAGAAGTCTGATGACGTCATTGACGTGCATATTAAGTAGCCATGTGGATTTACCATTACAGCGGAGAGGATGGTTTGTTTACGCCAGCAGCTAAGTTTACAGGATTTTGTCCAAATTTAAAGACTTGTGGCTATATATATCAACAGTTAGACTACAAACAGACAGCTTTCATTTTAGCTTGCACTGTGTTTTCACAGCACTGTGTAGGGACCGCATCCAGATAGAGCAAATTGAAATATCACTTTCTTCATGTTTATGCCTGTTAAGCTGATGAGAGACATTGGGCTGGGTTGACACTGCTACCAGTGGTGAAGCTTCCGGCCAACAGGCTGCTGATGTGCTTTTTCACAAAGCAGCTTTGGAAACACGGTTTCTGTGATGTGGTGACAGCTGGGAACCTCATTCCTCGGCTCTAGTACACAGATAAGATGCCAAAACCCAGTATTATTAACGACTGACAATGGCTGGTCGTCGAGTGCAATCATGTATTGGATAAGAGCCTCTGTTATTTTTACAGCCCAAAATCTCCAAACGGCTGGCATTGCTCCTCTTCCGCTGCCTACCGGCTCAACGGAGAAGTTAATGTTACGTTGTATTGAGGTGGGTAGTATCGGATTACTTTTATGATTACAAGTATAAGTACATGCGCACGGCATCGAACCAATACCCGATACTGGCTATTTATAATGTTGGCTGTGCTGTCACATGTAGTCTACAGCCTATTAATAATCTTCTTGCACGAATGCCCATTTGGCAGAGGTATCGAATGAGATCAAATTAAAACAAATGTGATTTCTCTATCATCTATCCATCCAACCACTCTCTAAACTGTTTATCAGCAAGGTCACCAGTCTATCACTGCATTTAAAGGATTTAAATGCATTGGCTTTTTTTAAAATTCAGGACTGTTTTCGGTCTGTTTCAACAGGGCAGATAACAGTTGATGGCCACATACTGGCTCCTTCAAGCTTCTATCAGGCTCCACTTACTGGTCCCACCACTTGGTCACTCTGCCACTCTAACTCTCACTATCTGCCCTTGTACTAAAGACATACCCCCCCCGATCAAATGTCTGCCAAGGGGCTTCTAGAGGACGATACCCAGGAGACAGCTCCGACCATCTTCTTGATCTGACAGTGAGATCAAGCCTGAGTGACCAGCCTGAAGTCTGAACCACCGTAACCGTGACCATAGGAACTACATGCAAGCTTTGACACAGCAACAGACATGATAAATAAAGGAGAATTCATCTCCTTTGGGTGCATTCCTCTTAAACTGGTCAATTTTCCACAGCAACATTTATGAAACATCGGTCAATATCCCTGACAAAGTGAAGAAGGGCTTATGCCATTAAAGCCTGGATAGCATCACACATAAATCTTCCTCACAGATGCAAGGTGGTCAAAAAAAAGCTTGATAAATGAAGTGATATGAGTCCTCTAACGCTTTAAGTGTATTGTATTAGGGCGAGGTTGTGGCTGTGTGGGTGTATGACTGGGTATCCATTTCAGGTGAGCCAGGCCCTGGAGTATCAGCTGCATCCATGCACTTCTCATTACTCTGGTCAGCCTGCTGTGAGCACTCCATCACACACAGCCTTCATGCTGCGGTCAGCCCAGCTGCACCAAAACACACACACACACACACACACACACACACACACACACACACACACACACACACACACACACACACACACACACAGAGGAACATTCGGTAACACAGCTTATCACCAAGCTTTTCACACCGAGACCTGCTGTCAAAAACTACGATCAACTGCATCTGTGGTGCTCACATACGTCAGAAGAGAAATCTTAATCGCTAAATCGCTGCCCTCACTGGATTGCTGTCTGCACTGCTGAGTTATAGCTTTATGAATGAATACTAAACAGTGACTGGACAGTGACTGATCAACACAAATCATCTGTACATAACGGCCAGTATTACAAAAATTACAGGGAAGTATTCATCACAGGCTTTGTAATTGGTATGCTGATCAATTGACCGTAATCTACTGATTCATGAAATATTATAAAGTAAAAAAAAATCTCATGTCATTGGTTTTCAAAGCAGATTCATGTTTTTAATTTGATGAAGTCATTTCATTAAGTGAAACTGGAGTAAAGTGAAACTATCTCAGTCAGAGTTTTCACATATTTTACTAAATGTTCTTTACGTGGATGAAATTAGCAGAAGAGAGTTTAGTTATAGCTGAGTGGCTCCTAGTGGCAAACACACAGAGAATTATCACCTGACTGTGTAAATCCACTCTGTTCTATGAGAATTTAGGGTTTTTAAGCTCACTGTTTTGGATTTGGTTAAGGTCCCTAACTTTACTGCTTTTGTTCACTCTCACTGCAATCTCATCTGTTTTCAGCAAAAAAGCTCAGATAAACCTTGTTAGCATCTAGCAGGTGAATCAAAGTTGAGCATTTGGCAGCTAAATAGCCCAATATTTCCCTCAGGAGTTGGTGCAGACCCAAACAGAGCGAAAAAGGAGTAATATTGTACTCACATTCATTAGGTGGCCAGAAACTCCAAATAAATGTACACATTCAAGCCATATCAAATTTATGAGGTGATATATGTCAATATTGTGTTTACAGTTTGTTTCCTCTGCCTCTAAGTGGTGAAAAAATCTGTTATGCAGGTTTAATATTTTATGTTATAATATATTTATGTAATATATGTTTTAAGCCAACAAGCAACTCACATTGTTTACTGTATTTAGAAATGCAAATGATATCATGCATTCAATATAGACAATCTATAAACATTATATTCTTTTGATTTGTTTGAAAGTGACTTCAGCCTGTGCTGAGACAGCATGCTGGCTAAAGAAAGTGATTTGACTGTAATTCCAGTGAGGCTTGTGGTCAAACAATAGTAACACACACTGTTAGCAAGAAATATGGGTATTAGTGTTATGGTACATGGTGTACATAACGGAGGAAATTAGACGTTTTGCTAGATTTATCTAGTTTCAAAGGGATTTCACCTATGATTTTGCATCACTCAGTGATTTGAATTTGAATGACTGAAAAGTGATTTGATTAGGTGACTGATAAGGTCCCTTCTTTTTAAGGACAGGCCTAAAAGAAGAGCTATAAGAGAGCGATTCAATTAGTTTATCCCTTTTGTAGGATTTGGCATTGTCGTCTGACATTAAGACCACACAGGGCCACCCTTGGCCTTTCATGAGCTTAAAGTGAGATTTGATATTGAGGGATTACAAACCAAAGAATAATGAGAAACCAGTTGTATTGCTCTAACACCAATAATCAAAGATTAGGAAACAGCTGTGTGCTGAAATCTCAAAGTGGCATTGGCTTAAACTGATAATCTGACAGCTATTGTTAATGCAGTTATTCCACACTGCGGCCATGTTTACAGCCCCCTTGTACGGAATATAGAGAACAGGCCAATCTTTTACTTCCAGTGGCTGAATGGGCCTATGTTTGATTATTAATTAATGTCTTTTATTGCATGTCTTCTGTTATATAGAGCAATATTGTATGCAAACAGTAAGATGAAAAATGAAGCTAGACGTAGAAAAACGTACTTTGTGATTCAGTGACTGCAGAGTCTGGCTGCAAGGCATAATTCATGACATCAGCACTACCAGCTGATCACATTAAATAATAGCTAGCTACAGTATGAGTCAGCTAGCTCACTGGCTAGTTAGTTAATAGGTAATGATTCAGATTTACTTCAAATTTAAAAGGCAAACTTAAAATTCATGTATATCCTGCAGTGCTTTCTGCTGATGAGCAGATTCGCTGGAACCAGAGGATGATACATTAAGTGATAAGCTGCTGGTTAAAAAATAAGAGGGATTTGTGTGTTATCTGTAATCTGGTAGTGGGTGCTGATAAGATAAAGGGGTTACTTAGTTAAGCTGTTTTGACAGCAAATTAATGAAGTGGAGAGAAACATGAAACATATTTTAGACTGTCAAATTGAATCGAACAGATAGACTTCCGAGATGTTATCTTTACAAGGTGACTTATAGATACTTTATTTAAGAAGCACTCATTAAAACTTAATATTAATTGGGAACTAAATTAAAGTGGACTGTGTCACTGATGGTCTCGGTCAGCTGGGATGGTGTAGCACCGGGATGATAGCAGCCATATGTCATTGGGGGGAAAAAAATAATGTTCTTTTAGCATACCAAACACCAAGCACATAAATAATGCAAAAGTTACAGTTTTTGTGTTCAAGGATACATCACTCAGAACCAGGGATCAGCATTTTGGGTGCCAGCATGCTGAATAGTCTATGATAATGAAATGCTGAATATAAGCCCTGACCACATGGTAGCCTTGATCTCAGAACAAAGCGGGATCAATCAATACAGGAAGTGTCCCATGAATCAAACCCGGGCCAGAACCGACGCTGATGAGTTTTGGAAAATCGATTTCTTTGTGCACTTTTCTTTACGGTGTGGCCTCTACACCCTTAAGTATAATAAAAAGACTTACACAACTTTGACTTTCAATTTGTTTTTATTGTCTCTCTTGCATGACATACACTTTTGTGATTGTTGGATCTTCAAGCGCCTAAAAAAATCTAAAGTTCAACCGGAATATGCAAACTGCAACTATTCTATTTCCTCACTTGGAGAAAAAAAGAATTAGTGTCGTTCCTGTGTGCGACACCCCTGCTGCTTAGCTCACATACTTGTTTAGAGCATGTTTTCACTTTTAACGTTTCAAGCCAAAATGCTTTTAGGATGAGGACAAACCAATGTGTCTCAGCTAATGTTTACGTACGTAAACATGTAAGTTTTTTTTCCAACATGTTGGGAAAAAAAAGATAAATAAGCACATGTACATGTTTCAGTACAACCAAGAAAACCAACAAAAAACTAAATACTCAGCAAACATATCTTTCAGAATGATTGTAAATGATTAAGGATTTCCATGTTCAAAAGTCTGGTCCTACCCCTTATTTTTATACTTCAGTTATATACAAACAATTTCATTCTTCACTTATTTATATATGTATACATACACATACATACATACATGCAAATATACAGTGGTGTGAAAAAAGTGTTTGCTCCCCTTCCTCATTTCCTGTTCCTTTGCATGTTTGTCACACTTAAGTGTTTCGGAACATCAAACCAATTTAAACAAAAGTCAAGGACAACACAAGTAAACACAAAATGCAATTTGTAAATGAAGGTGTTTATTATTAAAGGAGAAAAAAAATCCAAACCATCATGGCCCTGTGTGAAAAAGTGATTGCCCCCCTTGTTAAAACATACTATAACTGTGGTTGTCCACACCTGAGTTCAATTTCTCTAGCCACACCCAGGCCTGATTATTGCCACACCTGTTCACAATCAAGGCATCACTTAAATAGGAGCTGCTTGACACAGTAAGGTCCACCAGAAGATCCTTAAAAGCTACACATCATGCCGAGACCCAAAGAAATTCAGGAACAATTGAGAAAGAAAGTAATTGAGATCTATCAGTCTGGAAAGGGTTATAAAGCCATTTCCAAAGCTTTGGGAATCCAGCGAACCACAGTGAGAG
Source organism: Sander vitreus (assembly GCF_031162955.1). Lineage (NCBI taxonomy): Eukaryota > Metazoa > Chordata > Actinopteri > Perciformes > Percidae > Sander > Sander vitreus. The sequence goes on along the minus strand of NC_135861.1, from coordinate 23,518,386 downwards.
CCATTATCCACAAATGGCGAAGACATGGAACAGTGGTGAACCTTTCCCAGGAGTGGCCGGCCGCCCAAAATTACCCCCAAGAGCGCAGCGACGACTCATCCAAGAGGTCACAAAAGACCCCACAACAACGTCCAAAGAACTGCAGGCCTCACTTGCCTCAGTTAAGGTCAGCGTTCATGCCTCCACCATCAGGAAAAAGACTGGGCAAAAATGGCCTGCATGGCAGAGTTCCAAGGAGAAAACCACTGCTGAGCAAAAAGAACATCAAAGCTTGTCTCACTTTCTCCAGAACACATCTTGATGATCCCCAAGACTTTTGGGACAACATTCTGTGGACCGATGAGACAAAAGTGGAACTCTTTGGAAGGTGTGTGTCCAAGTATATCTGGCGTAGAAGGAACACTGCATTTCATAAAAAGAACATTATACCAACTGTAAAATATGGTGGTGGTAGTGTGATGGTCTGGGGCTGTTTTGCTGCTTCAGGACCTGGAAGACTTTGCCGTGATAAAAGGAACTATGAATTCTGCTGTCTACCAAGAGATCCTGAAGGAGAATGTCCGACCATCTGTTCGTGTACTCAAGCTGAAACGAACTTGGGTTCTGCAGCAGGACAATGATCCTAAACACACCAGCAAGTCCACCACCGAATGGCTGAAGAAAAACTAAATGAAGACTTTGGAGTGGCCTAGCCAAAGTCCTGACCTGAATCCTATTGAGATGTTGTGGTATGACCTTAAAAAGGCCGCTCATGCTCGAAAACCCTCTAATGTAACTGAATTAGGACAATTCTGCAAAGATGAGTGGGCCAAAATTCCTCCAGGACGCTGTAAAAGCCTCATTGCACGTTATCGCAAACGCTTGGTTGCAGTTGTTGCTGCTAAGGGTGGCCCAACCAGTTATTAGGTTTAGGGGGCAATCACTTTTTCACACAGGGCCATGATGGTTTGGATTTTTTTTCACCTTTTAATAATTAACACCTTCATTTACAAATTGCATTTTGTGTTTACTTGTGTTGTCCTTGACTATTGTTTAAATTGGTTTGATGTTCGAAACACTTAAGTGTGACAAACATGCAAAGGAACAGGAAATGAGGAAGGGGGCAAACACTTTTTCACACCACTGTACCTACTTACAGGCACATATACACATGCATACCCATACACATGCATACACACATTTTCTTTTTCAGCTATCACCTACAATTAGTGTTGGGCAAGTTACTTTTAAAAAGTAATTAGTTACAGTTACTTCTTCCAAAAAGTAACTAAATTAGTTACTCAGTTACAAATTATGAAAGTAACTAGTTACTTCAGAAAGTAACTATTGCGTTACTTTCGAGTAAACGCAAACTTAAAATACATGTGCATGTTCAATTATTTATGATAAATCTGAATATTATAATGAAATGGACACTTACTACAATACATTATTAACAGAAACAATATACACAAATCTAAACTATTTTAATGTTGCTGAGGGACAAAGTGAGACTAGCCTCCAATCAAATGCCATGTATGTAGATATTATGTTTATATAGTGGATCGATACAAATAACACAACACCTCAACAGGCCACAACTGGGCAAAATTAAATTATGCTTGTTAAGCACTATACCAAAAATAAATAACAAATATCTACACTCTTTGTAGTGCAAATAACGTAAGTGGCCTGATATTTATACTTGTGCGCTGGTGTGTGCGTCGAGCTTGTGTGTGTGTGTGTGTGAGGAGTAGGTGATAGAGCGAGGGAGAAGTGAGAGAGTGATGGAGATTAGCTTTCGAGTGAGTAGCGACTCTAGAGTCATATAGTGAGAGAAACAAAGTGTCTCCCCTGTGTTTTCTGACCATGGTGGAAAATCTGTAGCAGGGAAAGTTAACCCTCTCCTTGATTTCATAACGCCATACCTGTCTCTCTCTCGCTGACTGACTCGCTTGTGTTGTTCGCTGTGTGTCTGACTATGCGTGCTTTCGAATACCCGCCCAACTCTACCTCTGATTGGCTTACAATGACATTTTACTCAACCTCAGCCAATCGTCAGCATTTATGCGCTTGCGTCGTGCACTGCCCACTAACCAAGGAAGAACAGTAAAAAGAAGTCTTTGCCTCTCGGCTCAGACTCAGAGATCTAGTTGGTCTGACGAAAAAAACAGCTTCAAATATAGTAACACGCCGCATTTTTGGGCAGTAACGGTAACGGCGTTATTAAGATGGGAAGAGTAATCAATTAGATTACTCGTTACTGAAAAAAAGTAACGCCATTAGTAACGCCGTTATTTATAACGCTGTTATTCCCATCACTGCCTCCGGTGTGATGTTGCTGTGGTTGCTGGTAAACTTCCCCAAAAGAGCAAGACAGAGCTGCTAACATTAGCCTACATTTTCACACAGTGGGGGAATACAATAAAGTGAATTTCCTAGTCAGCTATTAGGTTGTTTGTTTTTTACTCACGCAGCACAAACTATTGTACATAGTTAGTTAGTTAATGATGTGCTAACGCTTGGCCTTGAAAATAAGGCTGGGTTATAACTGTAGGTAAGCTAGTTAGCTGCCGCCCCATTTCTTACATTTTTGTTCTTGTGTTTTTAGTTTTGAAAAGGCTACAAAAGACACCACTTTCAACTCTTTAAGTGCAGAGTATCGCTCTATTACAGTCTATTACATAAGCCGCTACATGTGGAGAAATCCAAAGCTTGACAGGTTGATATGCTACGATTGCTGTTCACGAGATGGGTTTAGCTAACGCTCAAGAAGGATATTGAAAGGCGCATTTAAAATTAACATATGACGATCACAGATATCAACAGAAATGAATCACAACCACCATTACTTCAGCTGACATTTCCCCTGTTGTATACCTGTTGGTCGGAGTCCATTATGCCTTTAAGGCTTGAGCTTTTGACAAATGAGCCTGTCCTGCCCTGTTTACTCTCAGGAGCCACTAAGACTGCTAATTTCAAACCCAGGCCTCCCTAATTTTTAAACACATTTTCCGTCAGGTGCTTATTTTTATCATCTAATCCAGGCTGCTGCTACCAGCAAGACTAGAAAGCAAAACGGCAGCATTGCATATTATTGTTCATCAGAAACTACATTAATCAAAGCCGCAATGAAATGGGAAAGGAGGAGAGGAGAACGTCTGAGTCAAACTGAAATTTGAGACAAGTCTCAGCGCGACAGACTCGGTGCCAGGACGGCAAGAACAGTAAAAAGAAGGAACAGACAGTAACAAGGGCAGAGACAAGGAGAAATCCTGAAGAGGGAACATTTAGGATAGGAAACTGCCAGCAGAGAGTGAAAAATAAAAGTAGGTAAACAGGAATGCGTGGGAGAGTACCACAGACAAAAACAATTGTACAGGGTGAATGAGAGAATATAAGTGATGAGCTGAGACTGCTGGGCGACAGATTTGTCGAGCTTGATGTATGGGCCTCTTATCTACCAGGACCAAATGCATTATCAAAAACACATGACAATGTGTCTTATTGTGAGCACATGAGGAACAAAACGGGCGCGTGGCAGTGTCTCATAATCATGCCTGGAAAAACTCTCACTCCTGTGGTGTGCGTTAACATGGAGCAGGTAGAAGGGGGGGGGGGTCTAAGAAACCATGACGACTGAAATGTGATGTCTTAAAAGTTGGATTTTGTGGGAAAATGGCAAACCACACAGCAGGGCCTCGGTGCAATCACAGCACAACAAAGCCAAGCATTTATGTAATATTACATCAATGAAACTCAAAGTAAAAGCTCTAAAAATAACAAGTTTTATCTGCGATTTCTTGTGTTTTTTAAGCATAGCGATACATGAATAAATGAGTCAATGCCTTGAAGGCTAAAAACAGAATATTGCATAATCAGGTGACTTTGCAAAGGCACTGCAGTTTCATCTTATTGTCACACTGATTGAATAAGGGCCAGGAGTGATGACATAGAAGCACGGAGGAGAGTTTATCCTCTGGCCTCGAGGAGGGACAAAGGACAACGGCTCTGAGTGCACAGAGAAAGAATATATAAACATGTCTACGCTCAGCTCTTTTCCATGCTTATACAATCATCCCTTCCTTCCATTCATTGCCAGTATAAACCTCACTTTACTTTAATGCTTTGAACACTGGGAGAAGGAGCTCAAAAGCCTGTCAGGCTGAGTTTGAGGTCCCAATGAGGTTCTTGATGAAAGCCCAGCAGCCTGTTTGTCCATCTGTTTGACAGTAAATCATGACAGAGCTGCTCAGTCAATAGTTTGGTGGAATAAGACAAAGATTGTGTGCTTCTGAGCTATTTTTAAGTCCAAGTCAAGTCACTGTAGATTTTTCATGTATCTGATTGCTGACTGCTTGAATATACCAAATTCCTTTTGAAGAGCTGAAACCAAGTTTCTTTAATTCATAGGCCTAATAATTAAATACTCAAAGGTGTGTGGCTAACCCACGCCTGCCTTTACTTTGAACTGAAAAAAAGATTAAAGGGGTGATAGAATGATTATATAGGGTATTTTACACTGTTCCTTAAGGTCTCCTAATAGGGTATGTAACATTGGTTGGGCTGAAAATGGCCCGAATGCTATTTTATTAGGCCCTTAACTACCCTGTGAATATGGCTCTATTTGGAACAAGAGCTTTTCTTCCAAATATGGTATGCTCATGAATATTTAGATGAGCTGCGCGCTGATTGGTTTGAGCGAACCACATAGAAACACATTGGAGACGAGACAGCAGGTCTCATATTTCAGACACTGCAAAGTTATACATTGTTTGTCGGGCTATTTCGTTATTAAATTCACTTCTGAGACTTTTTTATGCGAGAAAGCAACTATATAAAGCTCAAATATGGGCCGTTTTACGAAAATTGATGGCTAATTGCAAATTTGGAAAGACGTGTCGGACTTTAGGAGCTCCACACAGTCTGACGAGAAAACAGCAACCTCTATACCCAGTGAAAGTCACCCGTTTCTCGGTTACTGGACTACCGGGGCTCGGGGCTCCGCGGAGCTGGCTGGCTGCCAGCTGCCGGCATAACTAGAGTATATTTACAGTTTGAATTTCGTCACGCCACTTATATAACATCTACCCCAAGGTTTTATAAAGCTAACACTGGTGTCCGATTTCAATTTAATGCATTTCTGTGAACATTAGGGATTTTGTTAGCTGCTACTGTCGCTTCAATCCTATGGGTAAATATTGTGGCTAGTTAGCTTCACTTTCGGCATAATTAAAGTACATTTACAGTTTGAATTTCGTCACGCCACTTATATAACATCTACCCCAAGGTCTTATAAAGCTAACAATGGTTTCCGATTTCAATTTAATGCATTTTTGTGAACATTAGGGATTTCGTTAGCTGCTACTGTCCCTTCAATCCTATGGGTAAAGATCGCGGCTAGCTGCAGGCCCTGGAGCTCCATCAGGGCCTCGGCATTTTGTAGTCCAGTAACCCAGAAACGGTGATGGAGATCCAGCTAGTTCACAGCGAGCCAGAGTCTATGAAGTAGGACATGCTGGGCGGCGAGGCAGCACTGGCCGCTGTCATGTAGCCTGCTGAGCTCCTGCTGAACTCCGACACACAGTCAGACAATATTTGCAATTAGCCATGAATTTCGTAAAACGGCTCATATTTGATCTCTACATAGTGGATTTCTCGGATAAAAAAGTCTCAGAAGTGAATTTAGTAATTAAATAGCGCACCTCTGGAGATCTGCATGACCTAGCTAGATTCAGAAGACTAAGCTGACCTCAGGTCAGTGGTGTAGCCTATGCAAATGTTGGGGCGTGACAAAGACTAGGAGTTGGGATGCTGAAGTCAACTTTTAGCTTTGTTCAGATTCGCCCGTTTTCAGCGGCAGTTTCAAAATGTGAGATTTGCAGAGGAAAGGGGTATCAATGGGATTTTGAGCTTCTATGTATGTCCTATTTACCCTCCAAACTGTCGTTATTCAGCTATGACAAGGTAAAATCGTTTTTGCATTCTATCACCCCTTTAAACAAAGATATATATAACGTTTTAACCCTTGTGTTGTCCTTCGGGGGATAACTATACGTTTATTTGACGTTTTGTATTGGCATGGGGTTGAGCTTCAACGCCAGGCCAATACAAAACGTCAAATAAACTGGACGGGTCCCGGTGACAAAAAGTTAACTTTAGAGGTGATAGTAGGCAGCTTTAGACAGTTTCAGGCTAACTGTTTCCCCCTGTTTCCAGTCTTTATGATAAGCTTAGTGAAGTGGCTGCTGATTGTGGCTTCATATTAACCAAACAGACATGAGAGTGGTATCCAGGGATGTCGTTAGGCCTATTTTAGGGGGGCTGAAACTACCCCAAAATGTTCCTAAGCCCCCCCAAATAACAATAAGAAAAATAAACAGTGCACTCTGTATCACTCACTACGTGGAATCAATCTTCCTTCACCATTCAGCTGTTGGTGTCGTCGTGCACTGCAGTCTGTTTTATTTTTATTTCACGAACTGTCAACTGGTCAAAATGGCAGTGTTTTAGTGAGAGGCTTAAGAGTGGCCGCTTGCACGGTAACAGTATGTGGACGAGCGAGGTAGAGAGTTACTGAAGAGAGAGAGCGCCAGGCAGCATTAAAAAAAGCAGTAAATCAGAGAAATAAAAACAAATTTCGCCGATTTATCACTCAAACTGCAACTGTAGCAAGTATCTCACTATCATTAACGTTATCCAAATTATATATCTATATATAAATATCTAATATATTAGAAACAACAAATAATATATCCAGCTACAAAAAAGCTGGAAAGTCGAAAGTTAGACAGAAGTACAAAGAGTCAATGGCTATGAAGATGATACACCGTCTTGCCTCTTCTCATTGGTTTAAACTGGCAGCTTTCAGAATGCTGTAGACCGGTGTGTTGCAAGTAGCTGCAGGATTTATCTTGTCTTGTCGCAAATCTTTGGTCTGGACTTGCTACCGCAGACACAGTGAGTGATACAGAGTGAAATTGTAAGTTGTTGTTAATGACTTTTACTTGCTTCACTTCAACTACATTTACTTGAGGTAAAGATAAAGGAATATTTTAGTTGGCTATAGAAAACAATATTCTAGCTAGTGTAAACGAGTGAAATACAAGAAATAGCTTGCCTAGTAAGGTATCCGAAGCTCTCTATTCTTTACCATTAATATAGCCTGCTTTCTCTACAGTATTAAAAACAATATCAGTCCCTAAATATCATAGTGTCACTGTTAATGCTATTGTACCAGTATAGCCTTCAATTCATAAAACAAATGGATACTGGAAGATATTTTAGGAGAGAGAGAGCGAGAGAGAGGCACCAAGGCATAGCCTAAACAAAATTAGTTCATGATATTTATTATATATGCTTGATTCTGACCAACTTAACTTTCTGCAGTCCTTTGCTGTAATAAATTAAACAACTATGTAGATGTTGCCTAAATGTAGACTAGGCTATATATTAACATACATACATACATACATACATACGTATACATTAGGGCTGTCAATCGATTAAAAAATTTAATCTAATTAATTACATACTCTGTGATTAATTAATCGAAATTAATCGCATACATAATTAACGGTGCCTGAACCGAAAGTAAAAAAAGAAAAGAAAAAAAAAGGGTACTAAACAACTGTCGTGACATTAAAGAACGGCTTGTTTATTGCTAAGGCCATATGGTCAAAATTAAATGATTTAATAATAATGTATAACAATAACAATAACTTATTTCACTAGTAAATTGCTGCTGAACAACAAAAACAACCACTAGATGGGAAAAGGACTTTTACAATAACTTCAAATGCACCACGAGGCTGTAGTTTACCAGTTTCATTGAACGCAGCGTCTGTGTTGTTTCTCCAACGACAGCTGCAGATTGTTACATCCCGGTGTTGAATCCTCTACAGTAAAACACAGTCACACTTTACACCGTTTAGCGTTAGCCGTCAGCATTTTAACCGTGTTTAATCCAGCTACTAGCTAGCGGTAGGCTAACGTTAGCTGCTGTCGAGTATAGTGTTAACTAGTGCCACGTGCAGCGGTGTTTGTGTCGCCTTTATCGTCTTCAGAGCATCAGAGAGAAGCGCAGACATATCAGTGGCACCAGATTTCGGTAGCCAGGGTTGGCAGGAAGAAGATTTTTACAAGTAAATGTTCCCATTAATAATCCAGGCAGCACATTCTCGTCTCCCTCCTTCATTTTACAGTCCAATGGTGGCTAGAACGGCTCCGGGTCAAATGTCAATATGGAATGGATTAATCTGCGTTATTTGTTTTAACGTGTTATTTTTTCTCAGATTAATCGAAATTAACGCGTTATTTTGACAGCCCTAGTATACATACATACATACATACATACATACATACATACATACATACATATACATACATACTAGAACTTTTATTCATCTCGCCATCAGGTTATTAAATTCAGACATACTTTAAATCCTTGTCAACCATATTGCAACGAGCTAGTTCAGCGTATCATGCCTGACTGGAGTAGTGTGTTTTTCTTTAGGAGTGGGAAGGACAGACAGCATGTTGCCTGTTTCGTCATTTGGGCTGCCTTGTTGAGTGCAGCGGCACTGAGAACATTATATTTCACATAATTTAAGCTCTTTTTAAAAAAATTAAATAGGATTAGTCCAACGAATCGTTCGGTTTGTAATGCGCACCTAACCGAAAGCCTCATACCGAACGGTTCAATACGAATATGTGTATCGTTACACCCCTAATAATAATAATTATATAATAATAAAATAATAATTATAATAATAGTCTTATTTTGAACTTATCTAATAGAGAGAGGAATTAGATATGGTATTACTTTACCACACATTTACACGGGCAGATAGATAGCAGTTAAGTCTTAGCCTAAAGAAGAACTCAGCAAGAGCACAGTCTGGCCTACGTAAATCCCCCCCATGCAGCTTTGATGTATCTAAAAGCTAACATTAGAGTTTCTAAGTAAGATTTTGCAAGGGAAAGTTTTGAATAGCCTCCGCTGTCTTTCAATCCTAGTGACGGTGGTATCAATCTTTTCTGCTAACTCATGGCAAGCAACAAGTGTATTTCACAAAATATCAAACTATTCCTTAAAGTTCAAGTAAGTTCAGTGCAAGTCTGGCATCAAGTCCTCATTTCTGTGATTTAAGTCTGAATCAAGTCCAAGTCTCAAGTCTAAGGTCCACAGCTCTGGCTTTACCACATTTGCTCGAAGCATCACGTGTTGTGCAACTTGAGCCACGAGGTCATCATATGTCTTCACGGGGGCAAGACAGGGACTTGCAGAGTTGCCTGGCAGTTTTGTAAGGACAGTATTCCAAGGATTAGGTAGGTTGAAGGCCCCTTCATCTTGGTTGAATGTCCTGTGAGCTAGTTTCCAGATTTATATGGCTTCCATAATCCACCAGTGTCAGTTCTGGGCCCTTTCCAATCGGTGATGTGTTTTGCTCCCTTGCAATGATCTGAGATTGCCAACTTCAGGTTTTCCAGGCTGTCGTTTTTTCTTCTTCTCTTTTTTTTCTCAGTGTATACTCCAGATGTCTCATTTTCACACTCTTTTAATCTTGTCTTTTCCTGTTTCCAATAGTGTCGCCTGTCTCACAAAACATATGTTTTGTTCCAAGACAGGTATTGGCTCTTATGAATGACGTCACTTTGCTTCTCATTGTCAGTTTTGTCCTTGGATTGTACTGTAGAGGTCGACCGATTAATCGGCCGGCCAATATCCCAGTATATCAAGCCGATTAGGCAGGCGCATCTGCGGACAGCCTAGTGTTAAAAACATGAATAGGCGACATTTTTTACAGCGCACCCAGACCAGCTGCCTCCAGCCCCTCCCCTCGTGAATTATTGCGCCGTGTGTCTCGCACAGTCACTTCAGGCTTAGACGGTACCGTTAGTAGTAGCATGTTGCTGGTGTTCTTGCCTTGGGATTAACTGTACTAATAAAACCGTACAAAACACCGCGGCCACACCGCTGTGGAAGCTCCCCGAATGTCATTTATCAGAGTCTGGTTGTTACCCCTGTCCGTGGCAGTCTCATCCACTCCTATAACGGAGCTAACTGGAGCTAACCGCTAACAGAGTTAACCGCTAACGGAGCTAATCGTTGCTAACAGAGCCTTCAGTTCCCCGTGCCTGTATCCATTAACTGCATCTATGGACTCGAGCACAAATAAAACCCTTAATTTTATTAAATTGGCTGGACGAGTTTTAAATTACAACTAAGAGTTGTTTGAATGACAGAAATCTGCTCAGATGAGATCCGAATGAGTGCAACAGCACATGTAACAGTAGGGTCCCCAAAACACAGATAAAACCCTTCAACAAATGAACAATGATCTAACAAACAAGGAGAACAAGAATTTACTTTAGATAGCCCTAGTCTGAGGAGTTAGGAGGAAATAGTGTTGAGATTAATAATAACATGTCACTTTCTGTGAAGCTTGCAGATTTGTATTCTCAGAAGTTTAATAAATGCTGCTAAGTGCACAAAACTTTATTTTTTCATTGGAAAGTTTATTTGACAAAGTTTATTTTCTTCTTACCTGTTTCATTTATTTAATATATTTTTCATACATTATTTATATAATATAGAGTATGTTTTTACATTATACATTTTTAATTGAAGTACACAAGTGTAGATTGGTGAAATTCTGTGTATATTAGTGTTACATTTTATCTTTCAAATAGAGGTTTAAAAACAAGCACATATCGGCCAAATATTGGCCAAAATAAATCGGCAGCATTTATCGGCCATCGGCTGACCCTGATTTCTAAAGATCGGCATCGGCCAGAGAAAACCCATATCGGTCGACCTCTATTGTACTGTACATCACCACCTGTGATGCTTCTAAGAAAGGCGGTGGAGCGACAGCCAAAACTGTCAGGGTAAACAAATAAATGCGCTAGTCGTACATCTGAGACTAGTTGAACCTTTTCCAACTAAGATCATATCAGAAATTGCTACAAAAATACACACGATTATTCAAATTTTCTGAAGAGAGACAAGAACAAGAGCAGAGAGAGAGGGGTATAAGAGGCAACAAAGGTCCCTTGGCCTGGAATCAAACCGTGGACATTGTGATTATCTCCTTAGGTGATCTGTGTGTATCAATACTTCAACTACAGCCTCCAATCATTACATACAGTATATTTATAATAAACCGTAGATATGTACGTTGAATCAGTTTGACTATGGGAACAGGCTTCAGTCCTTCAGTCGTCACAATTCATTTCAATGCAGGCTTTATATTTTCATTTGTTAGTGGTGTTAATGATAAAGGCCTCTTTTCAGGTTTCCTGTTTGTGTATATCCATATACAACATGCTTTGCTGTGCTGCACAACACACACACATCTCATTTGCTTGAATCATGACATTCAGCTTCTGAAACTCGCCCACATTTCAGTCATCTTTGGGAGGAGACAGAGCAGGCAGCCTCACATCGGCCATCCAGGGACAATGCGGCAGGCAGGCGAGCAGCTCTACTACAGTAGTGGCATGGCAGGTTCAGCTGAAGGAGAGGCACTGACACCCATACTAATGAGACTCTACGCAGCGCAGTGACCAAGCATATGCAGGAGGATCAGGCAGAAACAATCACACAGCTACCAGAGAGCATATTGCCTCATGGAAAACCCTCCGCTGTCCACCATTCAGAAAACAAAAGCGATTTGCTCTCTTCTCATTCCAGCTCAATCTTTGAACCATTTTGAAAAATCTATTGCACACTAAGCATTCACAACAACCCAGCACCGACAACGACCACACATCGATCTTGTTACCGCAGAAACAACAACCACGGTTGTTCATTTCGTTCTAGTATATGCTGCAGGCTGAGCACAGACCTTCTAGCATTCAATTACAAATTACTGAAATGGAATGAATCCACTACTGAGTTTTTGTCTCTCCTTGAGGGCTTACAATCTACCTTTGATAGAGAAAAAGAAATACATCAGTATTTTATCAAATTGTTTACACAGCATGTGTGTACGTTAGAGAATCCCCAGCAGCATGACAGAAAGACATAAACAACACCTTTCATTCAGTATTATCAAAATGAGAGGTGCTACAAGTCAAATACAATGGTTTGTCAAAGCTACTACAGTGTATGCACATTCCAATATTTTATCTGGAGTGTTGGCAAGAAGGCAAAAAAAAAACAGTTTAAGAGAAATGCACCTGCACTCTGAAGTGATCCTTCAACACTTATTTAGTACCGCTACAACCATTTGATCCCATCGTAATCAAGTATACTATATTCAAAGGAAAGGATCTTTTCTTCTTATCATACTAACATACTACTGAACTGTGTCCAAACCTTTTTGCATTCAATATATTGATTTGTTAATTGATGTTTTTATTGTTAAACTGTTAAAAGTATTGCAAATATTTTGGATGAATTTGGAAGGAGTACTTGTTGATCAGCAAGTCCTCCAAATTAAACAACAATATATGTTGTTTGTCCTTGCACTTATGAACGACTGTCGTTCATCTTGGGAGAACAGTCTCCATTTGACTGTAGGGCAAATCAGGCAAAGTCTCTACTTTGTCACAGCTGAGTCAAAGACGTGATGTTGAAATGTTAAAGCTGTGCTAAATAAATCTTTTCAGGGGCATCAATTTGTATTAGCTATCTTTAGACATACAAATTCTATTTTGGTAATGCATTATGTGTTTCTTTCTCTTGATGCAAATATTTGATGTAAGTCACCCACCAAAACTTGTCTCTCAGTCAAAATGGGGCTGAACTTCTCAGCTTGCACGACAAAGAATAAATGTAACAACAGAACATGATGGCATTTGCTGTACATCTGTGCTTCTGTCTGATACACAAATTCAAGTAGAAGAGAGGAAGATTAGATGGAGTGATAAAGAGGTAGAGGAAGCAAGAGCGCAAACAGTGACCTTTGGGAGCCCTTGCAATTCTCCAGATGAAATTCATCACCACCACCACCAACAGATTAATAAAGAGTGAGATTGCCTTGTGATGACAGACAGATGCTCTCCATGCAGGTGGTGAATCTGAGTCTAACAGTTTTGTCATTAAGCAGCTCCTAATGATCGATTGTGCATGTTCCTGTACCTACACCTATTGAAATGTATAGCATGCAAAAGGAGGTCTAAGGTAGCTCCTTTATCAAACACCTACAGTCATGTTTCCAGACAGGGTCCCTTTGGGAAAAGCATGAACTGAATTACATCTCCGAGTCATCCTGGATTTGCCCTCCAGCCTCCTGTGAGGCTCAGGAGCATCTTGCTGCCCCATTACCTGCCAGTCGCCATGAACAGCTGCCTCCCTCCTGCTGTGAATTATGCAACAGTGGTGTTTACAATGAAGGCGCACTGCCTGTAGAAACACAAACAAGGACATACACTCTCTGTAGGGTGGGGATGGAGGCTGTTCCTGCTGTCTTACAGTTAGCACGGCAGGAATTCACTGCTCAGGGTGACCTGCTCATCGACTGACGCTCCACGCAGAAGGATGACAGTGAGACCGGAGGTCAAGTCATGTTGAAGAAACTTAAGCAATACAGACAGCCTGCTGTGGCGACTGAGAGGTTTAGGTACATACAAAAACACGCGACAGCAGAGGAATTGCAGAAGTCAGTTCCTGCCTGTGTTCCTAATCCTGCCGCAGTGGCAAAGCAAGACAAGTTTCTCTATTACATCACACATTCTCTCTCTAAATCCAGTGAAAACACACAGCGCTGATGTCCATTAGCCCATGTTAATGAACAGGAAACAAATCAATCTATTACATACTGTGGTTGACTACTAGATACTGTTTTGTTTGTTAATTATTGAATGGGTTATACTGTGTACAACATACCAGGAGAGGGTCATGAAATAATGAATGTATGGTGTTTAAAATGACAAGATCTCATGTAACTGTGTATTAGCAATTATACAAACGACTTGGGGTGCTACTTAAACACAACAAGCTTCGCTTAGTGCAGCGAATGAATGCACCATGAATAATATTTATTGGTAGCATACTGAAGAAGCACACAAACAAAGGCAGACGTCATATGTGCTTGCCGTTGTTAAGTTTAAGAGTGTGAAGACGTGACCACATTGTCATGCAAATCTCTTGCAATGCTAATCACTGAGATAAAACGGAGAGCACTAGATAGTGTATCAACTCAGTTTGGGAGGATTTATACCTCAGGGATTAACAAAGAATGAAACACAGTGTTAAGCAAATTGAAACATTTGTCTGTCTGTATAGTGTTAGCAAAGGTATAACCTGTTATATATGACGAAGTTAATACACTAACGGCACCCACGCTGATAGACCGGGTGCACTGAGGACCAAAACTATAATAAAGAAAAAACTATTAAAAAAAAGATATATATATATATATATATATATATATATATATATATATATATATATATATATATATATATATATATATATATATATATAGTAGCGCACCTTGTGTCATGTGGCAAACTGTTCTATTTGGCCTGAAGGTTATAGTGAGGGTGAGTGATCATGAGAGTGTTTGTGTTTAGCAGTCCTCGGGGACGTGTTGCATCTATCTGTGAAAAGGGAGACAGGCTTCAAATTACCTCACTGCTGAGGATGACACAGTGCACTATCACTCCTTCCAGCTACAGTCAAAGTTTGTGTGTGTGTGTGTGTGTGTGTGTGTGTGTGTGTGTGTGTGTGTGTGTGTGTGTGTGTGTGTGCGTGTGGAATAAGGGTGTGTTTCACAAGGTTGAATGTTGTTCTTGACTCTTTGTGGCCCTGACAGTGAAGGGGCTGTCTGGGTGCGCTTGACCGTCTCTCCTGACCAAATCTGTTTGCGAGTTACGAAAGTAGTAAACAAGGCACGGGGACAGTAAAATATGTAGAAAACAGCTACGAAAAACACATTAAAAACTAAGTAGCATCAAACCATCAAACCTGAAACACGGATTAACATTACTTCAAAGCTCACACACAGTGAAAGTTAGATTCTGTCTCAGAGAAATTATACTTATATACTACTGGTCTATATCCTCGACGTTCCACTTCCAGGATTGCTCCGGTGCCGCAGGAATGCAGGAGATAGATGTTTTGAAACAACTGTCTGTGATGTCAAAGTCACGCATGTTGTACCCCAACTGTCCAACTATGACTTGAGGCTGTGACTGTGTGGCTCAAAAATATATACAGTTACTTCATTAAAAAAAACATTGTCACTGAACGTCATCTAGGCGGCAAATGACGTTACACTAAAAACGATGAGGCAAATTAGCAGTAGGCTCTGACGTAATTTCTAGGGGACGAGGTTGTTACTAGTTGCATCTATTGTTCGGCACTTATTGTACATTACATCTGAAAGTTATGATATGACTGCAGTTTTCTAACTTTTCTGTTATCTCAAGCTATGGCAGCAACTTTACGTTAATATGCAAGATCTTGACACTGTGCACAGGCAGGATTAAGTCAAAGCGAAGACGTGGTGTGATTTCCCAACTCAAGCTTATTTTAATCTGCAGTTCACAAAGGGCTATAGTATTCCGTTCTGAAATCCTCCACTCAAATGAGTAATGTGTGTGTACGTATCTGTGTGTGCATTTGCCAGTGAAAGTGCACGTCAGCGTGCTGCAGGTTAAATCATTACCAGTTAATGTAGACAGTAAATGCTAGTTAAAGTGACGTAAGGCTTGTTGAGTTTGAGGCTTCCTGCACTCTCATGGCATGACAGCTGCACATTGTGTACCCTCTACATAGTGCATTTTTATGTTTGTGGGGTTGTTGTTGTTTTTTTGGTAAATAATTTAATGGGAGTAGGATTCTGACTGCCGGGCTACTGCTGTTGCAGTAGAGACACATTAACATATTAAAGGTTGTGTCCTCCTTAAGAAATAGGAGATTCTTTAAAATTAAAGGCCTAATTACTAGAGGGGAATATTTTTTTTAGCAAATGAAGACCTAGATTTTTTGACACACTGTGACAAAGTTTCCTGGTTAATGTGGGTTGAATCATCTACATCACAAAGGCGTAAGGAACTTTCACAGTCCAGATGTGTTTTGGTACCATATGTCCAGTTCAGGGGGAAAACTGAAAACTTTCTATCTATTATAAACAGTCTAATATCCCTCAGAATTATGTCAATGATTCTTCAACTCACAACTTACATCCAGTGACTATGTTCAGTACCAATGCAGGAAGTAGTCTGTTTTTTTATGTAGGCAGGCCGAAAGTAAAGACGTGGCGGATGGGGTGGTGGGTGGCTGTGTAACACATCTGACTTTCATACAGGAGATCAAAGTTCATTCCTTATCACATACTTGCAATTAATGTTTTCATTAACCATAACCATGATCTTTTACTAACCTTAACCAAGTATTAATGCTATAGCCAGTCTTTTCCTTAACCATATCGTAATTGCAGTGCACAGATATTGCAAGCGAGGATTATAAAGTTATAATCCTTAAGATTCGCATGACATGAACCCCATTTTTGATACTATTTATGGTCGTCTTTTTTCTGCAATATACATTAAATGTGTTTACATTAGGGCTGTCAAACGATTAATTTTTTTTATTCGCGATTAATCGCTGAATTTCTATAGTTAATCGCGATTAATCGCATATTTTATCACATGATTAAAATTCTATTATTTTGCATTTCAGAACAGTTTTTAAGTACATATTAACAATCGAAAGCAATTTTTACCAGTGTATCTTGATTGGGAATCAAATGAATGCAAAGAAAGTTACTTTATGAACTTGATTTTAAGATTTGTAATTATTTATTTACTGTAAACAAAAGAAAAATGTATATATCTGTCATTATTGCACAAGTCCTCCAAGTACCTAACTAAAAAACTAAAAATCCCTATCCTTACCAGAGTCAATATAGTGTTTAGTAACTCCTAAATAATGTTGATTACTCACTACTTGACATCCAGTGATCACCGGTTAATGAGACAGCGTTTGCAGCACCTTGCAGCAGTTCCACTGTGGCTGCTTTCTCCGTGTCATACAGGCTGTGTGTGGGGCTGCTGTCCCCCTCAACGGCAATGAGACGGGTCAGAACATGTCAACCGTAGTACGTCTTTAAGACCCGAGTCCTCTACGATGCTGACAGGTCTGCAGTTAGTTGCCACCCGTTTCACAAGAGCTCTAGTAATTTTTTGGGATTTGGTTTCATCCACAGGTCGGCAAGTAACACTCTCCAAAATAGTGCTTTGCCTGAGTGGGTAGCATGCTAGCGGGTAGCATCACGTTAACTGTACTACTATGCTTAGCTCCGTAGGTGGTAGCTCAAGCTTGACGTGCTTCGGTGATATTTTAATTCGGCTTTACACAATGTGCATATGGCTTTTGACTTGTCTACGAGCCGTCCGGGAGTTTTGGAAAATTAAAAGCTCCATTCAGGATTTCATAGCTGCTGTCTTTCTCCATCATGCCTGCAGCCTGCAGCAGCAGGATGTGTTACGAGGAAGTGGTAGCTTGATGATAAGTAACGGTGCTGCAAAAGGTCAAAATAGTAGCCTGTTAGGCACGACGCAAAGCCGAGTGAAGTGTAAAATAAATTAATAAATGCCGGCATGCGATTAAAAAAAATTAATGCGTTATGCTTAATCGGCCCTTAATCGCATCACGATTAACGCGTTAATGCTTACAGCCCTAGTTTACATGCAGTGATTATCTCTTTATATAGTAGTTGTTATTGGCACTGGGGGAGTTTGCCATTCCTGCGCTGGAATCAGACCACCCACCAAAGCATGATGGATTCACAGGAAAACGACGCATGCATATAATCCAGCACTCAACTCAACTGCCGAAACACAGGCTGGCATATAAAGTAACCATAGGAAAACGCAATGTGTTAACGCTGATGGCGATCAAAAATGTGTCTGCAACAGGGTGCAGACATCCAACTCCTTAGCAGGGTAACCAACGTTACTTTTTCCTGCTGTTGTGTGGAAAACTACTTGCTTTTTAGGATTACAACGGAAAAAAATGTTGGCACTGGAAGTAAAAAAAAAAAAAAGGCTGCCTAAGAAGAGTCCAATTTGGATTTTTTTGTCTGGCAATAGGGTCAAATTTAAAGCTAAACTTCTAATCTTCAAGACAAACTTTGTCTTTCTTATCTTTATTGAACATTGCCAAACAAAAGAGTTGGTGCGGTTTGGCTTTGGTGATTTATACCTTTTTTAGTTCAAGTATCTTGTGGAATGAATAAGAAGTATCTATTTTAGCCAATCATTGCATAAAGAATACAATCACAGGCACATTTACAAATCTACATCGGTCTTGGTCAGATTTGTTCATTATCTCTATTGATACGTGGGACCCTGATACTGGTATCTGTGAAATAATGGGGAGCCATGCATGTCAAAAGGTGAAAACAATCTTCTGGTGTTGTGAGTGAGAAGCAGTGATGGCAACAGGCGTGATTACATGAGATGTTGTGTCCATATGGTACTCGGGGCCGGGGCTGTGACACATCCAGGGTCAGGTCTCGGTTTGAGTGAATGTATTCGGAGGCAGAAGCCAGAAGGCAGCCATCCCATGGTGTTAATCTTCAGAGGGCTCAGATCTGCTCTCTGACTCCCTATCAAGCCCGCTGCCTGACCTTAAAGTGAAGCAACATGTGAACATTTCAGCTAACCAAACTGTAGTCAGAGAGTAAAATATATGATGATGATGAAACAATCAATCTAACCTGGCGTTGATTAAAGGGAATCTTGCTGCAGGCAGTTTGAGGCAGGAATTGATCTTTTTCACTGCACAATGCAGCAAGAATGTCATAATAATTCCTAATAAAGGATACAGCTTCCTTCCATCTTGTCTGCATGCTTGTGTTTGTTTACCACAATGTTCCCACATGCTTGTCCATCAACACACTAAAGTCAGTGTGTTGATTGCCAAGCATTTTCTGCCACAGTTCTCTGGAATATGTATGTGAATTTATTTATTTATGCATTTGTTTTGGACCTGCCAGAGGGAAGCAGGTTTTCAAAAGGCAAAAGGGTGTTTTGAACACCAGTTTTCTTATATTTACACGGAAGTAATGAAAGCCAACTTGTGATTCAAGGACAGAGGATATTACAATGAAACCCTGTGAGCTCTGTCCCTGTCCAAAAAGTATTTTCATATTTACACACACAAACCACCCACAGACACAATCACCAAGAACTGCCCCAGAAATTCAAGCAAAGGTTATAGAAATTCTCTTTGTAGTGGCAAAACAAAATATCCCTGAGCTTTGAAAATCACCCTGCATTATTTCCGCAGCATCCTTGGTGCTGTTCTGTGTTGCTTCTTCTTTCCCGCAGCAAATGCCTCTCTCGGTCATGTTAGGCAGCTTCTCCATCAAGGCTGTTTTATTTCTTGTCCGTATCAATGCGTTTTTAGTTGCATTTGATTGTACACTGCAAGCAGAACAAATAAACTAAATCTTCATCAACAAATTTCCCTTAAACCCAATTATTTTATTATTTTATTATCCCGAGAGCACTATTATTCTTCGGACGTTGAATGAAAAATATGGACTGCCATAAAAACATTGACATGTACAAACAGCTGTTGCTGGGATCTCCCCCACATTGGACACATGAGACATAATTAATCACCAGGGGACAGAGACTCATTATTTGCTGTGTGCTGATTAATCATCCTTGGTGAGAAGCGTTCAATTTAGGATGCAAATTTGTGTCAGAGGATCTATTCAGTGAACGCAGCCCAGGCAGGGACTTATTGTAAAATGACACATGGAGGGAGATAACAAGACGCTTGTCAGGGGCATACTGTAAAACAGTTGTTTCTATTTTGAGCTCTTATAAAAGAAGTGGAAAATGTGAAATGTTACAACTTGGATTTGACGAATACTGCGATGCCAAGAGGAAAGACAGTTGTTTGGTGTGACGTAGTGTTATAGGTGTATCATTTCCTGTGTCCTTGTTTTTGTGCATTAAACAAACTGCTAAGAGGAGAGGAGAGGAGAGGAGAGGAGAGGAGAGGAGAGGAGAGGAGAGGGAAAAACAGGGGGTGGGGGAGATAAGAGTAGGCAATAGGAGAGGAGACAAAAAGAAAGGAGATGAGACAAAAGGAAAGAGAGGAGAAAAGGGGAGAGGGGAAGGAGAGAAAAACAGGGGGTGGGGAGATAAGAGTAGGCAAAAGGAGGGGAGAGAAAAGGAAAGGAGATGAGCAGATTGTTGAGCACAGTGACTTGATAGCAGGAAAGGCGATTGACTCAGCAGCCCAGAGCAGCATCAGAGGAGGCCGACTTTAATCACCTCCAAACACTTCATCAGCTCCTGCATGAGATGCATTACTAAGGTCATACAATCTCTCTCTGTAGAAGTAATATAGAGCGAGATTAACCGTTCTTCTAAGGGACGAAATCACACCATTTTGCTCTCCATTCGAGTCTTCTTTATCCACAAATTTGAGAAGGCGACGATGAGACAATAGCTGATCAGATCAGGAGCACTAAGACACGTCAGCAATGGGAAGGAGGAAGTGTACACATGGCTGAGCTCAGAGCGCCATTCTTCTGCCTGAACTGAAGGTACACTGATGGCTTGTTGCTATGGTAAATATAGAGAAACAACAGCTTGAAAATATATATCTACTGTATTTAGTCACACAGGCAGTAAACACATATTAGTATTGGCTTTTCTCCTTTCAATTGATAACATAAGGTTTATACCGCAGAAGACATAATAACATAGCAAGCTAAATAATCCATACTGACTCAGTTATAGTACTACATCATTCAATATAACACAGCGTGACGAGTGACATGAAAGGTTGTTGAATCTGCTATATTGTAATTATCTTGTTGTGTTTGTCAACTGACCTTACACCCACCACATACTATACGGCTGATATAGTCAAGAGACTGGCAGAGGAAAGCCAGCGAGTTAATAAAACAGAAAAGATAAGAAGAAGAGAAGAAAAAGAAAAGAGACTGGGCTTTAGAGTCCATGTTCATTGAAATGCCAATTAGGCCAATACCTTGTGACATTTCTGCTCTTTCTCTTCTCATGGTACAGCTAATGCGACCCAGCATGGGCAGTCATACTTCAGGAAGCCTTATAATGCAAAAGTTCTAACATAATAAGTCAGACACACACGATTTTAACACTTGTGCTCTCTTTGCTGCCACTATTCAGATCTTTAACTTAAGTGAAAGTAGCAATACAGCCATTGAAAAAATATACTCCATTTAGTGAAAGTCTTGCATTCAAAATCTTTCTAAGTGCTCTCAGTAAAATGTAACTATCTATACTATCAAAGGTAATAGTATTTGAAATAAAATTCAACAGTCTACAGCTACATATAGTAAGTACTATATTTCACCTATCGTACATATGCAAATACACATTTATGTAAATATAGTGCCAGTCACTCTTTCTTTATTTCAAACTGATTAAATAGTGTAACTGTGTTTAATAGTTCTTCTTTTATTCTCTGTATGCACTGATTAATTTATTTATGTACCCACAAATGGTTTTTTTTCTTCTATTTTAGTCACTGATGTTCACTACCGGGAACATGTAGTTTCTTTTTTTAAGCGTTTAAATGTTTTGTTTAGATGCTAAGTAAATTGTTGTCCATTATATTACTGGGTAATTGTTACTGATGCATTAATGTGGAAGTGCATTTTACTGTTGCAGCTGGTTGAGCGGGAGCTCATTTTAACTACACTGTATACTGGATACAACATGTCATGTTTTATAAGTTGATCATATGTGTTGCGTATAAAATGACAAAGTAATCTGGGACTAAGGCTGGCAAATAAATGCAGAGGTGGAAAGTAACCAAGTACATTTACTCATACTGTACTTTGGTACAATTTTAAGGTACTTGTACTTTACTTGAGTATTTCCATTTTATGTTACTTTATCCATTTTGCACTACATTTCAGAGGGAAATATTGCACTTTTTAATTCACTACATTTATTGGGTAGCTTTAGTTACAAGTTACTTTGAAGATTCAGGTTATCAACACAAAATATAATCAACTAATAAATAATTATGTATTATTATAGATTAAGCCACCCAGCATATAAAGTAGTTAGAATATGCCCCACCAATTATCAGCTGCAACATTAAAATGATGAACACACTAAAGCATCAATAGCCTAGTTGTAATCCAATAATAACAAATTATTCTGACATGGGCCATTCTACATAATTCTACTTTCACTTTTGTTACTTTCAGTATATTTTGATGCTAATACTTATACACTTGTACTTAAGTAATTAAGTTACATGCATGACTTTTACTTGAAACAGGTGGTAAAAAGTACAATATTTCCCTTGTGAAATGTAGTGGCACAAACCACTAACTTCAACCTTTTCAGACGTTTTTCAAACATTCATGCAGACAATTTGCATGACAGTAATCTAAATATCAACTTAATGTATTCAGTATCACCGTTGGTGCATTACTGCTTCAGTTAGTGCAGGACTCCACAGGGTCTTGTTGTGAAAAGACTTTTTAAAGCTCTGTGCCCTGTGACGTCATACTGATGTGTGTGATACTGTACAGCATCTTGTCTAATCACTCCCTGCAGTAGCTCTGACTAAGCCTGTTTTTTTTTTCAACACCCACCATCCTGGATCAGTGCCAGCTGGGTTTTCTTCAAACTCTCTAGAACACTATTATCATGGCTGTTGGCTCCTTGGCAGCAGATATGACATTGACACCTTAGTGAGAGCCTACAGTCCACCACCAACAGAGCTGTTTTATACAGGAGCTTTTGCAGCACTCTGTTTGTACTGCTCACTACTGAGTTTGTATGCTTGTATTCATTAGCTTTTTATCATAAGAACAAACAATCCAAAACAGGTTCCGAAAAAGTATTACTATTCAGCCTATATTATGATGTGTAAACCCAGCAGCAGAGGCTTGTACACTGCTACACTGACATCCTTCAGTGGGCCATCCACAGATTTGTGGTCCCATTGAGCTGCGGATGCATTATTAATCAGCCTTCCTTCACCAACAAAATAGGCTTTTAATTGTAGGGACTTCTGTTCAACAACTACAACTGAAAGACAGGCCTCCATACAAACCGGCTATTGATCAAACCCCACCGTGAATGCAGCCTCATCCTCAGCATCAGAAGAGAAGTGTGCTGGTTTATGGCCACACAGCGATCCGGCTGACATGGGCCCGCAGAAATATGTTTCTCGCATACTAACATTTTAGATACCAGAAAACAGTTATATTATCTAATTATTCTAACAGTGAGCGGGATGAAACTTCAAAGGAGAGATATGCCGTGAAGAGTATGCTGATGTGGTTTTCATTTTATACTCATCAAAAGCCAGAAAAAAACTAATGTAACCAAGTACAAGTAAATGGTAATTTAATGCTGATTAATTCAAAATCTGCACCGAGTTAAAAGCTAACAGAGATGCGCCCAATTGTTTTCAAAAGAGACTGTTTTCCCCTTTCAAAACTCTAAATTCACTTGCTGTTTTTGTCCCAAAAGAAATCATGAAAGCGAGGATGTAATAACTTTGTCAAACACAGATTACAGTAGGCCTATAGGCTACACATAGGCTAGTAGTGTATTATCACTTCCAAATGTTTCCGATTTAAATATATTCTACTTGTCATTGTCTTAGTGAACTGACTTTGGCAGACTGGAGCCAGCTCAAGTCCAGAGTCAAATTCATGATAATAACAGGCTGTTGACATTACATTTACAAGTCACATATCGGCATCTTGCCGCTTCAGACACACTCATGAGTCGACAGGTGAAGAGATACCTGGGCTATTTAAAACAGGCAAATCGTCAATTTCAACTCAAGAGGGTTGATTGACGATGCAACAATGCAGCCTGACGAGCTCCGATCGAGCCGTCAATGTTTTGGACTGAAACCCCGCAACGCCCGATGTAAATCCTTAACGTGTCAAAAAGCTTACCTTTTTCATTTTATTGTGATCAGCTGCAGATGGGTGTCGGTCACACAGCAATAGTTATCCAGCTCTTACATGTCGGCCGTAATATCACTGTCACCCGGCTGTTTATCTGTCGGGAAGGTAAAAAAGACGGTCCTATAACATTGATAGAAATATGTCTGTTTTTCTTTTTCTTTTCTTTTTTTATCCCTTAGATGTATGACACATTTTTGCCGCGGTCACTGCTTGTCCGCCCTTCCCCACAGTTCAGCCGGTCTTTTGATAGCAGCTCACCGGTTTACAGAGGGATCCATCACGGCAGGGAAAACGCAGTTTGGAGGCTGCCGGTGATGCTGCAGCAGCAGCGTTTGGTCCGTCGAGACGCGGGATGAGACAGGTGGGGGTGGGGGCATCTGAGGGCCCACGACAAAACACTCAGCTCCACAAATGAACTAGTCGGACGCGAAATTAATGTCTCGTGAGCAAACGGTGGTTGATGAATCATTCTGCGCACAGAGAGGCAACATGCGCGTGTGTTTTTTGATTATGTAGTGTGTGTGTGTGTGTGTGTGTGTGTGTGTGTGTGTGTGTGTGTGTGTGTGTGTGTGTGTGTGTGTGTGTGTGTGCGTGTTCGGCTGAGGAGGGATGCTCTTTGATGATTCAAGGAGAGAGTTTAAAGAGGTTGCCAACGTTTAAAGGGGAAATACATTCAAAACTACATTTATATTTTTAAGATTGAAATCAGACAAATGTCATAGTCTTCCCAGTGTCATATCATATCAAATTGCTTATTTTGCTTGACTCAAAGATCGTCTAAATTAATTTATCAACTAATCGACTTAATCCACCAGTAGTTTCAACACTGTATGAGTGACTGACTGACTTATGGACTCAAGCAGTTTTGTTTGAGATGTTCCTTTCAAATTAGTTGCATGTGAATGTGAGTCAGAAAAAATAGCCACAGGGTAGAGACAGCATTTTAGAAATAGCCTACTGGCTCAAGAGTGCAACACTCAGAGAAGTTTGTTGTGTTGTGTTTCAGTGGTAGCCTATCACCTTAAATGATCATTTATAAGCAGTGGGCCTGTATAAGCACTTCATAAATAGTTCACAACACACTATAATGTGTTTGTAAGCAGATAGAAGGGCATTTTAACTAATGTGCTGTTGACTAATATAGGCTATTTGCCAATAAATAGGCCTATGTCTTTTCTTAAGACGCATCTGTAAATGGTGTAAACAGTTAACACAGGCTAATGGATGTTTGAGAACACGGCTGTAATCATATTTAATGATATGATTAAATTGAACAACTCCTTAAAGTATAAAACATATATTTACACACAAATGGCAGGTTCAGGTTTGAAACTTTATAAATGTGTTCCAAACTCATGGAGACATGTTGAGCTTCATTCTGGACCTCAGACAAAAAAAGTGCACTTAGGGACTGTTCGTTATTTATTTAAGGAGCCACGGAGGAGTTTTGGGACCTTTAGCCAAAAAAGACATGACCCTCCCCTCACAAGTAAAAATATTTCTATGGCCCTCCTAAACAATTTGGAAAAAAGGCATGACCCTCCCCCAGCAATTTATCAATACCTTCTGTACTGGTTTGCGGTTGGCAAATATACAGATTCCCATTGTTTTTTAACAGCCATGACATATGCAACTAAACCTCTGCATTCTCATCTGACGCATCCCACTCCTCTGTTATGGTGTGGTGGCCATTTCAGTAGATTTATTCACTAACATTGTTGTGGAAACACAATAAGCATGGAAACTAAATGCACACTTCCTGCATTACTGCATTACTTCAAATACTAAGTTACTCCTCTAGTAAACTAGTATTCACTTGAAATAAAACAATAAAATATTGAAACCATTCAGCAAGGCACTCTGGGTAACATTCAACACACAAACTGGTTGCTATGGACTCGTCACTAGGCTTCATCCACTTCGCTGTTTAAACAAAGTGGAATAAACGTATAAAAGTCCAAATCTACACAAAACCAGCAATTAATTAGTAAGCTGACATCAAATGTGGCATTTAGAAAACCTTTGTTGCAACCTTGGCACGGTAAGATGTCCAGACTAGCAACAGTCATTTTCATTTTTTTATGTCCTGCTGCTGCCATCGTCAGCCAGGAAATACTTTTTTTACTAAAGCAGTATATGAAATCAGATGTATTACCTACCACCATTTAGTTGTTTTGTGTTATTTAAGATATTTATAAAATATCTGATCATGTCAGACGTAATTATTCCACTCGTTTTTTAAACAATGCAATTATTCGTTTCAGCCACCAGGGTGTCAGCTCCCCCTGCCCCACAGCAAACTCTTAATACATCCATGGGTCAGACCCATCTGGTAGCGAAGGAGGGCCACCAAACAAGCACCAAACAAGCCACTTTGAAATGTTGCTGTTTCATGAATACAAAAGTTGGGTGACCCCCCCCCCCCGGACTGAAAAATGTTGGATGACCCTCCCTTCAGCAAAGAATAAAAGACATGACCCTCTCCTATTTTCCTCCGGTGGTCCATTCCATAAATACCGAACGGTCCCTTACTATTTGTTCTGGAGCTTTCACCACATCTTGTGGACTTCATCAGCCGATGGTGTTTAAAAGAGCCTAGAGTTGTTGATAAAATATACATTAACACTAAGGGGTTATGATGACTATTTTTTTATCATTACAATGAATCAAATGACTAATGTCTAATGTGAAAGAGGCAGAAGTGGAAGAAGTACTCAGACCTTAAAGTGTAGAAATACTCTGTTACAAGTAAAAGTCTTTCATTCATAATTTGACTTAAGTAAACGTACAAACATATTAGCATCACAATATACTTAAAGTACCAAAAGTAAAGTACTCATTATGCAGAATAGCCCATTTCAGAATAATATATATTATTGGATTATAATTATTGATGCATGTGTAGGCCTACATCACTTTAATGTAACTGATTTGCTGGGTATCTTGTGAATTCCCCCCTGGGGGATCAATAAAGTTTTATCTTAATCTATAATATTACAACAAAATTGATTATATAATATTACAACATAATTGATTATATTTTGTATTATTAATCTGAACATGGAAAGTAGCCTAACTAATAGCATCAAATAAATGTAGAGGAGTAAAAGTAAAGTAGCCTACAATATTTTCTTCTGAAATGTGGTGGAGTAACCTTAGGCTAAATATATCTATAGCTATATATATAGTCTATATATATAATAAGTGTATAAAAAGTAGCAGTACATGGAAATACTTAAGTAAAATGTGTAAAACAGTAGTTGAGTAAATGTATTTAGTTACTTTCCACCAGTGGAAATGGGTTGCTCCGAGTGAACACTTATTTAGATAATTATTATCGGACTCTGCAGTTTCCTTCAGCTCTGAGTTTTTTAGCATCTGTTCGCTCATTGCTTTACTGTTTTGGTTCACTCGCACTGCTCTCATATTGTTTCCAGATGCAGCATGCAGCTGTTTTCAGTAAATAGGCTTGAAGAAAACGAGTGTACACAACCTGCTAACCACCAAACAACGATAAAAGACCTGTGGCTAGCTAGTGGAGCATTTAAGCTAGCAGCTAAAGAGACGTATTTCCCTCAGGAGTTGGTGGAGAAAAACAGACTTAAAAGAGAGTAAATATTGGGCTTACATTCATCAGGTGGCCAGAAACACGACTCCAAATGAATGCTAATGTTGCTTCATGTTGGCTGGACAGTTGCTAACAAGTTCGCCACTTATAGCTAAGTGATATCCACCTTAGATTCACTGCATGTTTACACTGCCCCCATGTGGTCATAAAAACAGTTGCAGTTTTCTTTTAAATGTCCTGTTTCATTATAGTGTATTAAACAAAACCCATAACCCACAGCCTCCAAAATGATCATAACATTGAATCAACACCTCATTTAAAACCGTTTCAATACATTATATATTTAAATGATATAGGCCTATAATAACATTCATGAAGTTAGGATTTATTGCACGACTATGAGACTGTATTAGTTTTAGTTAGGTGTAGCTAATAAACTGAGTGTTTATATAGTGCTTATAAATAAAATGTGGTGTTGAAATAAAGTATTTTTTATATTATTTGTTTTTATATTGTTTGTATTTTGCTTTTCTGATTTATTTGTCATATTTTATTAATTCTGTCAACGATAACTATAGTGATGTGCTGTTTGTCTTAATAACATAAATAACGTAACATAAATACATGTATGTTATACAATATGTGAATGGCTATGTTTAGGTGGATTTTCCCTTTAACGTTGGTCTTGGTGAATAATGGCCAATCAAATGTTTGGAGGCACAAATGCAAATATTATAGCCACAAACACACGCACACAAACACACACACGCATGCGCACACACACATGCACACACACACACACACACACACACACACACACACACACACACACACACACACACACACACACACAGAGAGAGAGGTCTGCGCCACCAGCTACTGCATGAGTATGACTAATCTCCAGTTTGAAATCAAACTGACAATAAAAGACAATCTGT
Source organism: Sander vitreus (assembly GCF_031162955.1). Lineage (NCBI taxonomy): Eukaryota > Metazoa > Chordata > Actinopteri > Perciformes > Percidae > Sander > Sander vitreus. Next base: position 23,489,986 of record NC_135861.1, on the reverse strand, counting down.
CCTCTCCAGAGTAATGCCCAGTAGCACAAGCATTAAGGATGGCTGATTGGATAAGACCATGACTAATAACTCTGCATCTGATCCAAGGGTGGATATCCAAAGGGGCACTGAGGTTGTGAATACTTTTTTTTGCTCAACTTGTCCGTTGACAGTAACCTCACATATTGTCTCCCAACAAGACAGACAGTTAATGCAGCAATAGTGGACTGTAACTACGTGCATGGTGACATTCCACTTGTCTTCATTGGGGCAGCTGTTGCATATAGCAGCTGTTTGATCCAGATGATTGAGTTGTTAATAAAAGACATCCAACACCCTGCAAAGCCTGACTGGATGTGGGTCATGTGAAATGTGCATCACCAGGCTTTAGGCTCAAGCGCATTCAAACAGCCAGTGAATCAGTTGGCTGCATGTCTGTGACTGTATGCCAAACAATCAATGACTTAATGAAAATACGGACATACAGCATGTGACATCCCAACACGCCATCTCCTTCACCCAGGAGTGTCAAATTGAACACCACTCTTCAACCTCTCCATCCTCCACAGCTCTGGACTCTACATGTACAGTATAGCTTTATATATGGACAACATCACCCGTAGACCAGTATTTGGCTTAATGATGCACATAATACACCTGCACCTTGTCCATAATTTAACCAATCATTGGCAATATTCTTATCACTATGGGAGTATTAGTATAAGAAGTAGAGTCTAACAATATATTGCATTATATTGCTTATAATAATACTATTTTATTACCACTATATTGTTATTATTGTGCTTTTTTATATTGCTATATTATATATACTCATAGTATTCTCTTCAATTCTTCTGTTATACTTGTATTATAGAACTATACTGTATACAGTGTTTGTATTACATATACTGCACATATATTCTGTATAGCATTTTTGCTATACAGCTATTGCTACCATTTGAATTTCTTAAATATCTTATTTCATTTTATTTGATAAGATATTTAAAGAATGTTTTGGGCTTTTCCACCTTTAATTTGACAGGACAGCTAAGTGAGAAAGGGGGAAGACATGCAGGAAATCGTCACAGGTCGGATTCCCTGGGATAACCCTGGACCTCTGCGTCGAGGCATAAACCTTGCAGTATATGTGTGCCTGCTCTACCCACTGAGCCAACCTGTCCACACATGTAAAGAGTTATTTATCTGTTTTCTCACCTCTTAATTTGTCTCTGAGCTGCTGTAACATCTGAATTTCTCCTTGGGGATCAATAACGTCCATGTTATCTTATCTTGTCTTATCTTAGCCTAAGGGTGAATAATTGAGTAACAGGTGTTGTATAAAAAGATGCAGGAGCTCAAATGGGAACTCAATGGGAAAACAAATAAAGCCTTGAACAATGTGATCTGTCCCTTTCCAATGTATTTTATACCGTCAAAATATATTTTTGTTTTGAATTATGTTATTTTAGAACAAAATTAAAACCAAATGCTGCCATAGGACATGGTAATGTACGTCCAGAGTTTGCTTTGCTTTGCATTAGAATACATAATAAAATAACAAAAGAACAAAGAGTTAAATACAATTTAACAGCTTTAATGTGGTATATTATTTCCTTCTTTTCCTTCTTTAATAACGCTTTCCCTAAAATGCTTATGAGATAAGCAGACAATGCCTAATCAGCTTAGCAACAACAGCCTGTATAAGTCAAGATGGATCTAATCAGGAAGATGCAAAACAGACCAGTTTTTACCATCTCAATACAACATTTTTTTGTTTGTTTTGATGTTTAAAATCTGTCTGGGTAACTATTATTAAATGTCTTTTTCCTCTTCTTTATTTTATGTTCCAGATGGAGAAAAATAGGAATTTCTGTCACAATCCATCCATCATTGTTACAGTACGTAGTTTACTTTGTGTAGTGCATTTAGTCCCACAGGCAGGCATTTCAAATGAAACCAAAGCACGCAGTTTTATTCTCCTTATTAATTAAATATGTAACAAAATTAGGTTTGTAACCGGTTCTGTTCAGTGTTGTAACCCATACAAAATGATGACACATTGTTGGCAGAGAAAGTGAAAATAGTGGAATAGATCTTGCTTTGTCTCTGGCCTCCCTTTGAGTAGTGTATGCTATATAGTGAGCGTTTTGGAGGAGGGACAAAACTGTTCCACTATGAACTGCCAAGCTCTGTTGTGAGCTTGATCAGATCAGTCCATTCCATCACTGACAATCTGTTGCATGTAACAATTCCCATATCCAGTGCTCATTCCAGGACTAACAAACTGTTTCTCACATTATTCAGAAAGCATTACTGCCAGGCATTTGTGTTGCTTTTACTCTTCATATTTCTGATGCTTACAGCTGCTTGATCCATTTTGGATCTGTGAGTATTTTTAGATTACATTTATTATATACATTTTGCTGTTTTTTGGTAACACAGACAAAGACTAAAGCTTGAGACAGAGGACATGACATTAAAAAAAAGCGCTTTGAGCTAAATGACGTTTAGCAGTGTAATGTTTACCATGTTCACCATCTCAGTTTTGTGTGTTAGCATGCTAACATTTGCTAATTAGCAGTGCACAATGCAGAGTACAGTTAAGGCCGATAGGACTGTCACTAGTTTTGCAGGTATTTGGTCATAAATCCAATTAAAATTTTGATCTGATGATGGCGCTATTGATGAAAAGTGAAAGGATCATCAAAGTTATTATCATTTAGATTTATTATGATTCAGCCTTTATTATGATGTTCAGGGGAACATGAATGTCGTACCAAATTTCAGGCAATCCACCCAATAGTTGTCTAGAGATTTCACTAAAAAACTAAAACGTTAACCTAATGATGGAGTTGAAAAGTCAGGGGATCACCAAAGCCAGTGGGCTTCATCTTCTGGGCACAAAGAAGATGATAACAATAAAGGTGATGTATCGTTAAACTCTGTACCCTGTCTTAAGCTCTGATTGAATAGCGTGTGTTTTCCCTAAACACACAGAGTCCAGAGAGTTTGCCCACTGGCATTCAAAACTGGGTTCTTCCTGTGGAGGATTGGCATTAAAATGCAGACTGCTCATCATGCTCGTGCCCCCAAGACATCACGCCAATTATGTGTCTCTGTGGGAGCAACCTATTTGTGTAAGATCTTCTTAAAACAAGAGTAGGGAGTCACAGCTGCTCTACATCCGTTCTAGTTCCTGACTGGACAGAATACGCAGGCACGTGTCACCTCTCGCTGTGACCCCGCAGGCCCATCTAACTACGGCTGTGGAAAGGTAGTGACGTTGCAGTCACCATACAAGCACAGGCTTTTGGTTCTGTTCACACCCCTGCAGAGAGAATTCAGTCCCACTGTGCAGCTCTGCATCTCCATTTTAGTGAGTTAACATATCTGTACAACTTGACCACAGCTCTGTCAAACATGAATCCTAACCTTTCTTCACCACACAAACACACACACACACACACACACACACACACACACACACACACACACACACACACACACACACACACGCAGTTTTGGGTGCTCTGCTTTATCCTCAGTGCTTTTGTTTTCCATCTCTTTTCAAGGCCTTTAATTTTTAAAACAACATTCACTTGCTAATTAGGTGACTAATTGGACACCCCGCTCTCTGGCTTTGAGTGTGTCATCAGGTTTCACACTGTAATCCAGATCATTTACTTTAATATTTGCAGACAATTTACAGCTGAAGTGAATAAATTGGATTTAGTCTCCCTTTTTTTATCATTGTGAACAATAGTGTTTCCCACCATATAAACTAAAACAATTGCACACGTTCAGCAAATATGTGCTATTACTGTAGTTAAAGGCTCACCTTTGTGCACCCTGCACTTCCAAAACAGAAAAGGGATTCTAGATGTGAATCCACATCACAGAAAGATTTAATGTACATATTGTGAGCATTAAACAGGCTAGCAAATAGAGTCTGCAATGCAAAGAGGCAATGGGTTGTCAGGGGCAGCTGCCAAGAGGCTGTTAGGTGGGCGAGTGGCATTTCATCATACAATTCATGTACAGTAATCAATGACCACTCACCGGTGGAGAGAAGAGGGACCGGGGAGAGAGTGAGAGTGCCAGTGGGCATGTCAGATAAAAGCGCTGAAGGAGAAAAACAAGGAACAGGAGGAGGTTGCATTGTATTTGGCGGGGGGTACGGCAGACAAAAGTGGGGTTGTGTAAAAGTAAGCAGATGATTATGTAAGCAATTATTTGACAGGGGGAGACACACATAAAAGGCCAGGGAAATGTGCTGATTGAAAAAGCTGAAGAGCTTGAACCTCCTCGCTGTATAATCCATCTCTCAGTGACCGCTCTTCAGATCAAAGATCTTTTTTACCCTAATTAAACATCTTTTGTTATGACAAACATTTGTTCTTTGTCTTTCACATCATGTGTTTTTCATTTATTTACCCGCCTGTTTTCTTTTGGAAAAAGCTAAAAACCAACACTGTTCATTTTGTATGCAGGAGGTGTACTTACAGTAAATGCTTTAGCTGTTACTAGAGCGTGACGGTCTCTTATTGGGGCAAATCTGGTCAGCTATGCTTCTATTTTTTATTTTTTTTAAACACCACCAGCCTTGTAAGCCTGGCACCATTCAGGCAGCACTGCAGATGGCTTTGTAAATCAAGCTCCAACATTTATGCCTGGATGCCATGTTTGAGATATAAAAAAAAAACAGGAAGTGCTGTGAATAGCTGAGCTCAATTTCTTCCAGTTTGGAGGCAATCTATCGAACACAGAGTGATTTTGAACCCATGAGACAGAGCCAGACATGATTCATGAGTCATGCAGGTAAACAACAGTGTGTAAACCACGCAGGACATCAGTTATAATAGAGAATAGGATTTATAGAAGATTAACGATTCAGGGGAATAGAAGATTAGTTACAGACAATAGCGAGCTATTCTGACCATTGACTAATTGTATTGTGGGTGCTCTGATGTGCACCAGATTAATGAACATGTGCTGAGTGAGTTCAGGCAGAATATGCTGTCAACCAGACCATGAACACATGGTTATAGGGCTACACTGTTCCATTTTATATATAATACCCTAATATAATGACAGCATGAGTCAGAGGTTTTAACTGTACAATCCAGTGCTTTGATTCTGCTCTTCTAATTCAAAATAAACACTGGCCGACAATTAATATCCTCATTTTCCCCATCAATCATTTCACAAAACAACAAAACACCAACCATCGCAGAAAACAAGGCAATCCATCATAAAGCGGAAAGTCATCAATCATACTCGTTTAAAATAAACAAACCCTAATAATAAAGCTGAAGCTCATTATTTTTAGGTCAAGAGGTGAATTCCTGTGAGTTTTCCTTTTGGCCATGTTGATACTGTATCAGGAGTTTTCAAATATCATCCTGGAGGTACAAACATCAGAGCGATATTTAGTTTATATTTAAAATAATCCAGTGGATATGTCCTCAGATTTTAGTAAAATCAATTTACAGCAAAGGCCAATTTTACGGCCATGTTGAGCAGCTCTGCTCTTGCTTTACCATATGATCCAATTACTAAGCAACTGTCTACTATATAATATAAATATACACTCTTCATCATCAGACACTTAGAGAAACACTGTAGCCTACAGAAGCCTCTGTGGTTATAGCTACTGAGAGATTAAATACAGTAAGATAGATAGAATTATTAGAGCTGTCCTGCTCTGTAAAATGTATATTTATATGTTAGTGCTGACACATTCAACAAAATATTCCTTGGAGTGAGGACTTTTCACCATCGGTATTACATTTAGTTTCATATCTATAACTGGGTCAAATTTTTTTTTAATATAAGGTGGTACTTGTTCAGTAAACGGAAGGAAGGGTATAATATTTATACAAGAGGACTGCTATCAGCTCAAATCCTGACCCGCACAGAGTTATTGTGCCATCTGTTGGATTTACAGATAATTGCAGCAGTGTGTTGCATCCAACAAAATTGTCTTTATCTACACTCATTCAAAATCTTAAAAAGTGAAATGATTTGTTGATAAAAGAAACTTCCACCAGTGAGGTAGTAAGTGCTATTATTATTATTATTATTATTATTATTATTATTAATAAAGTTGTTATATAACAAATATTCACTCACTCATCTTCTAACGCTTATCCAGGATTGGGTCGCAGGGGCAGCAGCTCCAGCAGAGGACTCTCCCTCCCTAGGGAGGTGTTCAGAGGAGGCCTCGGGGAAGACCCAGGACAAGGTGGAGGGATTATATCTCCAGACTGGCCTGGGAACACCTCGGGATCCCCCAGTCGGAGCTGGTTAATGTGGCTCGGGACATACTCAAGTGTTTTGTATTCATTGCACTATTTTTGATTATGAGGCCTACACATTACACACAAGATAACTACTGCTGTATTTTATTAACAAAATGTGATGGATTTTAATTCATTTACCTAACATTGCTTTCTGAGATTCTATATAGTTATAATTATAACTATGTTTCTTTAGTTTTTTTGCTTCTACAGTTCATCCAATAACTAAACCATGCTTCACAGTATTCAGAATGTAATATTTACATATAACCGTTTTCATAGGCGTGAACCAAAACATTGTTTTTGGATACTGTAACTGGCAACTGAGTTATAGAAACTACAGCAGAACTATTCAGCTCGGGTAAAAGATTCTAGATGTTTGCATCGAACAAATGTAACACAGTCACAGACACCTAAACATCACAGGAATGTCTGCAGCTACAGATGCTTCAGTCATAGTTATGTTTCAAAGTTGTCTTTAGTGCGAAGTTGTTGTGAGTATTGTAATGCTTAAAACCAATGTAATTAATAAAAACACTTTATTAGAGTGTTGATTATGAAAAGACTTAAGATTTGAGAAAGTAAGTCAATTTAAGTTTTGGTCTTAAATATGCGAGGGTTCAAAAAAAGCTAATAAGCTAATCAAACTATTCACTGCCAAGTTTTTTACTTAACTTACTCAAGTCAAAGTAGAAATACCTCAATGTCAAATAAAGTCCATTACAAGTAAATGTCCTGCATTCAAAACGTCACCAGAGAGGTATTATCAGCAAAATATACTTACAATATCTAAAGTAAAAGTACTTATTTTGCAGAAAGGCCCCTTCCAGAAAGTTAATGTTATGATGTTACATTATTGTATAAAATGCAATACAATAGTCCCATATAAAAGCATGGTAAATAATAATAATAATAATAATAATAATAATAATGACTGACTTTTGTGTTAGACAATAAAATGATGAAAAAAGGGTTTTAAGCCATCCAAGATATTTTAATATGTAATGTACCCAGAATGATCAGCAACTAAATTATGTAGGAAATATTCACCATCATCCCACCAGTAGTGAAGGAAGTATTCCGATCTTCTACTTGAGTAAAAGTACTAATACCGCTGTAAAAAAAAAAAAAAAAAAACTTTATGAGTAAAATTACAAATATACTTAAAGCTAGCATTGTGCAAAATTCCTCATTTTAGAAAAATATACATTATATTATTGCATTATAATTTGTGTAAGCATCACTAATGTCACAGCTGTTACAGGAGTGGCTATTTTCAGCTGGGTAGCTTCATGTTAAACAATATCTCAGAATGTAATAGTTGATTCATATTTTGTATTAATAATCTTAATCTGCAAAGTAACTAGGCTAAATAACATTGTCAAGTGGAGTAAAAAGTAAATCTGCCTCTCTGGAAATAATGGAAATACTCACGTAGCCTAAAGTACAAGTACCTCAAAATTGCACTTAAATACAGTAGGCTACTTGAGTAAATGTGACCTACTTACATTCCACCACAGCATCTTACTACATCCATGCCTACTACACAAGATACAACATTTTGATTTTGAGGTAACGTTAACGTTATTAATATTGCAAAACATGTTTTTCTCAAGTAAATGCTTTAAATCTGCACATCCATTGTACTAATTAATAAAACTCCTTCTAAAAGAAATGAGCGGAAGCATCGTGAAAAACAAAAAACAGTGTTTTTCTTACCTAAATTACAAGAATATATATATGTATTACAAACATTAAACATCAGCCGTGGTGGAGCAGTGGTGGTGGAGGGGCAGCGCTCCGGAGTGGGCGGGGTTGACCCGAGTAGAGGGGCGGGGCTGTTGAGAGGTCAAAGTTGAATGCATTTTGTCTTTTGTGCCAAGCAGAAGAGTGGAGTCCGATCGAATAGCGGCGTCTCTTCCCTCTTCCCCGGATCCTTTTAAAATTCCCTCCCGAACCTCTCCCCTTCTACCCTTGCCACCCTACCCACCCCCTGAACACACTTCAAGGGACGGTTCGGGTAAGACCTCCAGAAATATGGCTTTGTTTGTGTTTTTCCCGTTCAGAGTGACGGACTGAAGGGATACCTCGGCGTGCCTCAGTGCGCTCCGCAGGCCGCGGGATCAGACTATTCCCTGGATCAGGCGATGCTAACGCTAGCGACCTGGATCGAAAATGACAGAACTGCATTTAACTTTATGGCAGATCAGGAGTTAGTTGCTAGCCTCTGTATTTAAAGTGTATTTTACAGAAATAATCCAGCCGTCTAGCTAGGTAGGAATTTATAAAGTCACGGTAGAAATGTTACGATGCTAACTTAACGTTAGCCTTCAAATGCTGCTTGCGTGAATAGCTGTGATGCTCTTCTATAATAGGATCTGTGATGTTAACGTTATTCAATGGGGCTTCTTGTTACAATCAATGCACGCTATTACTATTACATAAAGTGGACGATTTGGTGGCTTGCATTTAACGTTAGGCCTTAAATATAAATCGGCCCTCTATGTCGCAACAACTGTTTAATGCCGGGTAATAGACATTGCCCCAGGGAGACAGTGGGTCATTGTGCAAACGTGAATGAGTGGACCCGGGCCAGTCTAACGTAAATTGCCAGAATGAAACGCCACATTCTTTAAACATGACAAGCTAACGTTATTAAAGTACAGCACAAGTCCACACGATGTTAACTTGCTACATCGCTTAATTGTTCTTCACTGACAGCAGCTTTTTAGTAAACAAGGCTTTCTGCTGAGATGTCCTCATAGTTTCCAGTACCTATATTTGTCCCTGATGGTCACATTTTCCGCTCTATTGCAGACATTCAACCAGTGACCAAAGACCCACTTTGTTGGCCAGTTTAACTCTGGATTCACCTGCAGAAATGGACTCAAGTCTGGTTGAAGGAGGACTTAATGTCACCTTAACCATCAGGCTACTCATGCATGGCAAGGTGAGGCTGACAGCATGCAATGTCTGATAACATGTTTCAAATCTAAGACCCAATCTGAAGTCTGCATTCACTCCTGAGTTTAATTAGGGCAATCACAATGAAAACAAACATCAATTTTTCCTCTGCCAGGTGACCACAAAGACTGAATTTATTTCTTTAATAAGCATTTTCGTTCTCTTCTGTAGGAGGTTGGAAGCATCATTGGCAAGGTAAGTCAGTTTTATTGCCCGATGATTGCTATCTTCATCTTGCCCCTCAGTGTGTTTTGTAAATATTGTGTATTTGTGCTTTGCTTACAGAAAGGAGAATCAGTAAAGAAAATGAGAGAGGAGGTAAGATGTTTAAAAAAAGAAATAACGTGGGTAAACGGGAAGAAATATGTCCATACATTCAGTGACATTGACTCATGCATCATATGATAACACTGCGACTGAACAGATTTCCTCTTTTGTTCCCTTGTCTGTGCAGAGTGGGGCTCGCATCAACATCTCAGAGGGGAACTGTCCGGAGAGGATCATAACCCTTGCGGGACCCACAACCTCCATTTTTAAAGCCTTCTCTATGATCATTGAGAAACTGGAGGAGGTTAGATGTGCTCGCTGTGTCTTAAGTCAGACATGTATAAAGCAACAGAATTGACACATTCGAGTCTTCTAACTCTTGTTGTCGTGTCATCTTCCCACCAGGACATTAGCACCTCAATGACTAACAGTACAGCCACCAGCAAACCACCGGTCACCATGCGTCTCGTTGTGCCTGCCAGCCAGTGTGGCTCACTCATTGGTAAGGGCGGCTGCAAGATCAAGGAAATCAGAGAGGTTTGTCATCCTTTTTTTTGTTTTTGTTTTTTTTGTTGTTGTTGTATCTTATCTCTGATTTGTCCTAACTCTTGTTTGTTTGTGGATGTGTCTTCGCAGTCAGCAGGAGCTCAGGTACAAGTAGCAGGGGACATGTTGCCCAACTCAACAGAGCGTGCCATCACCGTTGCAGGGACCCCACAGTCCATTATCGAGTGTGTCAAGCAAATCTGCGTCGTCATGCTTGAGGTACGACACAGTTTACTGTAATGCCGCATTTACTCTTTTGGAACTGTATGATGACTGTTATTAATACCTCCTGGTGGTTTATTAGTTTATGTGTTGCTGTTGATGTATTGACTATCAATGGTGTATATTTCTGTTGTTCTTAGTCTCCACCAAAGGGAGTGACCATCCCGTACAGACCCAAACCCTCAGGCTCTCCTGTCATTTTTGCAGGTGGTCAGGTAAATGCTTGTTTGTTCTCTAGATCTGTCACTTGTACTATTTGTCCCAGCAGTGTCCACTGTTTTGAGGGGAAAGAGTCCCAGTTTTTACTGAAGCACAGGTCCAATGAATTTAATCATACTCGGGCTGTCATTCTAGTGGCGAGTGTGCTGTCTGTGGCATGCCTGCCTTTGTTCTTGTAGTACACCAAGGACAGAGGACTGATGGATATTGGAGTACACTGTGTGTGACACTGCCACACCCTCCTAAGTGCTGTTCTCTCCTTGCAGGCCTACGCTGTCCAAGGGCAGCACGCCATTCCACAGCCTGATGTAAGTGAAGGGCCCTCTGTAAGTGATCCAATATATTTGCAACTTCGGTCCTCGGAAGCCATGCCACCTTCTTGTTTCATCCCACTGACTCTTATTTTTCCAACCCCCACTGCCTGATATCCATTTAACAATTTCAAACATTTATACTTATTTAACAATTTAACAATGATATTTTTTTCTACCCTTTTAGGCTAAATCATGAGTTCCATGTTCCATTTCATATTTTCCTCTCATCATCACTATAACTACTAGGAAATCATTTCAAAAATTTCAGCTTTGAAGTGTCTTCTAGATTTTCCTCACTCATGCTTTCTGTCTGTTTGCGCGCTGCCTCCTTTTCTCCATTGTTTCAACAGCTCACCAAACTTCACCAGCTGGCCATGCAGCAGAGCCCCTTCCCCATTGCACATAGCAACCAGGGCTTCCAGGGTAGGTGGACAGATTGAAAGAGGGAATGCGATTACTGTAGATTTGTAATAATCCACCTAGTCAACACTCTCATTGGCTTTCTTTGCATTTCTTCAGCTGGGATGGATGCCTCTGCACAAACTGGCTCTCATGAGCTGACCATTCCAAACGATGTAAGTTGCATTTATCTCCTTTTTTGCTTATTCTCTCTCTCTCTGTGTGTGTGTGTGTGTGTGTGTGTGGAAAAATATGATGCCATTTTATTTTCTTGCTGTTTTTTTTAATCTTTCCTCGTGTAGTATTGAAGATGCTGATGTGTTCTCACGTTTTTCTTCATCTCCCTCAGCTCATTGGCTGCATCATTGGCCGTCAGGGCGCAAAGATCAATGAGATCCGTCAGATGTCAGGGGCTCAGATCAAGATTGCCAACCCCGTGGAAGGCTCCACTGACAGGCAGGTCACCATCACTGGCTCCCACGCCAGTATCAGCCTGGCCGAGTACCTGATCAATGCTCGGTAAGAGGCATTATGCTACTGCAACACATCCACCACAGAGCAGCAAGTTTACAGGAACACAGCAGTGTTTTAGGTCAGACTGTTTACTTTGTATCTAAAATATGTAAACTCTAGAGTAGGGCTGGGTGATACGGACCAAAAGCCATATCTATGTATTTTTTGTCTGAATGACAATATACAGTATATATCTGTGTTCTACAAAGTGGGCTGTTGTAAGTCAAAGCCACATGTGATATGTCACAAGCACTTTTATGAAATGCAAAGTAGGGCTGCACAATATTTTTTTAGTGGTGCCCTTTTATATTCAATTCAATGTTCAATTTATTCAATGAAAGAGTGTTGCAAATGATTTTCTTTCATTTGTTTTAAATTCAACAAGCAATTGTTGTATTTTAGCAGAAATGCAGAACTGAGTACACTTTTATATCGGTTTATTTATCGCAAGTAATATCGTTATCGCGATGTTCAACAACCAAGCATCTTTTCCTCATATCGTGCAGCCCTAATGCAAAGACATGGTTTCCTTCCATGTTTGAAAATATACAGCTGCAACACACGCAAATGAAAATATATATCTAAAATAAATGGCCTATATTTAATAAGAACGGGCCTATCTCTGAGAATGCTCCTTCAGCTGTTTTCAACAACAGAGAGGGGGAGAGTGCGCAATGGACTGAAGCATTATAAAACTATAAAAGGTATAAACTATAAAAGGTATTAAAAACTTTCTTTGATCATGGAGATTGTTACTGTACAATTCTCTGGCTTATCAGTGAAGTTTCGGTTTACGGATTCTCTACTCAGAATGACGGCTGATTCTTTATGAACGGCTCCAGCGCGGTCATCAGCGTCACATATGGCTCATGTATGAAATGTCTGTATCGTCACGGTGCTGCATTTTTAAAATGTATTATGAACTACGATAATCTGGTCATGGGTCATGTTTTTCGCTCACGTCCAGGCGCGTTCCCACTCGCGCTCACTCCTAGAACTGAAGGTAAACGTTACGCCCAGTAGCTACTGTTCTTCAGTGTTTTTTGGCCGTTGTCCAAATACAGGTGTTCCTCTCTTGCTTTAACACAATATACAGCTGGGCAAATAATAAAAAAAAAAATCTAGGCAAAGTCAGCAGTGTGGGCCTGCCTCCATGTTGCAGGAGAGCCTGTGAGCGAGTGGGGGCGGGGTTGCCCGGAGAGTGTGAGAGACGAGAGATGCAGACACGGGCCCGGCTTTACTGAAGAAATGGGTTATGTAACGCAACCTCAAACTATATCGTTGTAAACGGTAATGTCTCATCTCCTATGTCGTTTGAAAATATATATCAATATACCTTAAAACGTCGATATACTACTCTAGAGTGCAGTTTACAGGAGTTCAACATTCACAGGACAATAACTTGATAATAAGCTTCTTTTACAGGTGATGTCTGTAATCTAGTCCAATACATTTTCTTTTGTCATATTCAGTGAATATCTCCTCACAGTCTGCTAGCTGACGTGTGTGTGTGTGTGTGTGTGTGTGTTAAAAGAAAATCGGGTGTTCATACACAGCCCTGGCTCTGTAAATGGGAAGTGTCGCACAACGTTATTCCGTTCGTGGACAGGAAAAACGCCATGGGTGTTTAAAGAGAGGCAGTGGGAGCGAGTGGGACGGTACATCTGGCACATGCTAACGTTCTGACGCAGCACTGACGGGAGGGGTGTAGTTGTTTGGGTGTTGAGTTAAAAATATCGACAATCTTTCTCCAGAATCGCAGACTCACAACTTTTTTTTAATTGATTTCCTGGAGTTTTCTTCTCATATGTTAATTTGGCCAGCCATGTCAAAGACACCCTCCATATTAATAATAATGAGGACCGGGAAATGAAAATGGTAAATATTTACTGAAGCTTTAATCACATCAGACTCCAATTACTAGGCAGTTGTTACTGGGAGGAAAAAGAAAGCGGAATCCTGACTGGTGCTGTAAAAACTTCAATAACCTTTCAATACTAGTAATAATTACACACTTCAAAGTGTGTGTGCGTGTACACACCAGGTTTTTGTTGGTCAATGGCGCGATCATTTCCCGCTGCCTCAAGATAGCAATACGCCAACAATGCACCTGAGCACACCTCCCTAGGACCAGCACGCCCATGGGAGCATTTGCTATTTAAACGACGCGGGCGCTGGATGGAAAATTAACAACTGCGTCGTTCTTAAACTAGCAAAGACACTTGCGTCGGGCTTTGCGCCGCGTCAGGCCGGGTGCAAGATAGGGCCCTAAGTCCCATTTGGATAAGTATGAAGGTTTTAAGTAAACCTTCCTGTTAAGCCTGGCCTTTTAGTACGCGTTAAATGTATTTTATTAATACATTTATTTTATTCCATGTTTTAAAATGTTAATATTCCCTCTTTATTTTATCTATTTTACTTTTATTTTGAAATTAATTTGAACTTTTTATTTTGTGTGTGCATTAGCGCCTTACTGTCTTATCTGCTTGTGAAGCACTCTGAATGACACTAACCTGTATGAAAGGTGCTATACAAATGAAGTGATTTTATTGGGGGATTAAAGCGGGAAGAAGGCTAATGTATTTATTATTACCAGAGCATTGGTCCGTTTTGTCCCATTCAGACAGGATAAAAATGTCAGGAGGAAGTGGATAATAAAATATTTGTCTTAACGGACTTCATCATTTTGGGCGACATTTTTGGTTTTGTTACACAGTGGAGGACATTCTGCGGGAAAGTCAAACTCAAACTGCCTGCTGAACTAATGAAACACAACATGCTATGTGTCACAATCAATACATTTTAAGTTTGCTGTATGAGCTCAAGTGTTTTGTATCAAATGTTAAGGTTTTTTTTTTTTGTCGTGCTCCTCAGGCTCTCTTCTGAAGCTACTGGACTCGCAGCCAACTGACATGGAGGATCGTCATCAGCACCTAACGTAACCCCTCCCCCTACTTTTTACCAAGAGGTCCCTTATTGAACTTAATGCAAAAACCAAGTACTATAAACTCACTGTTTTCTCCTCTGCTTTGGTTAGACACCTACTCAGTTGTAACTACACCATCATCATGATATTGGTATTTTTATTTATTTATTGTTTTTAAATTCCCTTTGCATATAGTTTTCAAAGACTCCCTTCTGTTGTATTTTTTCCTCTTATTTTACTGTATATCTGTATGATCTTCTTGATATAGGTAAAAAGTTTTAGAAAAATCTGAAAAGGCATAAATAATGTTTTTCTTATGTCAGATTTTTCTTAGAAAAATGTAAAAAATGAAGAAAAAAAGACACAATAGATGGACTGTTCTTTCCCTTTTTAAATATCTATTTATTTTTATTTAATACACAGCAACGTGTAAGAGTAGAATTCATTGATATTTGCCATCTTCTATTTGAAGCTGTACTTCCTGAATGAGGCATTGTGGGTTTAACGGGTTTCGGTGGGTGTAAATGATCTCCAGGTGAAGATGTATGCAGGAAAAACCTTTTTTAGTCAGAAGGTAATTTATCACTTGTTGAATGTTCAAAGGAGAATTTTAAGCTACATTTTTGTCTCACCTCTAATTTGCTGAGTAATTGTTTTGTGTCATTCCTGTTTCCATCCGTTTTATTTCTCGATCAGGACTTTTGAGCATTGTTGTGTATTGGATTCTGATAAGGGTGGGTGGGCCTTGGTCACCAGGTGTGGGCCTGAATGAGAGGAAAATATTTTCTTTTCTCTGAAATTACTATGACCATAGTAATGACGATGATGATGATGATGATAATAATAACATTGAAATGTTTGTTTTAAATAGAGAAAATATTTTTTTTAACTGCAGGGCTGGGGAATGCTGCAAGGGGCAAAACTACAAAGACATATTGGTCTTTATAAGTATATTATGCTGAGGTATTAAATTATGATTAACTAGAAGGAGAATTATAGAATTAACACTAGTTTCCTGCTATCTTTTTGCCTGGGTCAGATTTTATTTTTTATTATTCTTTGCAGGATGAAGAAACTCACGTTTTTTGTGCACGTTTTCAAAGTATTGTAGATCTGGGTGCAATTGAATTGTTGAAGAAATGAAATGCAGAAATAAAAAAGATGTGAAATGCTTAAACAATCCTTTGTTTGTTGTAATGTTTAGGTATTCATAAATAAGGCTAAATAAGGGGGATTTTTTTTCTTTTTTTAAAACCTACTGGTGTGAAAGTTGTAAATTAAGAAATGACACCGGAACAGTTTGGACATGCTTAAAGTCATTGAAAATAGTAATTTATTTCTCGTTCAGCTGTCTTATGTAATGCAGCAACAGCACAAACTGTAGCCAATGACCAACCCATCTTTTTAGACAAACATTACACTTCGTTTTTTTAACCAATACATTATTTATTGTTGCTCATAATATTTTGCTTTCGATATAATTCCTATGTTACAGGTACAATGTGCAATGCTGTATAAAAACAAAACATTTCTATTTAAACCCGAAGGATACTTGCTGTTCTACTAGCAACCACCACAGAAAAGTGCTCTATTCCTTATCTGGCTACCTCCGCAGTTATCTTAAAGGGTAAAAGGGACAGTTGAGGTTCTTATGAAGCTTATGAACATCATGAACTAAAGGAGTCCTTTTGGTTCTTTACTTAAAGGGGAACTCCACTAATTTTACACATCAAGATTTTAAAAGTTTTATAAAGACTTTTGTGGTTTCGTACAACTAAACTGCCTTGTGATGTCATTTGAGGCAGCATCAGTTGGGCCCGAAGACTACAATTTTGAAAATAAAACATAATCTGGAGGTGTGGAGTTAAAAAGAAGTGAGTTAAACAGGCCTCTGTAGCCCACCACTCATCTCTGCTTGAGGTTAGCGGCTCGAGGCTACATTAGCCACAAACCTCGGAATCTCGGACAACACTGTTGTCGGTCAAGTTGCACTGTGGGTAATGTAGGCGCCAGGTATTGACAAGAAAGAAAAGTGTGTGGAATAAAGCAGATAGTATCTCTGCTTCTGCTGAGTCTGACAATGTTATAGGAGTGCAATGCTGTATCGGAGGAGGACTCCTTTACTAAAGCACCAGTGTTTGTTGCTTAGATAGTACCTTGATTACCAATGCTAGTGTATTCTATGAACACACGCAAATCAATACTAATAAAACAATCAAAAAGCCAACCATTTCAGAAACCGGCGGAGAAACACCGGCATACATACAATGGCAAAAGTGCATTTTGAGTGAACCCAAAGGTCTCCCATCCTATCACAAATTTGATAAGCTTAATAAAAAACCTCACCCATGTCTTATGTGTATTTGAAACTCAGTAGTAGGAGGGTTAAAAAAAATAATATATTACCTACTGAGAATCCTAACTATGCATCATGATCGACGTCTTGGTGAGATTTTCATTCCATTTTTTTTTTTTCTTGAGTAGTGACATTTATTAACAAAAACCAAAACAAAATAACTGAAGTAATACTTTCAGGAATAAAAAAGTGTAAACTTTCACAAAGTATAAAACTGACACATTCGAACCATAAATTATAAACATGTAGTCATGCATTTGTTCACAGGGCTGCATACAGTTTAGTCTTACATTTTTATCTTACAAATAAAATAAAGTTAGATATTTCTCATGTGGTATGTAATGGATATTTACATTATTATTCATTAGTATTTAATGCATTAGTGTGTGGAGTATCATGGAGGATGCTCCCAGAGTGAGGATTAGAGTGTTTAAAGGACAACGAGTGTGGTATCTTGTGCGTGCGTGTGCGTCTGTGGAGGGTTTTTGCTGAACCGAAGCAGTGGCTAAGGTTACCTTGGTAACTCTTTTGCCTAAAACAAAAACCCTTCTGAAATTAAATGACATTAATCTGATGTCACAAGCTGCCAGGATATCTGATGTCAGGTTATGACAAATGTCCTATGTCATCTGATGTAGGTTTGCCAGCCAACAAACTTATGAGACACCATAAGTCAACTTGTCATAGTCTGAGTGGTGTAGTAGGTGTGATCCCTCATGACAACAGTAATGTACTGCACTGACAGATTGGTGTACGCCTGTGATGGTAGCTGGAGGTCTTTGCTAGTGTCCAGTGATCTACGGAGGTCCTGTATGGGGCACCTTTGGCGACCCCTGATAGGGTTGAGATGGTGACACCCATGCTCCAGCACTGGGAGGACGACTGGGTTCTCCGCTACCTGACTGATCCAGCTCCGCACTGTCGCAGTCAGAGTCATCACACATGGCCCGACTCTGAAGAGAGAAGCAGAAAACTATGTCATACGTGACCTACAGAAAACATTAAGTGTTTTTGGCAGAATCCAGAGCCTTTACTTGAGTAAAAGTACCTATACAACAATGTAAAAAAAAATACTCCATTACAAGTAAAGGTCCTGCATTCAAAATCCTTAAGTATTATTAGCAAAATGTACTTAAAGTATTACAAGTAAAAGTAATCGTTCTGCAGTAAAATGTCCCCTGTGACTGATACAATCTTATAGAGCCTTTCTGTGTGGCGTTTGCATGTTTTCCCCACGTTTGCGTGGGTTTCCTCTGGGTGCTCCTGTTTCCTCCCACCATAAAGACATGCATGCTAGGTAACTAGGGCTACAGCTGAAAATTAGCCGGCTGGCTGACACTGGCACATTTACAGAAATGCTGATTAATGTGCATTGTCCTCATAAATAAATAAATCTTAAAATATTACGTTAATAAAATTATATATCAGTTATTTGATTTGAAATACTGCTGTAACATTATATATATATATATATATATATATATATAGCATCATTTTACCCTCATAAGGGTCACAAGATAAATCTGAGGGGCCGTGAGATGATTCATGATTTAGAAAATTAGAAAAGACAAAGTTCAGCTATGTACATTTTCTTTTACTTTTCTCTCCTTTTTGCTTTTTTTTTTAAATTAATGGATAATTTTACCTCTTTAAGCCTCAAACTGTTTAGACATCTGAAATGTGGCAAAGGGCTCCAACCAGACACTGTTTCTTATAAGAGGTCAAAGGCCAAAAAGGTTGTCTTTAACAATGCATTTTATTTAGAATAAAAAGTAAAATATTTGTCTCTGAAATGTAAGTTGACAAAGTAACATAAAACAGATATACTGAAGTAATGTACCAGACCTTCAATATTGAACTACAGTACAGTTCTTGATTAACTGTACTTGGTTACTTTTGACCACTGTTTCTATTTTTTTTTAAGATTATTTTTTGGGCTTTTCCGCCTTTAATTGATACGACAGCTAGGTGGTCACAGGTCGGACTCAAACCCTGGACCTCTGCGTCGAAGGTATAAGCCTCTCAGTATATGTGCGCCTGCTCTACCCACTGAGGCAACCCGGCCACTGACCACTGGTTTTTAAGTAAGTGCTTTCACATCAGTCTAAGAAGATGACACAAACGCAAACATGTGATCTCTGTGGTGGAGCTGCTGTACCTCATTAGGATTCTGCTCGACGTCCAGCTGAGGTTTGGCCTGTCCTAGCGCTCCGTCTCTCTCCGACAGGCCGTCGGAAGTCTGCGCAGGATCAGTGTTGTCCGCCGGGATCTCGGACCCCTGAGAGAGGAGGTCGTCGCTGCGGTCGTCCAGCCTGTCGTCTGTGTTGGTGCTGACCACATCGGGGGTGCCGCTGTGAGAGTGGTCAGTAGTGTGGCCCTCCTCGCCGTCCGACACCGACAGGTTCTCTGAGCTGAAGGTAGACACCGACTGGCACTTGGTGATGCTGGTCGGACGTCTGGAGAGATTAAAATGAAACAAAACCAGGTTTTAATGATGTGAAAGAATGACACAAATTAAAAAGGATTCTTTGTTCTCTGAATAAATCAGCAACTCTTTCAGAGAGCGGAAAGATGGCTTGAGGGATTTTTTTTTTTGTGACGAAGGATAGCAAGTTACTCACCGTCTCCTTGGTAACTCAACCTCACTGTCAACTTCACCCTCCTCCTCTTCTGATGACACTCCACGCCTCTGTAGTCAAAAACAGGAAAGATGCACAAGTGAAAATGATCAAAGTATTACCAGAGAAATACTGAGGAGTACGAACAGATATCCGGCTCTGTACCTGTTTGCGTGTGATAGCTGCCCTGTACAGAATGGCTGAAGGAGTGAGGTGCTGACTCCCAATTCCCCCTGATGCCCCACGGGGCAACCTCACAGCACCGGCTCCCTCTTCTTTATCCTCCCCATCATGAGGCAGACGAGGAGATCCCAGGGACCCCCGCCCTGCTGCCGCGCCCCTCCCACATGGTGAGTCTGGGCTGCTGGAGAACGGGAACGACGCAGCATCCTCGCTCGGCGTGTCACTGCGTGGAGGGGTTTCTGTGAGATCATCTAGACCAGCTGCCCCCGCCTCTGATCCCCCTAACCCTGCGGAGGCACTGAGGCTCCCCCCTCTCTCCAGCCCGCCCACAGAGGGCTCCCCTTTCCCCTGCCCCTCTGCCTCTAGCGTGGTGCAGATGAGGTCAGGGCTGGAGGAGGATAGCTGCCTCTGCTGCTGCTCATGGCTGAGGCCCAGCAGGGCTGTAGAGGGCTCCAGGAGCTGCTTAGAGGTATTAGTGGTAGAACTGTTAGCCTGGGCAGTCGTGTCCCTATTAGGGGAGGACTGATTTGCCTTAAGTCCAGCCAGGTCCCCACTGCTGCCCTTCCCGGGCTTGCGATGTCGGGTCTTTACCCTCCGAGACCGGCTGGGAGAAGTGGAGCTTCTGTTGGGGCAGGCTGGGATAGTGACTTGCATCACAGAGGAGTCCATTTTAGGAATGATTACCTCAGACTTGAGGATGTCTGGCCTAAAAGAGTAGGAGGGATTAGTCAACAACTACAAACCACAAGCCTAATGAATATTTATTTCAGTATCAATTTTTTATTAGATAACGACTAAAATGAGATCTCACACCTCTTTCCCGAGGGCAGTTTCTGTGGGACATTTCTCTTCTTGATGAGTTTGTCCATGGAGTTGGAGGAGCTGCTCTGCCTGGAGCTGTGATGCTTAAACAAGCCTGGATACTTTTTATCCAAAGACTGCTCTCTCCTGGAAAGACAAAATACCAAAAGACACCAAAGTGTAAACACACTGCAGCTTATTAATTTGTAAAGAACGTATACCCTGTGTTCATGGATTTATTTGTACCTCTGCAACTCTTTCTCTTTGAGCTCCAGCTGCAGCATGACAGCACTGAGCTCCATGTAAAGGTTGTTAGCCCTCTCCAGTTTCCGCTCATAGTGCTCGCGAATGTCCAAAGCATGCCTATGAATAAAAGAGGCTGCTGATGTCATTTTGCATCTGCATGAGAGACTCCAAATCCTCCACAATAGACATGCACTCAAGGCACTTATTTCATCCACATGGGCGGACAAAAGAATGACACCGAGAAATGGGACAGAGTGAAAGTGGCCTCATACATGTCAACTAACATAGTAAAAGGTACCACCAACCACTGGTTGAAAAGTATGTGAGATATAAAAGTTTAAAAAAACAGACCTGAGCTCCTCTCTGCGTCGATTGATCAGTTCCTCATCGAGTCGGTGGATACAAGTACCCTCAGATTTAATCTTCTCAAAGTGCTGTTTCACCTCTTCTCGCCATTCAGCCTGATAGGAGCACAGTTCTGTTAACCAGCTCCGTCTCGCCACAGCTGACTTTAAAACAACTTGTCTTTTGCATGGCAGTAAAAGTCAGATTAATGTGCAAGCATGTGTGGGGGCGTGTGTGTATTTGTGTACACCTTGCTTTTTATTTAAGTGTGTGATTTGTGAGTCTTTTGGTGCAGTCACAGATCTTCCATATTCAGACGGGGGACTCGGAAGAAACAACCATACCTGAGACTTGAAGTATGTCTCTTGTGGAGTGGACAGCACATCAGCTGATGCTATATCCAGATGAAGAAGGATCTGACGGAAAGAGGGCCTATTCCTGGGCTTACAGTTCCTGCAAATCCAAGACGGGAAAGACAGCTGTGTACATTTACAGCGCCTTCCCATACAGCTACACTCAACCCTTGCTTTCACTTCTCTAATCTGCTCATTTTCTGCCTCTCTTGTCCTCTCGTCCCTGTTTATTATTTTTCTTTCCTTGTTCTCTATTTCTAGGTGTTACTCACCAGCACTGTCTGAGGAGGATCTTGAAGCCGTCGGGGCAGCTCTCAGGAACGGGCAGCTGAAGGCTGTTGTTTCCCACACCCCAGATGATGGCAGATGAGTCCACATCTTTGTAAGGGATCTCTCCAGTTAGCATCTCCCACAGCACCACTCCAAAGGACCTTAAAGTTAAGTCAAGCTTTATTCATTCAGGAAGTCTCATCAAGGTCACAATCTCTTTAACAAAAGAGGTTGGAGAAAGAATTAAGTATATAGAACATCACAACGAGACAGTTCAGTCACACAAAGCAGTCATCACACACACACACACACACACACACACACACACACACACACACACACACACACACAAAATAACAGTAAGTAAAACTTTAAATCCCTCAGATGAATGGATGTCTTTAAACACTGAAATAACAAACTATTAACTCACGATGTTGATACAGTATCTGCTCTCCTACTGTAGTGCAGTACATTAGACATAATTGATAAATTGCTGCACCAAGTCAAGAAAAAACGTGCTGGTGTATTTGTAAGTTAGAAAAGATGTCAATGTTCATCAGACTTACCAGATGTCCACCTTTTCCGACACTGGCTCATTCCGAATTACTTCAGGAGCCATCCAAGCTACGGTGCCGGCAAATGACATCTTGGTGCTCTTGTCACTAAGTTCCTTTGAGGTGCCAAAGTCAGAGATCTTTACTAGGTCATCATGTGTAATCAGCATGCTGCAAAGGGGAGATTACATGTAATGTTACTGTATTTTTACATGGAAATAATAAGGAATCAGTCATGCAATTGTAGGTCTTGTTTTGGCTGAAATTCTCATTCGGCTAGCTGTGTTGAGTCTGTCCACTTACTTTGGGGACTTGAGGTCTCGATGGATGATTTTGTGGAGGTGTAGGTAGTTCATGCCACCTGCAATGCCCATGGACCAGTCAACCAGGAGGGAGGGAGTGATTTTACGACCGGCCCTCAGCACCTCATACAGTTGGCCTTGGGCACAGTATTCCATCAAGATACAGTAACAAGGAGCCTGGGTGCACACACCCCTGGAAGGAGGCACAGCAGTCAGATAACATAGCACAGGTGAACAGAAAAGGAAAGCACGAGAGATTTATGCAGGTTAAGGACATGTGAAACTGTAGGATATCATGAGTTTCCTCACTTGAAAGTGATGATGTTGGGGTGCTTGAGTTTGCGGAGGTGTTTGATCTCGGTCTCTTTGATATCCCGCACTTTCTTTACAGCCACGTCGTCTCCGTGGAACTTGCCAAGGAAGACGGCCCCCTGTGCCCCGCTGCCCACCCACTGCAGGTCGGAGATTTCCTCAAAGGGAACCTCCCAGGACTCTAAACTCAGACCAACAAGTCCACAAAAAGAAACACAATGAATAAATGTGAAAACATGAAGTGTCACACATAATTAACACAGGCTTTGTAACAGATTTTTTTCAGTAGCACCCTTTATGTAATTACTTAATTTATATCTATCACACAATGCAAAGCCTCCAAATGTCAATATGCACTCCGGCCAGTTTGGGCAGGGGGGTTTGCTGAGCAAATGCTAGGTCTACGCGCTGGCAGGACACAATTACATCATACAAAGTGCCAGCCATGTTCAAGCAAATGTTATATTGACAACTTATCCAGTAGAGCATTACATTTCTATCCCGAGAGAAGAAAAAAGAGGAAAACAACAATCCACTCACAGTCTGATCTGTCTGTCATCTGTCATACTGACACTACTTAAATGACTGTAAGAGCGCATGGTCACCAAAGGGAGATAAGCTGGGCAGAATAAAAGAGACAGGCAGATAATTTCTTCATGAGGTCCACTGAAGTTTCGAGATCTCTGGAGATGCAGTGGAGGCAGATGTGCATGATGCTTCCCTCTGGCCAGCTGTGAAAACTCACTTTAGCTGATGACTGTGAATGCACCGGGCTGACAGACCCATAAACACAGTGGTGCTGCCAGTGAACATGAAATTAAAATAATGTGTTCTAGTGTTTGAAAATAAAGTAAATTTACTCAAGTACTGTACTTCAATTAAATTAGAGGTACTTGTACTGGAGTATTTCTGTTTTCTGCTACTCTACAACTTTTACTTCACTACATTTCAGGGGTAAATATTGTAGTTTTTACTACATGATAAGCTTATGAAATAGAGATTAAACCAGTGATTCCTAACCTTTTTGTCTTATGACCCCGTACAAAAAAGCAGCCTGTAGTTGTTACGACTTTCAGACATCTATAAGTTGCTCTAAACTAATCAGATGGTTCATTTAAATCATTGTTTGAGGCCCAAAGACGTCAAATCATTCAATATTTAAAAACAAAACAAAAACAAAGCTAAGATCAGAGTCCAGAAAATGATTTCAAATTTGTGTAGAAGAATTATTTTCCCTTCTTACCTACCCCATTAATCGTCTCACGACCCCTCAGATTTATCTTGTGACCCTTTAAAGTTTGGGAACCACTCGATAAAACTACCTGCTAATTAGGCAGATCAACTCTACCAGCTATTTATGCATTGATGCATCACTAACAATCTAATGATGTACTCAAGGCCGGCGGGACAAATCCAGCACCTCACAAATTGTGATCCGGCCCACATATTCATTAAGGTTCACAATACATTTTGGCCTGCCTAGTTTTTGTCAATATTTTTTTCCATGTTTTTGGAGTATTTTTAAACATTTTTGTTGCTTTTTTTTGCGTGTTTGACGCTTTTTTCTATGATGGCTGAGGAACCTTGACTTTTTTAGGGCTTTATGTCAACTAAACTGTGAGTGAGAAGACTATATGAGACATGCAACAATACAGTCAAAGATATTTGACTCTGTCGATTAAATAAAAGAATGTCATTAAACTATATTTGTCTGGCCCTTGATGTGATTCTCATTTTCCAGTGTGGCCCTTAGTGAAATTAAGTTTGACACCCCTGTACTATACAATAATATGTCAGTCACAGGTGTTTTTTTTTCTGCAGAACGAGTACGTTTGATACTTCATGTGCATTTTGCTAATAATACTTGTTATACTCTGCTTTTACTAAGGTTGGATTTTAAATGCAGGATGTTTACTTGTAATGGAGTATTTACAAAGATAGCAGAGAAGTGCAACATTTACTGTCACATACCTTCATGGCTATGTTTGTGTTCAGTGGAGTAGGCCTTTCCAATCATGGTCCAAACTGGTTTTAAGCAGCCAAACAGTCCCTCCAAAAAACCTCCACTTCCTGATTGTAGCCGAATGTTCTCCGACTGGCTCCGAACAGCACCAGCCTCTGGACTGTGCCCCGCTTCGGCCCCGCCGCAACACTGGCAGGCCTCATGTTCATGTAGTTTTAGCACGCTGTTGTCAAAGTGGGCTGAGGTTCCATCACTGGGAGTGGGGCTGCTGCCGCCTGGCGCCCCCGGTCCACCAGTGTCGATGGACAGCACGTTACGGAGGACACACTGTGTGGGGGTCAGGTCCGTTTCTGGGGTGCAGGCAGGGGTGTCTCCATCGAGTCTTCGATAGGGGGGTTCTGAGATGGGGGTGCTGAAGCCTGACAGGGAGGGGGAAGGGGCACGGGGCTCATGGATACAGGTCCCACTCATTAGGGGTTTCCCCAACACAGCAGGTTAGGGTGGATGAAGGATGGAAAGATGAGACGTAAGCCTGAAGGAGAAGATTTATGATAAGAAATGCATTAAAATGATTTATAATCTTTAGTATAGCCATATTCACCTTTATGTTAATGGTATGCTTACTGTTTTTCAAGATAAAAACAAGTGTAGACTAATTTCAGCACTGGGCAGCTCCATTTGCAGTGTGGAGCTGTCCAGTGCTGAAACGGATGCCCCTTACTTGTGCTCTCTTGTGATCTTTTAAGAAATGACTGGAGTTTGCACTAACTTGTCTTTTATTCAAGCAATGCAAAACACCAAAACAGTGAAGTCGTGCTATGAGTTGGCATCCAGCCAGTGCCCCAGTTTAACCACTCCATTCCCACAACCACATTCTGTCTGAATCATGCAGCACAACCTCATCTATGTGCCTATGAATGGGAAAACCAGCCTGCCCAGTGGAGCCATCACCCAGAGCGTAGATGGGCTTTATGAATGAATCTTCCAGAGGAGGCTGTCACCTGTTCTTTAACTGTCACTCTGAGGGGCATCAATGTCTGACAACATCAGAGCAAAGCTAATCAGCAGCTCCCATTTGTCGTTTGTCGTGCATCAAATGAGAAGCATTGTGTGCATCTGAAGAATATGACGAATTGCATAACCACCCACAGTGTGGATGTGTACGTACGTCCGTCCGTCCGTCCGTGCGTGCGTGCGTGCGTGCCTGCATGTGTGAGAGAGCGACTGGGAAAGAGAGAGAGCACATGTACCCAATTCACATATCTTACACTAGCTCCATGTCTTGTACTGCACCACTGCATGAGAAGAGCCACGACGAATGAACGAAATGAGAGCGTGAAAAAATGGGCAATAAACAAGCACCGGGCCTGTGCGAAGGAGCAGTGTGCGCACACAAACGCAGGAAGATCAATCTTTAAATAACCGACGATGTGATGATGACACTCAGCAGCATCATTACCGACGTGCATGAATTGCCAGCCCGATGTCTACTATGGTCCATGCCAAGTGAAACTGCCGCAGCGTCTCAACATGTACTCAACGTTGGCATCAACACAAATATTTCGTAATGTGGGCTTTCTCGCTGCACAAATATGATTTTCTAGCGTTCATCGACGATGATTCGTTTCTTGGCAGCAACAGTTCATTGGTGCAGTGTGAGCAGCGTGAACGCTACCGCACCAAGCAACGGCATCATACCTTAACGTCCTGTGATACCTGATTTCTTATTCAATCAGCATTTAACCGTATAGTATGACATTCCCATACCTTTCTGCCTGGTTGATGTCGCGTTGTCAAGTGAAGGGGTGGGCTCGGATTTCTAGTTGTCGTTGATGATGAGCAAATCGTTGTTTTTTTCGGTCCGGGCTGTCTGTTCTCCAGTCCCTACATCCACGAGTTACACGTTACTGGGATGAATCCCATCGGGCAAATTGTGTTATCAATAACCGGGGACCCGTGCAACGTGAGGCGCGCTGGTTTTTTGGGGGAGGGAGCTGTCTCCTTCCCAGTGCTGAATTGACGTCACGGAAATGCGAGTTACCGCGAGGGGGCGCTGCCACCCCCTCTGCAAATACATACACACACACGAAATCCATTTTCCATCCTCACATACGTTATCTCCATTCCCAAAATGTATCGATATAGACTTTTTTCATTTACTGATTACTATGATGTTTGAGCTGTGCTTCAACCAGTATCATATTATGGTCACTTCCTTATGTGAAAACTTACTTGGTAATAAACCCCATTATGATTTTAATTCGGATACCCTGTGTCAGCTAGCATCCACACTGCAGCTGCTGCTGATGTGTCCTTGAGCAAGACACACAGGATCCCGCCCGCTCCAGGGAGACTGGTGTGCATCTGACCATGGCCTTTGTCCTTCCTTGGTTAGGAGGGAAATACAGCATCATTATCTTAATCTAAATCACGAATCAGATGGGTTTTTTTTAGGCATAATTTGTTCAATAACATATGACAATGAACGGTTTATATGAAGGAAATCCACGTGGAAACAACTCGATTTTTATTACTTTAATTAAATGACATGTATTTCATGTAGCCTATCGCAACTCTCTAACAACAAACAGTTGGTGCCTGTTTTGGCTCAGTGTGGATGTAATGTAGCTCTATGTCCTGAAGAGGGCAGCACGTCAGCGCTCTGTAGCCGAACTCCGCACTGTTTGTCCCTTTGGCTTGCTATAGCACACACGGCGCGATGCACTAGTCTACTTGAAAAGGAACCCAAAGTGTCACAACGACGCACGTAGCAGCGATAGGCTACTTTTATTTTGTTGTTCGATAACACAGCGCACGATAATTGACCACACAACAAAGGATACACTACGAGGTAACTTTCACGACGTATAAAACAAAGAGCAACTGCTGCTGTTGCCAAAACAAGGCCGATGTTAAACTTGTTAACGTTAGCTAGAATTAGCTTGCTATCTTTAACAGTGTTAGCTAACCTGATTGCCCACTGTGTAACGTTAGCAATGCAGCCAGCTGTTTCGGTGTAAACATGACATCCATATCTCTGTGTGTACCTGACTGACCCATGGTGTGTTTCCAGTGGCCAGTGGTTTCACCGTGTTGAAGATGTGCTCTCTGGCGTTGTTCCCCCCTCCGCTGCCCTCCGGACAGTCCACTCTGTGCGAGTCCAACAACGAGCTGCTGTCAGGAACCACCACTGAAGACCGACTGAAACTGGTCTGATTCAGAGCTGCCGTGTGCAGATATAACTAATAATCTCTCACGACATGTTAATTAAACGTTTGATGTGGACAGAGGTCCATAATTACAGCACGACCTTGAACAAGAAGACTATGTTGTAATGTATTGTCGTTAAGTGTATCTGCGTGTACTTTGCCTAGTAAAAGTTCATTACATGGTTGTGTGTTTTCTGCAGGAGTCTAGTCCTCTGAGTTTGTTTTTCCCCCGAGAGTCTCTGAAGCTCCACTGTCGCACAGAAAGCAGCAGCAAGGCGGCCTTCCTGGACCACTCTGAAACACTGTGGATGAGGAGTGCAGCAGCGTGGTCGGTAACACACACACACACACACACACACACACACACACACACACACACACACACACACACACACACACACACACACACACACACACACACACACACACACCTGCAATACATCCTATCTTCATGATTTTTCAGAGAGGTGTTGATTCAACTTTATGATCGTTTTAGACAATGTAGTTTGTGGTGCTGTTGGACTGTATCGCATTAGTCTCATTGATGTAAAGCGGTTGGACATGATAATGGCAACACATGTCAGTAAAACACAATACAATTCAACAGCAACACCACAAACGGAATACTCCAAAATGATCATAGACTTGATATTGTAGTAATGTGTTTGTGTGTGTATATGTATATTTAGGACTTGTGGATTTGGAAATCTGTTTATTGATTATATTTTTTTCACTTTCCTACTTTGTACTGCAACTGCTGCACCCACAACAAGTTCCCTCAGGATGAATACAGTTCTGTCTTATCTATATTTTAAAAAGTTGAATCAACACCTCTCTGTTTCAACTTAACCTGAACATTATAACTTTCATGAAGGTAGGATTTATGGCAGGACTTTATTACTTTAAGAATTGGGACCTGCAGTTAAAGTTAAGTAAACTTGTCAGCACTGTCTGGTGAACAAACAATGTTTTTAACTACCTCAAACATAACTTTGGCATTTCTGTACTGCAGTTTCCTATTAATTATCTGTCAACAAATATGCAATACCAATATATCTGCAAAAAGCTAATATCAGCCGATTTACAGCTCTAGGTCTAGATGTTATCACATTTCAGGTTATTCTACGATACAAAACGTAATAGTTGTTCACCAGGAATCTGATCATGTAACATGTGGTGCGGCTTTCAACCACAAGGGTTGGTATCTCCTCTGGGTGCATGTTGAAGGGTCATTTTAGCAAGACGCTGAACCCCAAATTGTTCCCAAAGTATGGCTGTGCAAAAAGTAAGCCAAATGAATTCAACACCATTTACTCACTGCATTAAAAAGTGTTTTTCAGTTTCATAAATATATGCACAACTTGGATGATACAATTAGTAACTGGTAATGTTTTTAACCTTTAGCAAACACAGCAATGTGTACATGTGCGGTCTATCAATTGCAAAATAGCCATACATTTGGGTTAAAGTGTCAGTAAACAGTTCTACAGTTCAAGTGGAAGGATGCAGCTGTACCCCGTAGTCACTCCAATCACTGCAATATGGACCAAATTTCTTACTTCATACTTTTACAACATATAGCACTATTTGTACCAGAGATAATAACGCAGTATACTGTCATATCAATTTTTTGTCGCAAGTCTTTCACAGACATAGATCATTTATGCAATTATTCTTTGTCCATTTCAGGCGGGATGGTGGTTTCACAGGGCTACTCGATGAAATTACCAACTCAAATACAGAAGGTGCGCTGTTTTGCTTGAACAAATGAACTTTTCCTATATATCAACTGATGAGTTTTTACATTAACTCTCCTGTATCTTGTGCCACTGTAGTGCCTAAATGGCTGTCAGTGAGTTCTGGTTGTACCCTGGCGTTGCTCCGGTGGTTCTCTTCCTTTCACGGCTCCCTGTTTCCTCATCTCACAGTAAGTTGTGCTTAAAGGTAAAATATGTTGTTGACAGCAATACACTTAATCAGATGTTTGTTGTGATGCGTTGATATGGGTTTACCCGTTTGTCATTTGCTCCTTAGATGAGCAGCGAGGACATGCTTGCTGAGTTTTCACAAGTGTTGAACTGGTGAGTGCCAACGTTGTTATCTGTAGTTTTAGTTTTGCTTTCAAAGGGCAAATTATTGAAGATATTATTTATTGTGAATAAACTGGTGGTGAGCAGACATTTTGGAGAAGAGCTAGCAGTTTTTAATATACTGTAACTATAGCGACAACAATTAGTTGATTAATCCTTTTGTCGATGAACAGAAAATTGAACCACAACCATTTTTGCCAATCAATTAACCATTTAAGTCATTTTTCAAGGTTCCAGGTTCTCAAATGTGCTGTTTTTAATTGTCCTCCATTAAACTGAATATATTTGCGTTTTGAACTGTTGGTTGAATGAACAAGATATTTAATGACTTTGAGGGCATTGGGATGGACATTTTTTTTTGGTACTGTTTTCTAATGTTATAGATGAATCAATTTAATCTGGAAAATAATCATCAGATTAATGGATAATGAAAACAATCGTTTGTTAAAGCTTTACAACTAACTTTATTTTTTACATAAATGATTGCAAAACTGTGGGATCTTTGTATACATTTGTCTTTAAGCACTGGCTTTAAACTTTATTTTAAACAGAAATTAAATGGCAAAATTACCAACAAACAATTTTGTCTTAATGGTCCAATATGTAATATATTTACTGTAATTAATCAAAAAATGACCACAATATGTCATCTGATACTAAGGAAACCTGCTAAGATGAAATACTATCTTCTCCGGCAACAATACTAAAGCCAGTATTTTCTCCTTTTGAAATTTCCATTCCGGGAAGGAATGTCTGTCTTATTTTGGCCTGGTTGTTGTGGTCAACTGCCAATTTTGACACCGGGGTTGCCAGACATGAAATGCAAACACGCAAAAACAACGTGCTGGCTGCAGCCATGGTAGCAGCAACCAAACAAACTGGATTAACAGAGAGAGATTTATTCTACCCGACCTAAAAAGAACTCAACATCTTTCTAAACGGTTGCATGACCAGAGACGTGGTAAAACACGAGTAAATAATGGAGATGCATTTAAAAGATGGAGACAGCTTAGAGCCCAAAAGGACGCAGAGTTGGCTAATTTCCTCCTAACGGGTAAGCGTTGAGCTTCATTTAATTCTATCACGGCTAACATAGTAGGGATGGGCACTTTCTGTCGTTTCAACAGTCACGTAAACATAGCATCATCTAGCAAATCTGCTGCGCTGTGGAGTAATGAATGGCAATGCGAGACTAGCATCTCGCTAACATTGACATTGTGGGACGTTGGGTTTAGCGTTCACAACCTGGCAACCCCTGTGAACTTAGACGCTGGCGAGCAGGCTCTCTCCAGTATTTTGAATTGAGACTGCAGTAATGGATAATAAAGTAGTACATGTTGGACCTTTTTAAAATTGTTCACTGTAATGGTCAATGAGCTTTGTCTGCTTTAATCCTATTTGCTTTACCAGGTCTGACTGTGTGGTGCGAGCTTTTGCCTGGCATCCCCATACAGATAAATTTGCTGTAGCCTTACTGGACGACTCCATTAAGATCTACAACCCCAAAAGGTACCGTACGTAAGCTCTGAAGAAGGCCAGTAGGACAGCTTTGATGCAACAGTGAACCTCTGATCCCAATAACAATAAAGCTGTATGTGTGCGGGACAGACAAACACAAGTGTTGTTGTTTTATCTCTTCATCATTCTGCGACACTGTCCTTTTGTACTCTTGTCTCTCAGTGCCACTACCCCCACACTGAAGCACCGTCTACAGAGGAGTGTTGCAGCAGTGCAATGGAAGCCGCTGTGTGCAACTGCCCTCGCTGTCGCTTGTCAAAACTGTTTACTGGTCTGGCACGTGGACCCTTGCTCACTGTCAACCAGGTACGTAAACGCCAGTGTATCTACAGGTCTGGTAAAGTCTTAAATTGGATTCAGTTCCCTCCAAAAAAAAGGCCTTAGAATATATTCAGCGGTTAGTTAATCTTTTTTTGCATGTTGTTGCTGAATGTTGTGAGTTGTTATACATCTCTAAACTACAAGTGAAACTGGTGTGACTGTGGATTTGACCTGTAGCAAACACTGTCACTGCTTCTAGCTACTGTAACTAGAAAGCTCATCGTCTCACAATGGTGTCACTTTTATCTTAAATGTGTTATTTTCTAATTGGTTAATTACAAAAAATTACAATTTTGTTCCACTTGGTCCAGGTCATGTTAATTGATTCATTATATTACCAGGAATTATTGTTATATATAGCTGGTAAGTACTGACAAAAATGTGGTATAGATATTGTCTCTACTTGCTTCCTGTGAAAAAAAGTTTTTAGATTCTATGCGGTTTTAAAAAGGTCTTAAATTGAACTGTAGCCCCCTTCTTTTCTTGTGCTATGCTCTTCTTCCCCTCGACCAATCTAGGCCTTCATCTGGTTGTGCTCAAGTTTTGTCTCATCCCGGTCACTCTCCCATCACTTCCATCGCCTGGTCTCCGAGCGGATCTCTCCTCGTGTCCGCCTCGCCTATGGACACCGCAATGATGGTACGAGGCAACCGCTTCATCATAAAAGTCGAAATTCATCTCGTAAGAAAGTGACTCACAAAGGTATTTGCTGTTGTACCTTTTGGCACCGATGTATCTTTCAGGTTTGGGACGTGGCTTCAGAAAGCGGTGTGCCACTTCAGCGTGTTGGAGGAGGTGGGGTCACCTTCCTGTCCTGGTCTCCTGATGGCAGCCATGTCCTGGCCTCTACACCGTCTGCCCTGTTCAGGTCAGAGACTGCACGTCACAGATCCAAGTTTCATAATATACAATTTAAACCTACCTTGAAAGGCTACAATAGCACATTCCATTTAAACGATATGTGAAGCTGCCAATGAATATGTGTCGAATTTTCAAATGAGGCCCACTCACTTTTAATGAATATTTATGAACATGTAAGATCTTAGTAGCATAGTCTTCAGTTAAGCAGGTGTTAATACGTAGGGGTGTTGAAATTAATCATTGCATCGATGCATTGCGATGCGGACCTGGACGATTCTGCATCGATGCAGTGACAGACCATAATCGATTATTGCCTACTGATGTTTATGTCTGCTGTGTTAAAACTCCGCTACATTCAGGATGTGTCTTTTTTTAAGAGCAGATAGAATGAAAAAGGGAGTTCATATATATATATCTGACTGCATGAATTTGTTGATGAAAACCATGTGTAGCAATATATAATAATATTGAGGCGGTGACACATCGGTAGGGCTGGGCGATATGGCGAAAATCCAATATCACAGTATTCTTGACCAAATACCTTGATGTCGATATTGCAACGATATTGTAGGATTGACAATTGGTGCTTAACAAAATATTATTTACACAATGAGATTTTTGATAAATCATCAGAAATGTCCATTTTAATGACAATGTGTGTAAAGGCAAATAATAGGACAGCTAGAACAGTCTGAGTTCAGAAAATTACATCATTTTACTCTAATGCAGCCTTCAAAACCAGGAAAAGACCACACTTAATATATTATGATATCCAAAATCTAAGACGATATCTAGTCTCATATCAAGATATCGATATAATATCCATATATTGCCCAGCCCTACACATCGGGATATTGATTTAAATCGTTGACAGGATAATCGTTATCGAATCGTGAGACCAGTGAAGATTCACACCCCTAATAATTAGTGGACAGAATGTGCTGTTTTTACTGCACCCTCAGTGCAAGAAGGAGTACTACCGCAGGTCCTTCATTCCAGCAGCAGTCAGACTCTTTCATGCGACATCATAATGTAGCACTGCTAGCTGTTTCTGCAATATGAGCCATCACTGTCTATATTCTGCACTATGCACATTTATCTGTTTATTACTCTGTGTCACCTCCAACTGTGCAATATGTCATCTCTATTCATTCGCACCTTACTCATCTGTACATCTGTGTTTATATACTGTCTGTTTATATAAGGTTGTTTATTGTGTAAATACAGTTTAATAATAATAATTATTATTATAACTAATTATATTCTATTTTTCCATTTCCTATAGTTTATGTATATTTTTTTCTCCTATGTCTAATGTGTGTGTGTACATTTGTTTTTTTGAGCTGCTGTAGCACAGGAGTTTCCCCAGTGTGGGATTAATAAAGTCTATCTTATCTTTCTTTCTTCAGGGTTTGGGAAACCAGGATGTGGACCTGTGAGCGTTGGCCATGTGTGAAAGGGCGCTGTCAGGTAAAAACTTGTCACCACTTCGTTGTTCGTTTAGGTAACAAAACATTTGCTAAATCATGTATTTATTATATTCTGATGAGTCTCGGTTTGTTTGTTTTGGTTAGTCTGGCTGTTGGAGTCCAGATGGGAGTCGCCTTCTCTTCACCGTACAGGGAGAGACGGTCATCTATGCTCTGACTTTCACTGATACACCAGGTTATCTGTCCCAGTCTTTACACAGAATAGCCAGTTACTTTGTAGAATATAGTCTTGTCGATAGTTGACGTGCAGCTTGAATTGTTTTCTTTTAATGTCGGATGAAAAAGTGATTTTGAAAGAGTTTTTAAAACTTGACTAAAGTTGACCTGTGTGATGTCGTTATTCAGCAGGCGTACCTACATGCACGTCAAAAGGGCCACAGGCAGCAGCAGTGGTGGCTGACCTATCAGAGACAACCTTTAACACACAATATGGGGACATCATGTAAGCGCTCCAAACTAGATTGCTGTGTAGCCATATTTTAGCTGGACTACATCAAAAACAGTGATGAACAGGGCTTCCAAAAAGCTTTGATTTGCACAATTCAGCGTTCAGGCAGTATTTAGTGCTGCTTGACATCCTGTCTGTATGAAACATTACAGACACTTACAGTAAAGCTTAATGTCAGTCACCTCTGTCTAATTTGTCTGCCAGTGTTGGTGGAGAGATCCAGTCTTTAGCCTGGGACCCAACAGGAGAGAGGCTCGCAGTGCTTCTGAAAGGTCTTTCTCACTTTTTTTTTGTGTTCACCCCCGTTAACCCTATCAGTATTACATTGGTGTTATTCTTTTTTGTTTTTTTGTTTTAATAACTCTTCTCATTCTCCGTATGTTATCTGTTGTCTCAGGTGATCCACAAGCAGCAGAACGGCCTGCTATCATAGCTGTGTTCAAGACAAGAACCAACCCCATTTTTGAGCTTTTGCCTTGGTTTGTACTGTTATGTGTGTTTTGCATTTCATATTTGCATAGCTTTAGTAGAGCTACAAAATATTGCATTTTCCAGGGTAGTGATACTGCACATCCCATGTACTGATTTATTTCTTGTTTCTCTGTTTTAGTGGTTTTGTGCAAGGGGAGCCTGGCGCAGAGCCCAGATTGATGCAGTTCCACCCAAACTTCCAGCACGGAGCTCTGCTCACTGTGGTCAGTCTTACTCTATACATTTATCAATTTTTTCTCTCATATTATGTTTTAGTTTAATAATGTGGTGTTTTCAGACATATATGGAGTTCCTGCAGGTCATAAAAAGTCGTAAAAAGAACTGAATAAAGTTGGCTAAAAAAAAAAAAATTAAAAGGCTTTAAATTTCATTTTACTACTTTAATTTCATATTTTCTCTTGCCTGCCGTAAACAGGAATGCTAGTTATTAAATGTTTTTTTTATACATTCGATTGTGGGCTGTTGGGCGATGTTGTACCCTAAAAGAGGGATTGTTGCGACAATGGATTGTGCTGCAGGAAGTTGTTTAATCCTTCTTTCTGGAGTTTCAGTCAGCAGCATCAGACCTGTAGCAAACACTGTCACTACTGCTAGCTACATTAGCTAGGAAGCTCATCGTTTCATAAACTTCGAAGTACTTCCCCAAGTGAAATAATAAGAATTTGTACAGATTCTTTTTAAAAAAAAATTTTGTGCAATTTTAGGCCTTTATTTGTCACAGGACAGCTTAGACATGAAAGGGGAGAGAGAGGGGGAATGA
Source organism: Sander vitreus (assembly GCF_031162955.1). Lineage (NCBI taxonomy): Eukaryota > Metazoa > Chordata > Actinopteri > Perciformes > Percidae > Sander > Sander vitreus. The sequence continues at coordinate 23,453,846 of NC_135861.1, read as the reverse complement.
CATGCAGGGTCGCAGGTCAGAATCAAACCGCTGCCTCTGCATCAAGGACTGATCCTCTGTGTATGGGCGCACGCTCTACCAGGTGAGCTACCCAGGTTATATCGTCCCTCTGGTTTTTCCTTCATTCTTTGAAACGGGTATAAAATTGCGTTCTATGTGGTATTATTACAGAAGGTCTTAAAAAGTCTCTAATTTATCTTGGTAAACCCCGCAGAAACCCTGATAAATGAAGAACCATATTTGTTACTTCCTCTGTACTCTACAGCCTCCAAAGTAACATTTCTCTCTCTGTTCCTAGTGTTGGTCCAGTGGAAGAATTACCCACATGCCTTTCTACTTCCTGAGTGCTGGTGTCCCACATTTTGGCCTCAGTGGCAGTCCTTCACTGCCACGCCCCCAAGAAAGGCCTGCAGACTTTGCCAATCAGTCGCTCTTTACAGAGCTGATATCTTGACTGACCCTCACCCACCGTCACACATTTGCAAGTCATTTTTGTTATCATGGATTGTCAATAAATGTGTAAAGTTCTTGCTTAACTAAGACTCAAGACTGCTTTCTTATTTCTCAAAACATTTGAACAAAATAGAAACCATTGTGAGATGTGCTCCAAAGCAAAAACTTCTCCGCTTTAAGTTAAAAGAATACTTGTACACCGGCTGTCAAAGGACAGCTTTAAAAAAAGATTAAAATCGATGCAGCAGAGCCCGAGATATCTGCAGTGTCCAAAACCATACTATATACTGGTTCTTAGTAGGTTTTTAGTAAAAGTGACAAAATAAAGTAAACTCAAAGCAGACAGAATACTAACTCTGGTCATTTCTACCACAGTGCAATGCACATAAATGTAGGAGCAACTTACAGGAAAAATAAATACTGGGTGGTGGTGGAAAAAAAAAAAAACGTTTCCCAAAACATGTACTATGGATTTAGTACACAGCTAAACTTTTCGGGCTACAGAGGTCTGGTAAACTCTTTCTAATGACACTCCCCCAGATTTTATTTCATTTTCAAACTTGTAGTCTTCAGCCGCAGCTGACATTGACTTAAGTTATGTCACTTAAGGCAGTTTATCAGACGTCACACAGTTCCCTTTTGGAGCCCTTACTTTACACACATTTTTACATAGGCAGTCATACCCTCCAAGACCTGTAAATACTGTAGATTTATTGTGTAAAATAAGTGGAGTTTCCCTTTTAAATGTCATTAGCATAAAAGTGCCAGGGGCCCAACGAAAGCCAGGAACCTACAGTTTTTGTAAAGATTTAGATTTTTCTGCAGTGCAATCGCAGAAAATTGGCACACATGTCAGACCTGGTGAAAATTGCAAAGTTCTGCAGCGATTGTGCACGGGTATGGCCAGCGGGCTACATAGCACCCCCAACGCACACCAGGGTTGGAAAAAAGTTACTTTGATGTTCACAAAATTTGGTGGGAGCATTGTTCTCATCTTTAGTTACATATTAATATTTTTCGCCTGACAGAAAGTCAGCCATCTTGGATTTTGTGTGTTAATTTTCATTTTACAAACACATTTGAGCAGGCTCCATAGCACCCCCTAATGCATGGAAGGCCTTGATTTGGACAAAGTGTCTCATGTCAAACATTACTCACATTATTTCCGACATATTTCCAATTTGCTTTCATTAGCTCGGCCCACCCGAAAGTTGGCCATTTTGAATTTTATGCGTTTTTCATGTATTACATGTAAATCTTTTCGAACTAATCCTAGAGTTTTTATGGAAATTGTTTTATATTTGGTTGGTATAATCTTCCAACTAATGGGACCCTTAATTGCGAAGGAATAGTCGCTGGCTTTAACTATGATGTCATAGGTCATGTGACAACACGTCATTTTAGGCCCTTTACGGGTATGGAACGTTTTTTAAATTCCTCCCAAAGACTCAACAGATACTTCTTAAATTGGGTCAGCAGCATGTCAAGACTTTCAAGATGCCAAATTGCAAAGTTTTTGTGGAAAGTTGTTGCTGTGGCAAGCCGGGCAATTTGCATGTTTTGCCATAAAACAGGATTCTGTTGTAACTTGACTTTACATAGTCCAATCTGCCCCAAATTTCACATGCTGGAGTCCAGGCTTGAAGACATGTACACGCCCATATTGAGTCATAGTCATAGCTCCACCTACTGACAACAGTCTTATGTGACAAAGATGACTCGATTTACATGAAATTTACATGTTGTGGGCTGCCTGGCTCCGCCCTCCTACGTACTTCCGCTCAATTTTCATTTTCCTTCAGTACACCGTCTGGGTTTGCGGTATAGTCTTGGGTTTTCTCCGGCCAAATATTTGGCGGTCCAATCAGCGAACAGAGGGAGTGGCTGAGAACAATGACGTTGAGGACGTGCACTAGAAAGATGCGAGCGAAGCCATTCGGTCCGTTGTGGCAGCAACGCTGCCGAATATCCAGAAGTTAAAGCCCGAGCAAGAACAGTCTTTGCTGAGTTGTGTTGGTGGCCATGATGTTGTGGCCCTCCTCCCCATGGGGTTTGGAAAAAGTTTGATTTTCCAGCTCGCTCCATTAGTGGTGAAGGAGTTGGCTAAGGCTAACGCTAGCGATGCTAATGCTAATGGAATAAAAGACTGACATTGTAAGTTATTTCATTTGGCTGCTACAATTTCCAGGATAAACACTTGGATATCTAGTCTGTTTTTTCCTTTTCAAGAACAACAAAGTTGTAGGTGGAGAAAGATGCGAGCGAAGCCATTTGGTCCGTTGTGGCAACGCTGCCGAATATCCAGAAGTTAAAGCCCGAGCAATGACAATCTTTGTGTTTGTGTTCTATAATGGACAGAGGAAGTGTTACAAAATTGGCAATACATCATTTCCAGTGTGCAACACACTCCACCCAGGAAATAATGTCTTACTTGTGCGTGCAGGGTGAGATGGTTAGGAAATCCACAGCTGCATCAACCGGCATTACACCAGTACTGCCTGCAGCTTTCATCTAATATTTTTTCTTCCATTCCTAATTATAACTGCCATTGATTTTTGTGTCATCACAAACCGAATAAGTAGCATATTTTTGTCAGGCATAATTTTTATCTGCAAATGTACGTTTGGAGAATATAGAAGAATATATCACTTTGAAGGCTTAAGTCAAGCTTTTATTTTCTCAGGACAGACCGGAGAGGAAGCTGGCCACAGTACAAGACGCAGCAATTCAGAGGCATCATTACTCTACAAAATGCTTGATTTCAGTCAAAAAAAAAAAATCTTTATTTATGCCTCTTAGTTCAGAAAAAGCCATCTACGCCCAGCACCACCCTGACACCGCAGAACTAATACAGTACTTTTGTTCCTGTTGTGATGAGATTCTCTCATGAAAATACACACTTGCATCACAGTCTTACACTTTCACACACTCACACACACAGACTATGCACTCACAGTCAAGAGTAACTGACCTCATGAAATACAAGTACAACAACAACAAAAACATCTAAGCACACATGAATGGTTCTGCTGAAAGAAGAAATACGTCCCCACGCCATTTCTGTTTTTATTCAAAACTCAATTAAAAATCAACTTCATTCTTAATTCGGTTTTCCTTTTATTTTCCAATTTACATCAATTAGAAGTGTAACAAAATAAAAACAAAAATGATCATAATAAAATTAATTAAAAAAATGTACACGCCCTCACACACACACAGACAACCCACCCTGGTTGTTTTTGAGCGACCGTCCTCGGAGTCCTGCGTTTAGCTTTTTGGGCTCCAAGGGAGGCTTTCCGAGTAGCCCGTCTCCCCTGTCTTTACCCGACTGCACCCCTCCTCCAGGGTGGAGTGTGAGTGTGTGGTGTGAGGCTAGTGGGAATTAGGGTTGGGGGAGGGGGGGGACTGAATTACAGAACTCATAGCACCTTCTGAAGAGAGAGCAACCCAAAGCAAAGATGGCCATTCAGCCCCATATCCACCTGAAAGCTATTTTTTGGTCAGCTCAGATTTAAACTCAACATTTTCACTTTGTTTTTCAGCGTGAGGTAGCTTTAAACAATCTGGATGGCTACAATAAAAAAAAAGCAAAACAAATTTCCCTCAAATTCTTTCAAAAATATTTTTAGTTGATGGGCAGTCAAGGGGTACAGGACATTGAAACATACATCCCAAATGTAACCTCTCTTTCCAAAAAGTGTTGGTGTGCATATAGACACATGTACGCACATAATGTGGAAATATATATAAAACCATCTGGTTGTTTATAAACACAGACTTTTACAACAATAGAACCAAGGATTTATAATACACAGTAAAGGTTTGACTCCTGCTCACGATGGACAGGCCTGGAGCACCTGGATTTGATTTTACTGAGGATATTTATTTTGGTCTACACTGATTCAAAATGCTGTATTTGTGTGTCAGGAGGGAAACAGGGAGGGAGGTGGAGTAGGACTGGGACAGAGGCTGTGCGGCTGTTCTGTAGTGGAAAGGGGGCTTGTCTTACTTACAAAGTAAACCCGTCCAGTCCTACCTCAACTCTGCCCATTCAGGTTAGACAATAAATAAGTGACATCAAGTCATGTTTCTGTTCTCCATAACTTGTTCGCTTGGTCCCTCTTCCTCCTGGCTCTGACTCATTCCCGTCAACAGTGGGCCATGGGAAACATGACTGGATCTCAGGAAGCGGGTTGACAGAGAATGCTGGTGTGGTGTACAGATATTGCCGGTGCCCTTAAGTGCTAACATCCAGGGAGTACAACTTGGAGAGCACTTCGTTGTGAGAGAAAAAGTATCAATTTTCTTTTATAATTTCCAGTCTTCTTTATTGTGGAAGTGTGTGTGTAATGGTTCATGGTTGAGTTTATTTATTTCCTGTGTTTTTTGGGGGGCCATTGTGATATTCCACTTTACAAGAAGCAGACTGCGCCTACTTCCACTCCAAACTCCTGATCCGCTCCTCCGATGTCCATGGGAGCAATGTCCACGATTGGCAGACGGGAGGTTTTCTGTGTTTTGTACTCAAAGACAGTCTTGCCCCACCGGTCTGTATGTTTCTGTTGGGTGAGAGTAGAGAAATGTGTTAACAGCAGTCTCATGATACAATGACAGTCGTACATGGATTCAATTGAAGAGGGATTATTTATTTCTGGTTGTGTTTTGCAGCAGTCCGCCCTCACCTTGCAGCCATCCTCCAACACGTTGTATGTGAAGCGACTGGTGCCCTCTGCACGGATCTCCACATCGTTGGAGCCCTGCAGCTTCAAAGCCTTCTTCAGGTTGCCTGTGGCCTGGTCCATGTAGGCAATGCTGTTCTTGCAGTGGTAAGTGAGGTTCTGGGACGCCTCAGTGGACAGAAGCCTCAAGAAGGTCAGCTGGATAACGGCAGCGTTTGCAACAGGGCCGTCCTCGGCGTAGTTAAACTGTACGACCAGAAGACAGGTCAAGGGGACATTCATGAGTAGCTTTCATGTTTAGGATTGTTTAATCTTACTTTGAAATCAGTTTCTAGACAAATAAGTGATCTTAAGTGTTGTATTGTAAAAATGCACTCACGTGGAATCCTCCATTCATGGTCTCTCCGAACCAGACGTGTTTGCGGTCATTGCTTTTGCTGGTCCACCAGTTCTTCTTTGGTACCTCGGCGATGCTGGGGTTGACGCAGGTTTCTCCTGTCTCCATGTTACAGAAGACCTTGATGGCATCGGCTGTGCTGCCAATGTTGGGATCAACCCAGTAGTTACCTGGAGAGATGAGAAACATGGGTTAATAAGGAGTGGCGTGTGTTTTTATTCAAAAAAAAAGAAGAAAAGAAGGTGGTAAGTCTGTTGAATGGCTCGTACCCAAAGACCAAATCATATACAGTATGTATCTTGAAGGAGTGCCACTTAATATACTGTAGATAGACTATAGCAGGAATAAGCAGAAATCTGAAAGCATCATTGTATCTACCCTTTTTGGGGGGAGATCAGACCTAAAAAAGCATGTAGTCGTATTTCTAGGTCAAGTTTTCTGCCTGCTGTCCTTGGTACCAAGAAACATTACCTTCAGTATGACCTTATTCAAGCAGGGACACTTTTACACACCCAATCATTAAAGCTTTAGTGTGTAACTTTTTGATATTAATGAACGTCCGTTACATTCAAACCATTGCCAAATGAGTTGCTACAAAGCTAATTAAGACTATCAGCTCCACACAACTCTCTGTATTTCTCAGTATCGCTATGTTCAGAAGATTGTCGTTTGGTTACTTTCCCGCGCAGAAACTCAAGTGAAGATAATGACCTCTTCTGAAGAGTCCACCATGTTTTTTTAATCTTCCTGTCCTTGGCTACTAGCAACTGCGTGGAGGAGGGGTGGGTGTCAGTGTGTGTGATCACGTAAGGCTGTATCACGTGGACGCGCCGACAGTGTTGTTGTCATTACTTAATTCCTCATTAGGGCGACAGAAACTGTGCACTATATCTTTAGATAGGAAAAGGTATAAAGAAAGTCTGATTCTGTCTCTCTCTCACATTGCTGCAGCCATCCTTATTTCAGTATCACTGAACAAAATACATCTGAGTATTCAATTCACCATTAGTAAAGCTGCATCTACCTCTGTGATCTGAAACTGAAAGCAGCACTTTGAATGTGTAATGTTATAGTATAGTTGTTATAATATAGATATTTTACCCCCTTTGATTTTGCCCCACGCCCCAGCCGACTTACCGCTCTTCCACTCAGGGTGGCACAGTTTCAGGTCTCTGCAGGTGCGAGCAGGGTTCTTCTGGCTGCCGTCAGGGCTACGCAGGGTCTCAATCTGGCTGTTGAGGGACTTAAGTGTGGAATCGACCTCCACATCGTGCTGCCTCAGGGAGCTGGAGGCCTCATCGGCCCTCATGTACCTGAGAGGATCAGGGGACTTCTCAGTCTGACCCAGACCTGCGAAGGCAGACATGTCGATGCCGGGGCCAGGAGGACCAGGAGGGCCAGGGGGTCCGGCGTTACCAGGAGGACCCTGAATGAGAGGCAAAAGCAGGGAAACGGATCAGGGGGGGGGGCATTCAGGTACAATCAGGTGTAGTGAAACCGCGCTGAAAAATCCCAGTATGTAGGCTTGTGGTAGTTGTGGATTATATTTTATTTTATTTTTAGGACGTGTTACGTACAGCAGGACCACTTTCTCCAGAACGTCCACGAGGTCCAGGGGGTCCAATGGGGCCAGGCTGTCCATTTGATCCGTCTTTGCCAGCAGGTCCGGATGGTCCAGATGGTCCCTTCAGAAACAGTGAGAGTGTTAAAGTAAAAGCTAGAGGATGCTAAAATGTCTGTGTTAATCTGAAATGTTACTTCTAAACTTCTGTCTTTCTATTCAAAGAGTAAAGCAGTGCTGGTGTTTTTTTTTTAGATCCACCATGCAGTCTGAATAAGAAAAAGAAAAAAAAATCTGATTAAGCAATTCAAAAGTGCGAGTGATTACCCCAATCACCTCCAGAGCCTTTGCCTTATTATGCATGAAGATTATTTGTATGGTGACATTTTTCCTCGTTTTCCTTATCAGGCACTATGCTTAGCTAATCTAGAATAGATATTGAAGTCCATTTCTGATCTCAGCAGGAGTGGTTTCACAAATCACGGTCCATCCTGTCCGTCTGCCTCGTTCACTCACAGAGAGTAATTACAAAATGCCTGAGCTGCCCATCTTATCACAGCGGTGGGTAATTAAAGCACATGGCCTCTCCTTTCCCTGTCTTCATCAGGTGATTTGAGAATTACAAAGAGACTAACCTGTGCCCTTCATTACCATGGCATATCTCGGGTGTTAAAGCTGCAGGATGGAAATGTAATAAGAGTTTTCGTTTCGTCTCTTTGGCTTTTTTGCTTTTGCTCAGTTTTTCTCACCTTAGGTCCGCTTGGTCCGGCAGGTCCGGCAGCTCCAGCATCTCCAGCGGAACCCTGTTAGAGGACAAGGACAATAGCAGATTAGATGGTAGGGCAGACAGAGGAAGGGAAGTAAGAGACAAAGTGGTACTGCAGGGATGAACTGTTCGATTTGGATCACTTACAGGAGGTCCAGGAAGACCCTGCAGACCAGTGAAACCGCGGTGACCCTTCTGTCCCCTCTCTCCAGTCTCACCAGACTCTCCCTTGTCTCCACGTGGCCCTTGGGGTCCCTAAAGGTTTAACATGTATTAAAATGCGTGACTGCATATGTGTAGCACTTCTAATTACCTAAATCGAATGAAAAAAAACGATAATGATATTGTTGCTGTTAGAGATGATGATACTCACAGCCATTCCTCTAGCTCCAGCGGGGCCTGAGGGTCCTGCAGGTCCTTGAGCACCCTAAAGAAAGAAGCAATAGTGTGGGTGCTTGCTTGTGTTAATATAAATATATATATATATATATATATATATATGAATCAGCACATGGTACTGTGCCTTTGCCTGTGGCCCCTACAGTATGTTGTGTTACTTACACTCTCTCCTCTGTCTCCCTGCTTGCCGAGGGGTCCGACAGGTCCAGGGGCACCAGGGGAACCAGGAGCTCCAGGGGCGCCAGCGGGACCGGTGTTACCGCGCTCTCCCTACAGGAGGACACAAGGTGATGACTCAGGGTAACAGTTCCTGCAAACTAGCAGATCTAGAAGACTTTTGTCAAATTGTGTAATTTGCTGGACTGTAGAGTTTTATGTGAGTCTCTCACCTTGACTCCAGTAGCTCCATCTCTACCAGGAGGTCCATCTGATCCAGGGGTACCCTAAAATACAGAAACATATTTTAGGTTGTGGGTTAAGGTTATGGCAGGCATCTGATTTGATGGATCAAGATCACAGTATTATTTCCTGAGTAGATTGTAAATGTGGCAGGCCATGAAGTGATGCACAACAGATGCCCTGGCGTGGTGATTTGTAACATGTCTGACCTCTCTTCCAGTCTCTCCAGCAGGTCCAGTAAGTCCAGGGGGTCCCACAGGTCCAGGAGGTCCGCGGTCGCCAGGGGAACCAGAAGCTCCTTGTTTACCAGGCTCTCCCTGAACACAGAGGAAATATAATTATTAGATTTCAGTAGCTCCTTTGACATCAAAAGGCAGACAGAATAATCTTCTGACTTTCAACGGATCAGTATTTTGTGTCTATTGGCTAAGCAGTAGAATCAATCGGAGTGAAAATTCAAAGATAAGTAACGAGGATATGCCTCACATGTGAGGGAAACTTGGATTAACTTAAGATAAAGGCCAATCTCTCATAATTAAGTAAATTTGTAAAAGAAAATGTTAAGAGGCAACCAAATGTCAAAAAGATTTTGTAAATCATAAGGATGTGGCCGTCATCACACTATCACACAGCTTACATGGAAGCTAAAAAAACATATTGACGAAAGCACGTACAGAAGGTCCAGGCAGACCAGCGAAGCCTCTCTCTCCACGCTGACCAGGCAAACCAACAATACCACGAGATCCGCCCAGACCCTGGGGACCTGAAGGCCCATCAGCACCCTACGGAGTCAGGAAAGACAACGGTACACACCATTTTCTCATGTCAGTAAGGTGCAGCTTTCATTATGTTTATTAGTGAATATCAGGCTGAAGCAGGTGATTGAGCCTCGATGTTGTCTCAGGTACGTATGGGTTCTTGTGAGGTGCAAAATCAAACTCACAGGGGGTCCATCCTCTCCAGGCTCTCCCTTCTCTCCTTGTGCGCCAGGAGCTCCACGAAGCCCAGCGTCTCCCTGTCTTCCTGGGGGGCCAGCATCACCACGAGCACCCTTTGGTCCCTCTTTTCCAGCAGAACCAGCAGGGCCAACAGGGCCAGGGTTACCCTGTGATGGGCAGAAAGAGAATCTCAGTGGGTAAGAGCAGAAATAGACCCAAACATGTACACAAATCATTTTAGATTGACTCAGTAAATCTATTTCCCTTCTGGGAATGTGTTGAATTGAGAAAACCCTCACATTAGGGCCAGGAGATCCAACTCTGCCAGCAGCACCAGGGAAACCAGTAGCACCCTGCAAAAGAGAAAAAGTTCAGTAAGTATTGCAGTGGCAGCTTGTTAAAAATATTGCAGGATGTAAAGGGCTCTGAGTCATGTGGACTACCATGTCCAACTTCAACATGCACTTCTGGAGGCTACACTCCCATTGGTCAGCTATCCAATGATCATGAGGCTCATAGCGAGTGAAAAGCAGTTTATACCATGGACATGACCACAAAAATAAAAAGAAGTAAATCAACAAAAAAGTATCCACAAGCAATGATGGATTCTCGAAAACTGAACTTATGCTGAAATTGATTTACCTATAACTAAAATACAGTCTACAATCCGCAGTCAGAAAATGCATGAGTCTTAATAGGGAAATACACATCAAAGCACAACATGACCAATTACCCTAATTCTTATCTCATTAAATATTTTAAATGACTTAACACAATTTACTTTTGCAATGAGAATCAACTACAAAACACTGTAGACAACATAACATGGCTCCTGTTGACCTGATATATCTATCACTCTCATCAACAACTAAAGATGGTATGAGATTACCAGGTAGGATTTAGCAAACATAAATCATCATCTTACAGTACATGATGACTAGTATTAGCCAACAGTGGTCCCATCTAAGGCCTTATATCTCTGTATGTGAGTACACCAAAGTAAATACATAATGTATAACCTTTATGCTTTTGTGAATATGCAGAATACCAATTTAAAGAATAGCATGTTGACATATCATAGTAGGAGATGCATTGTAAATAAATAAAAATGAATAGTGGCTGAATTCCATTTAGCTGATTTGGTTCCAGGGTCCTGGTATTGTGCACGCTGGCACACTGTCACACTGTCACGGCTTACTGAGACACCTGAATAAAATGGAGCCCCTGCTAATGTTGAAAAGGGTCTATTGTGCTGTCAATAATGGCTAGACCTGATTGAACAGTTCTCCTCCTATGTATTTATATGATATCATCATCATTTGTCCGTTAGGTGCTAGGGTAGGAGTTTTTCTTTATCTTATTGAATGGATGATGTCAGAAATTGCTGTTGTTGCTGTGTGCCGGTGTAGCCCAATGACACATTGGACAGTATGTGATATTAGGTCATACAAATACATGCCATGTGACTTCAATCAGAGCCATCCCTGCACCTTGCGTTTGGAGCTCACTTCAGCATAAGGCTAGCTCTATCAATATTGTTTAAGTTGATCAAAACGGAATCATTTTAATGTCAACATAATTGACGACAATATGATTTACTGTATGTATTATATCCAACTTAGCTACCCTTGATGTTGTGTTTATAGATTCCTCTAGGGCTGCACCCACCTGATGATTATTTGCATCATCAGTTAATCTGCTGATTATTTTCTCTCTATTCTGAAAATTGTGAAAAACGCCAGCTACAATTTCCTAAAGCCCAAGTTGACGCCTTCAAATGGCTTGTTTTGTCCGGCCAAGAGTCCAATACCCAAAAATATCTGATTTTTAATGTTGCATAAGATAAAGAAAAACAGAAAGTCCTCACAACTGAGAAGTTGGAACTAGAGAATGAGTGAATGTTTGATATTTTGCTTGAAAAATTATGTGTTGTCAAAATATTTGCAGATTAATTGTCTGTCAAATTGGCTCATCACTACACTCCTTATCTTAACTCCTAAATCAAGTCAAGTCAATAGATTAATTAAGGAGTGAGAGACTCAATCAATCAAGGCCCAGGACTCTGAACTGTCTATGTATTGCAATGCGTAGTCTGTATCTGCTTTCAGCAGAAGTATTGTGCGATGGATTATTCACAAGATTGAGTAAAAATAGGAGTTACTTACAGGAGCTCCCTGAGCACCACGTGCTCCTTTAGGTCCAGTCACACCAGTAGGACCCTGAAAAAGAGGAACAACAATTAATCATGTTGATGTTACACTACAGTGACTTTAAAGCACTCTAAAGATCAAGAAATGTGACCTAAGATATATAGACCTGGTTCCAGGACTTTTATATAGTGTTTTATATATAGTGTGTACTTTTATATATGTGTATATATATATATATATATATATATATATATGATAAGAATAAAAGTACCCACCACAGGTCCAGGAGCCCCAGATGGTCCCTGAGGTCCAGAAGAACCAGCTTCTCCCTTCTGTCCAGTCTCACCAAGCTCTCCCTTGGCACCAGGCTGACCATCTGCACCCTGGATATGTTTTAAACCGAATGGTAATATTATTATAATAAATACATTTCATTTTGCAGTTATTTCATTTGAACAAAAGGCACTGTGGTGACTTTACTTACAGGAGGTCCAGCGAAGCCAGCCGGCCCAGGAGGACCACCCTCCCCGCGGTCACCCTGCAGGGGGACACAAGATAATGCTGGTCAGGGCCAGCTCGGGGGGAAGGTATTGATGCTGTTTTTATTATCAGTTATTTTTTTATTTAGAAATGTCTTCTTTGACACTGTTCATTGGTTTTTGTTCATTTAGAATAAGGAGAACACGTTTAAACATATATAAAAATATTAAATATTAATAGGTAATTACAGAGGGGGAAATTAAATGAAAAATTGATAAATAGGATAATGTGATACATAATTAAACAAAAATGTGTGCATCTCCCAAGAACAACCCAGCCACAAGAGTTCTACCTTTTCCAATTAATTAAAAACATTTAAAAAAAAGAATATAATGTGATGTACTTTATGACATGTATATTTTGTGGTAATATTTATTTTATTTAATATGATGTACTATTCGGTACATATATATCATGTAGAATATGTGCTATATACAGTATAATGTTCTACCTCTGTCATTGTCTTGTTCCTGTTCTTATCCTGTCTTAGATGTAGTTTGCTGTGATATTTTGATGTGTGATACATTTTATAGGCTATGTATGTCTGTTTTTAATTTTGAAAAACCAATAATAATAATAATAATAATAATAAAAAAAAGAAAGACCCAGCCAGAAATGAAGTATTGTGCAATCCAGTCATCATCCTATTCTCCCTAAATATTCACAACCATGTAACTCTTGCTGCAATACAAGTGCAGCAAGTGGCATGACAGCAGCAGCTCCAATCTTTGTCTGATTTTAAGCATCAACACAGTCAAGTCCTATACAATTCCTCATTTTAATCTCTTACTATAGAAGTCAGTTTTTCTAAAGCCAAACTGAAAGACCTCTCTTTTTACTGTAGATCAAAAATATAAAGGGACACTTTCAGAGGGAAGCAATGTCTCCAATCAAAAGTCTCTACACTGTCAAAGTTCAGCTTAGTGATCCCCTCTTTTATGTTATTGTTATGTAATGAATGTGTGAGCAGCAGCATTATACTCTGTCCAGGTTAAGGATGCTATACAATTTGAGACTTGATTAGAAAAGACGCAACACATAATGCTCTTTGCACCAGTGTTTCTACCAACGTATACATGGGACATTTTGGAGGAAAGTATTTTTTTAACAGAAGAAGCTTCATTATTTCAAGCCCTGGACAAACACACCAGCTGATCAACTTGTGGTGTATACACACAAAAAGAGGTACTTACAGGAGCACCACGAGCACCAGCAGCACCAGTTTGGCCAGTGGGTCCAGTCTCACCCTGGATAGGAGAAAACCAGTCAAACCAACCAACCAACAAAAACAATTCATCTCAATTGATAACTTTTCAGCTAACCCTGTTATTCTCACCTTGGCGCCGTTGGGTCCAGATGGGCCAGGAGGACCAATGGGACCAGTCAAACCCTGAGGGAAGAAAACAGAATGGGTACAGGTTATAGAGAATAAAGTTTGGGTGGGATTGAATTTTTTTTTGTGATGACACAAGATTTAATCTGAGACCAAGGATTTGTTTTGAACTCACTCTACCACCATCCTTTCCAGGAGCTCCCTCAGGTCCTTTCTGTCCGTTGTCACCCTGTTGGACAAAGAAGAAAGACGCATGTTAATCACACAGGAAACTACAAGGCCTCTGGTCATTACAAGTGCTCTTTTATATGCAGTGGTGGAATGTAACTAAGTTCATTTACTCTTAATACTTAAGTACTTAAGATACTCATACTTTACTTGAGTCTTTTCTTTTCAAGCCACTTTCTACTTCTACTCGACTACATTTCAGAGAGAAATATTCTACTTTGTACTCCACTACATTAATCTGACAGCTTTAGTCACTAGTTACTTTACACATTAAGATTTTTCCACACAATACATGTGTAGTTTATAAATATATGATGTTTTATTAAAAATTAAACTACCCAACAATATAACGGCCTACAAGTAGAGCTGAAATAATTAGACCTTTAAACACACAACTGTTTGGATCGTTTCCAGTTTCTAAAACGTGAGGATTTTTCTGCATTAAGTACTTTTACTTTTAATACTTTAAGTACATTTTCCCGATGATACTTACATACTTTTCCTTAAGTAACATTTTCAATACAGGACTTTTAGTATTTTTACTTAAGTAAATAATCTGAATACTTCTTCCACGACTGATCATATGTACTATTTAACTCGTGAAATAATCCATAATATTAAAATAAAAATCCATTTTGACAAAAGAATCCGCTACTCACTCTGTCTCCCTTGGGTCCTGGGATGCCACCATTTCCTCTCTCTCCGGGCATACCCTGCAGGCCGGGGGGTCCCTGGGGTCCAGCAGCACCAGCTGGTCCAATGGCTCCCTGAATTAGAATTAGGAGATAACTTGTCAGTACAATTCTCTCATGTCTACTAGTTTCCTATGAACTAATTGAACCTGAGTGGGGACCCTAGAAATAGCATCAGAGTAGAACGGACATTGAACTGTTTGCAGTGGTCATTTGACTATTTCCAAAGAAAATTTGCCGTGTGCTCAGCCCTGTGCATTGACCATAGGAATAGAATGAGTTAGCCTGCTACAACAGTCACGGTTCTTTGCGATGGCAATGCTCTGACCATCCTGCTATGGTGATTTGAATTGGAATGTCTGTTCTTCTGTCATTTTATTTCCATGGTGTTAATATGCTGGTCCTCTTTTTCCTGAAAAAGAATATTTTATAAATATTTATTGAAAATATATATTATTTAAATTTCATTATTAATCTAAAATTCCTCATAATTTCTCAAAAAATGAGAACTTGACCAAAGCTGCAGGTTCATGTCCATCATGTCCACCAAGGAATGAATAAAACAGATAGGTTCTCATTACTTTTTCTTAATTCATTTTAAGGAGTAGTTTGATGTTTTGGGAAATACGCTTATTGTTCTCTTGCCGAAAATTAGTTGAGAAGGTTAATACCACTTTTATGTCTGTACGGTAAAATATAAAGCTACAGCCAGCCAGTTAGCTTAGCTTAGCATAAAGACTGGAAACAGGGGGAAACAACTAGCCTGGCAAAACAAAGGTAACAAAATGGACCTACCAGAACCTCTAAAGCTCACTAATTAACATGCTATATTTTGTTTGTTTAATCCCTACAAAATCCAAAGTGTTAAAACAACACATTGCGTTTTACAGGGGGTTATGTGCCGGATGCCATATTTTTTTTCCAAGGATGGTGAAGGTATCACCTGCCCTACTCTGCCTTTGATTGGCTTACCCTGATATTCTAACCCTAACCCCTAACCAATGTCACTCCTCTTGCCTAAACCTAACCAACCCAACCAACAAAGGCAACAAGTACTAGCCAATCAGAGGCAGAGTAGGGCGGGTCATGACTTAGCCATCCTTGGAAAAAGAAAATTGGCATGCTGGACTACTATATGTGTTGGCCGGGCGCAGCAACTTCCTGGAGCCCTGTCTCACTGTGAGGTTGCCAGGCAACCAGCAGAGACTCCAGGAAATCAGCCAGGCATGGTATGGAAGTCCACCTTGAACAAATTTTTTGATACGTTCTTCTGGAATCAGAAACGCCTCAGAGCGCCAATTTGATTCTAAACATAAAAATGGTATCAAAGTCATACACTAACCTTGGGTCCATCTGTTCCAGGTGTTCCAGGAAGTCCACGAGGTCCCTGAAGACCCTGAGCTCCAGCACCACCCCGCTCACCAGGGAAACCACGTTCACCCTGTTAGGAGATAAAGAAACAGAATCAACAGGAGAAACAAGGAATGGTAGCAATAACTCAGAGGAGTGCTTGTTGGGTCAAATGTTGTACCAAAATGATAAAATCCAGGTCTCAATGTATGAATGAAGCTTTAACATGGAAACTCACTCTGGGTCCGACAGCACCAGGAGTTCCAGCCTCTCCAGAAACACCCTGCACAGAGAGAAGACACAGTTTTATTCCTGTTTTTGAAAGTTACACTTATCTAAACTTCTGTATCGTAAAACTTCTGAGTTTTTATTGTTAGTCCTAGTAGAAAAAGCCAAAACAATCAATCACATAGCTAAATATAACTTCAATCGCAAATGTTGCAATGTAATGAAAGTCACTTATCTGGGCTCAAAAAACTGCAGTGAGCAATGAGGCTTTTTACAGAACTGTACTTAAGAGAGGTCCTTATTCACAAACTTTAAAATAAATTGCATTTTCAGCTTTTAGTTTGATTTCCTCTCTATGACAACAGAGCAACTTAGTTATATTCATTTGAAAAAGCGGTGCAGAAATGAAATACAAAAAGTAAGAAATCTTAACTGATTAGATTTAGATGACCAAGATATTTACCTTGGCATATTGTTTTTAGATATTAGAATGCATTGTTACAGCAGTTACACTTCACATAAATCACAAAAACAAATGAGGCAGGTAGGAAAAGGCAACCAGTTGGTGATTAACACTTAGCATTAGCACTGGGATATATCTTTTATATATATATATATATATATATATATATATATATATATATATATATATATATATATATATACACCAAGTTATTTTTACCGTCTTGAACCAGAGACTGTTTTAGCTTGTCTTTTACTCTTTCACTCCCTTCATTTCTACATAATGCTGTTCTTTCCAGGAGTGGGTTGAATACTTAAAAAAACATAATTTGGCATGTGGGTTGTACTATACAAGCTGGTACCTGAACGATACTTTTTTCAATACCAATTTTATAAAATCCATTTTAACAAAAAGCAATTACAAAGCCTTCTTTATGTAAGGTATTCTAGGTATTGGTAGAAGCATGCCGATGCTTATTGGCTCACTGACTGATGAGATTTACTCCTTAGGTATTGAAATTGGGTATGGAATGACGAGGCATTTTTCGATATTCAAGACTTTATAGGCAATTCGGTCTGTGCCTAAAAAGTATTGAATTCGGTACCCAGCCCTACAGATACAACACATCCCAAGTAACAGGTTTGTTAGTAAGTCTCGCTCACCATGTCTCCAGGTTTTCCAGCCTCTCCTGGGGCACCAGATGGTCCAGGCAGACCCTGTCCAACAACAGCAAAAGGATTAGTTATATCATATCTAGATAATTACTTATAAGTCTGCTGTCTTCCTTAATGATTGTCTGTCCAACACTTTAACATGTCCAAAGTTTGAACTCATACTGGAAATGAATCATACTAATATGATACTGATTTTTTTTGTTTTGTTTTCCAGACTGGTGTATGTGGGATTTGATGAGAAAAATAAACTCACCTGGAAGCCAGGGGGTCCAGGCTGTCCTTGCTCTCCTCTCTCTCCAGCAGGTCCCTGTGATAGACCAAACACAGGCAATCAGTCCAAGACTTATCTCACAAGACATATCTCACAACATGTGATCACACTGAAATACTCACAGCAGGGCCAGGAGGTCCAGCAGCACCAGTCTCACCATCTTTTCCAGACAGACCCTGTTCAGAGAGAGAGTATTTCAATTATGAAAAAGTGATCTGGAGACAAAGAAATGATCAATCATCATATAAGTTGTAAGAGTGTAAAGTATTTATGGAGAAAATGTACTCACTCTCAGACCAGGGCGACCCACAAGACCTTTCTCTCCTGTCTTTCCAGCTTCACCCTGTTGGAGAGAAATCACAGTAAATGATCCGTAGTAAGTCTCTCTCGATTGCAGTGCTACAAGGTAAACAACAGTAGTGCTACTGGTAGTGATATTTGGCTACAAAAAAAGCTGGAATACTTATTTGTCTTATCTAGACATGGATGCATTTAGACTGTATATTATCAGGTTTTCATTATGCTGTATGAAGACACCCCTTGTATTCCTACTCTACTCTTATAAAAACAAAACTCACATTGGCTCCCTTTGGTCCAGGGAATCCCATCACACCTGGCTGTCCACGGGCTCCCTGAGGGCCGGGTGGGCCTGGGCGACCGTCCTCACCAGAAGCACCCTGTCAAAGGCACAAGGTAAAAAATCAGCACTGAAACCCAGAGATAACAGATATTAACTTGTGAGTTGAAACTTGTGTGTGCTCATCATATATGCTAAACTTGCACATAATAATATTATTATACTAGGATGCACACAAAAAAAGGCTCAATACAAGGCTTTCATTTCAGAACTTTAGTGTTGTGTGTTTGTTTCTTGTGTTCGTAAGCACATGTGCTGTAGTTTTGTCATATTTCAAAGTACTGTTTTGTTTAAAATGTGGCTGGGAAGCCACTTTGAATGTGTCAACTGCTCTATTTTTTCATTTCAAAGTCTCTAATTATGAAAGTACATTTGTAAAGTACATTTTTACTTTTTGTGCATGTTGCTGTTTATAAAAATGTATACAATTTGTGACGCCAGCATTTCATAACAAAGCAAACTGCTACTAATAAGCATTTTTTTTGCTTGTGATCTTTTAAAATGCCTTGTATTAGTTCAGAACCGAAACACTCGTTACCTTTCATAAGCATGATAGGAAGCACCACCTCAGGATTATTATTGTACTCACAGAGGGTCCAACTTTGCCTTGAGGACCAGCATCTCCGGGACGACCGGTAAGACCCTATGAGAGGCACACACATCATTCAAGAGGTGGGACAAATCTCGACAAAATCAATCAGATCAAAGCAACCACACTAAACATTTGGGGTTTGAGATTTCAGGTTAAGATTGAGATTTCACTGTCTGACTGTTCTGACTCACTCTGGCTCCGGGGAGACCTGACTCTCCTGTGCGTCCAGGGTCTCCAGTAGCACCTTTGGGCCCAGCAGCACCAGGAACACCACGGTCACCAGGGGCACCCTGAAGAAGATAAGACATCAGTCAGTTCAATATCAGTCTGGTAGAAATATGGCAGCTCGTTTTATGACCAAAGCAGCATCTTTCTGGTGCTGCAGTGCTTAGATTAAATCAACATGTTGACGGTGTCAGTGAGCTGAAACCAGGACCCACCTTAGCACCAGCAAGACCATCCTGACCTGGGAAACCACGGTTACCAGGAGCTCCCTGGAAAGAATCACAGAGATATATGTGATTAGATTGAGCATACAATAGCAACAACTACTTCCTAATGTCACTTTTTACCAATGTTATTGTACATCCTGATGACTTACTCTCTCTCCTGGAGGTCCGAGTGGTCCAGCAGTTCCAGGCTCTCCTCTTGCACCTCTCTTTCCTTCTTCACCAGCAGGGCCAGGAGCACCTTGGGGACCAACGGGGCCCTGGGAAAATGAAGATATGTAAGTAAATCTTCTCTGTAGTCTAATTCTAAAAGATGTATTACAGTTGTTATGGAATATATGGTCAAAAATCACTGAAAAACAAGTCAAAACAACTCACAAGCTCTCCCTTTGGTCCAGCTTCACCTTTGAATCCAGGAAGACCAGGGTCTCCCTAGGTATGGCAAGAAAGAAGACAGTCACAACAATGAATAATCATAACACAAACAGAGTATTGAGGTTTTCACAGAGTTTTAGATTATTCCCAAGTGACTTACAGACTGTCCCTTTGGCCCCAGAGGTCCTGTAGCTCCCTGTGGTCCAGGTGGGCCACGGGGGCCGGGGAATCCAGGAGCACCAGCAATACCAGAAGCACCCTTCAAGGAAGAAAGAAACAACAACATATCAGAATAAAGTCAAACTGTAATTTTAATGAATTATAAAGAATCACAAGGTAGTTGAGGACTCTACAGAGAGAGGACTTACAGCAGATCCTTTAGCTCCAGGAATACCATCAGTACCGGGGTTACCCTACACGCACACAGAAGAAGAAGCAATGCGTCACATTGTGTCGACAAAATATTAACAGAAAACAAGCATAGTGTAAAAATGGTACTCTTGTATGAGTAAATTAAAATCTGCATGATTGGGATTAGTGATGGTAAACGAACCGATGCTCCGGCAGGTCCGGGAGATCCTGGGGTACCGCCCTCTCCGCGGGGTCCCTGTGCTCCTTCAGATCCACGGGCTCCAGTAGGACCAGCTTCTCCCTGACAGGACACAATTCATTTACCATTAAAATAGAAAAAAAGGAACATGTGTTCCTTCATATAGCACAGATGTGCTGTATGTTCTTATATGTTCCCATATGTATTTAAGGACAATTACTTTTATTCTAAGTTCAATATGACATAACTATTAATGCATATTTGTCTTTCTTGAGAAGATTGTAGAGTAGTTTGTAGAATATACTCAAATCGATCATTTGTGTATGAAAAACAAGAACCTACAAGAACCAGGCAGGAGTTTGTGTGTCTTTATTCCATGAACCCAGACTGAATAAAAAAAGAGATGTCTAAAAGTACTGAGCGATAAAGTAGAACCTGTAGCTGCAGTTAAATGACAATCACCAGGCTTTTTTGTTGTTGCTCATTTTACTACATAAGGTATGCTACAAAAGAAGTAGTAGTTTATGATAATGTGATGTGCACAAACCTTGGCTCCTGGAGATCCTGGGAAACCGGGAGCTCCAGCAGGACCAACAGGCCCCTGTAGACAGAACAATGATCTGCAGGTTAGGGTGCATGTCTCATCCCTTTGATGCTTGTGTTATCAAAGGCCCAACACCCTAAACAACATTACAAAAGAAAAATCAATTGAATGAATTGGATGCAAAGTGGGAACTATGATACTCACAGGTGGACCAGCGGGACCGGGCAAGCCATCATTTCCACGGGCACCCTGAGGAGTAAAAAGACAGGATAGTCAGTTGTGTAATGAAGAGACCATAACATATGCTTCTTAAAAGTTGTTACAAACATGGTAGAGAAAACTAAAAATATATCGATGCTCAATAGATTGAAGCAGCCATGAGTTTGTTACTCACTGCAGCTCCAGCAGCTCCAGAACGCCCCCTCTCACCAGGCAGACCACGTGGGCCCTACGACAGAAGATACAACTGCTCAGTTTGTCTTGATTATTATGGAACATATAGCTGTAATTTACAAAACAATTATTTATTTTCCCTAGCATCCCATATGGTTACTATTTTATGTTTGAATTAATTTGACAGATAAGATAAAGCCCTGGAGACTCACCATGGGTCCAGGGGCGCCGTTCTCTCCTGCAGAACCAGACTCACCCTGATGGGAACAGAGATCAGAAAAATTAGAAGAAGTGAGCAGAAAACAATTGAAGAAATTGCTAATCAATTAGAATCTGGTTATGTTATTGCAAACAATTATACATGTGGTGGTCTTACCTTGGCTCCTGCAGCACCAGTTTCTCCCTTAGCTCCATCCAGACCAGGATGACCCTACAGGGAAACATAATAGGACTCATCAGGACCTCACACATCAGTCAGTCTTCAGGTGTAATCAATGAGCATGATTTATTCTTCTGCTTCTGTTTAGCTGTGAAGGTTGAACTCACTCTGTGTCCTTTGATTCCAGGAAGTCCAGGAGTTCCAGGGAATCCACGAGCTCCCTGAAAATACAAAACCACCACATTTTTTACATGAAGGAATCTCATCCTCATCTCTATTTTCTTCTCCTGACTTTGACATGTGCTGTAATCCTGAAGTTAGTCACCTGAGGCCCTGCAGGTCCACGCTCACCAGCTTTTCCAGGTTTGCCAGCCTCACCCTAGAAACAAACAGGAAGTGGAATGAGTATTTCTTCAAGCAGTGTACAGCAGCTGCTTGATACGGTGTAGCTGCACTGTACTGCACTGTACAGGGAAGATATGCACACAGCCATTATTCTCACCAGTATTGCTAGGAGATAGAGAGTGCCCCCTAGTGGTACATTTGGTTTAGGGGGTAGGGAGCTTATAAAAAAGTTGTTTATATGTTAGTATAAAAGTAGGGCAATAAAGTAAAATAGTAACATTGTTACTTGGGTCATAAGAGAATAAGTGAAAACATTATAACATGAAATGTTTCACTCTGTTATAAAAAATGTGGTTTACTTTGACCTTTGTGTAGGTTTTGCACTTATGTTTTAATATGCAGTGGGTACAAAGATAATAATACTAATAATAAACTTTATTTATACAGCACTTTACAAAACAAAGTTACATTAGTTAAAACAGGAACAAAAACATTTCAGGAGTGCAAAGACATCAACTCAGACAAACACAACAATGCAAATTAAAATGGAAATACAATACCCAAAAGTAATACAAAAAATAGAAAGCAATAACATTCATAAGATAAGAAAAAGTGGACAATAAAATAATAATGAAGCCTCGACACTTACATCGCTTCCAGGTTTTCCAGAAGGTCCAGGTGGTCCACGAGGTCCCAATGCTCCCTGTCATGAAAACACACACAGATTAACCCTTAGTTGCAGTTATCTAATTGATCCAAAGATAATTACAAAGTTACAGTTACAGACGTGCCGCAAAATGCAAACACTGCCTTTACGCTGTCCAGCCGTTGAACTAAATTTGTGGCTAAATTTGGTGACGGTATCAATGATTTTCACTGTGTGAGAGAAGTCAAACAGCGATAGACTTAAATATGATAAATAGATAGATATTTATGGATGTATTGATTGTGATATGTATTTATTTAAATAGGTTTGTGACACTGTTTATTATGAGCATCTGTTTCTGTGGAAGTAGGTGCAGTTGGTAAACCCTAAACATTACAGCAAATGTGAGCAGTACAGTATGAAATCAGTCTGTTGGACACATAGATGCATTCTGGGATATGTTAATACTTACAGCTGGACCAGGCTCTCCAGCCTCTCCAGGGCTACCTTGGAAACCCTGTGGTCCCTATAGGTACAAATAAAAATGCAAAGAATGTATTCATTTATGCCAACAATTCTCCTCTACATGTTTGTACAGTAGCTGTTTGATTGTAATGATCAATCACATAACGATGTAGTGCTGTAATGAATGTACTTACAGGAGCTCCACTAGGTCCAGGGGGGCCACGAGGACCCATAGGACCCTGAAAGAGAAACACAAGACATTCAGAGAAAGTTTACATAGTGTGACAAATTAATCTAATAGGTAGCTTGAAATCTCTGTGTTGGAGTAAAACTACTGGACCACAAGGTGGCACCATTGCAATGATTATTGTTTATCACTTTACTTCAGCAGCAACTCTGAGACAAGCTAAATGTTATAATGAGGTTTTGTCATTATGAGAGATGAACTGTTTACATACCAAAAACATACACATACACTCATCCTGTAAGATATATTCACTGTACACAGCGCTACGTACCATTGGTCCCTGCATCACACCCATCTGAGCACCTCCGGCCTTCTCATCAAAACCTCCAGCCATCTGAGCAGCAAAATTCTGTAAAACACAAAAAAGACAAACGATTGAGAGTCAGTTAGGGTTATTTATCCTGGCTGAGCTGCTTGGGCTAAGTGGGTCATTACACACAGCAGCAAGTGAAGGACATTAACTGAATTAAATACTTTAATGGTAGTTCAGTTACCATGAAAGAAAATAGGAAGAATACATTTGCCTGCTAAAGTAAGGCACTATTTTCACCCTTCATGATTCTGTGAAAGCATACTATACAAGTATACTGAAGTCCATGTAGGACAGTAGTGTGCCTTCACATTCTTCCCTCTTTCTTCTTTGAATCAAAAATGAATAAATCTATGGACTCATTTTGGGCTGTTTCCTCTATTGATCAAGACAAATATATCAGAAGTGAAGTCTCAAAGGAAGCACAAACATTCATTCATTCATCAATTCAATTCACCCTGTACTTTGCAATAATAGAGAACACAATGGGTTTAGTGATGCTAAAGACAGAAATAATGCTTGTGATTTATATCAACAATTTACCATTAAGTCCTCTCTATATATTTCGACCTCTGTTTTAAATGCTTCTTCCTACCATTGTGTTATGGGAGTAACACTGTGGTGTTTCGACTTAAATCTGAGGAAGAAAAGGTGGTTTTGTTAAACTGTTTATGCCATGTGTTACAGAAGTTCCCTCAGACTCACCCCTCCAAGTCCTGGTGGTCCGGGTGGGCCAGGGGGTCCAGGGTTCCCAGGGGTGCCAGGCTCACCATCTCTTCCACGAGGTCCTGCATTTCCCTAGGGAAAAATAGAGAAGGTGATTTTCTCTAAGTTCATCAGGAGTACTAAAGAAGATTTCAGGTCAGATCTGTTTTTTTTTCATCAATGCCTTTTACAACCAAACATTTACAGAAGAAGTCTCATATCTGTGTCATGATGATTAGATTTAGATGTTCCTACACACGAGTAATTAAAACACTGCAATCTCACACTAAACAGAACTCTGTTAGTTCAATTATTAGAATGATCAGAACTGTTGCTTAAACTAATATTTGCTAGACCGATTCTGAAATCACACATTAATAGGAGACAATTTCTTCTGAATGATATACTGAATAGATCGGTGGAGTAGATGGTGTTTTTTGGACACAGTGTGTTGTCTCTTACCTTATCACCCTTAGCGCCAGCTTCTCCACGGACTCCCTGCTCACCTGGGGGGCCCTGCAAAAACAAATCTATTTGTCTCAGTAAGATTCCCAGGATGGACAAAACTCCTATTCAGAGCAAGAATCATATTATTATCTACCAAAAAACAACCTCATCAAGCAATACTTGGATAAGTGTAGAATTAATATAATAAACAAAGAAATGTCCCCTTTTTTATCTCAGTAAAATGAATAAAAATGTATAATATATAATATTTACCATAGGGCCTGGTGGTCCTTTTGGTCCTACAACCTGCACAAAAGGAACAAAAAAGATTTTGCAAATGACATCTTTATTACAAGACCAATCTTTCATGTTGTGTCCAGTTGTACCCGTTTCTGAACAGCTAAAATTAGAGAACATTCCAGCTTTGTAGGAGGTGGACATCAAGCTAATCTGATGAAGATTAAGTTTGACAGGGCAAGTTTTATTAAAAACATCACCTCCTCTTAACCTCTGGAAATGGACTGACTTTGTTCACCTGACATGTGCACTTGCAGCAAAGTTGCTGATAGGATCTAAGGGGATTTGATAGGGTTCATTATGTCCAAGGAATGTGGGGTCTTTCCTAATGTAATAGAAAGTTCAATGAGGGATTGTTGGACATTGTAGTTAGCCAGCGAGAAACTGCCACTCTAATGATCAAAAATGTTTAAAACTCAATAACAAGTGGGACAATCAATACATAAAAATACTACACTTTTTCAGGGTTTGAGAATAACTTGAAAGGTCAAGAGAGAAATGTCAAATTCAACAAACCAAGAACTTGAGAAATGTGTGTATTGTATAGGTAAGTATTATGTAAATGATTGGGCACAATGAAGGACATATAAAGGTACCAAATAAGAAAACAGAAGTCTGTAATTATTTATTCCAAATAAAAGCAACAGAGAAGAAAAGGTTTTGTTTGATAATTTGTTCTCTGAGCAAAATGAACACTCGGGCAAGTAATGAGTTTGTGTTAAAGCAGTTTAGAGTGGAAGTTTTGTGTACAGCCATGAGACATTACTTCACTGCAGAGGATTTATACTTACATCTGCAATCTCTCCTGGTTCCCCTTTCTGGCCCTGATTGATAACAGAAAGAAGTGATATCAATGGGCTAAACAACTTTACTGAGAAACAAACTACTTCAAGCTTCAGATTTTACAAGAAAATGTTATTGTTTAATGTTTTCATACTGTTACTTGTTGAGTGAATGGATATCAGTCAACCTACTGCCTCACCTTAGCACCAATGGTTTCTGATGTTCAGATGGATGTATGAAGGGGAGGAAAAAGAACAAAACATTAAAAGTGTACAAGTATAAACAACTCAGACACTTGATTGATTTGAATCCTAGTTTGTGATTCTTAGGAAAGGAGACCTGCAAGCAAATCTAACGATGCTGAAGTGATCAAAAACCATTCACCAGACCCAGAGGCAAAGAACCCATCCAGATTATATAAATGGTGAAATGTGATTCCAAGAGGGATGAAGCAGAAGCAAACATGGACTAGGAGATCAGAATGAAGTATTTATATCCAATCATTAAAGCAAAAAAGTGAAAGTAAGTAAAAGGTAAGCAAGCTGCACCAGCCAAGCTTAGCTAATTAAATAAAGCATGGCAGCTAGTGCCAGTAAGCTTTTTGATAATGTTGTATATTGTGTATATTTATATCAAATTTGAGGGAATGAATTTATGTTTAAGTAATCTTAAACGTATTCTATTTCTGATGGCCTGGACAATCCACTACTGAGCAAGAACTCAGATATCAGCAAATGTTGTGATTTGGGTAAATTAACCTCTTTTTAAATATAAAAAAACACCTGTACATGTTGTCTTTTTAACAGCTTTGTATCTATTTGGTTAGATAAATCAGTCAAATCATTGTCATTTTCATATACCAGGAGGTCTCTTAGGACGCCACAAGAATACAGTTGCTCTTGACAAGGCCTTGAACCTTTGGCATGAGGCCTTATTCATAAAAGGTGAGGAAAACTTTGGTCCCTCTCTGAAGACACCTTCATTTTGTAGAAGACGTCCAAATGAGTCAATTAAATCATTGAGTTGAGGCTCAGTGTGGATGTAGGCTTCATCTTAGTCATGAGGTAAAAAAGCAGAAGGTGTCTCTACAGATTTAGGTGAGGACCAGACAACACATCTCAGGATTCATCCAATTCTTCATGGAATAGGCTTTCATTGGGAATAAGAGATCCTGATAATGTGGCTTATATGGTCTCCATCCAAACCAAGCATGTAGAGGGCCACTTTGGAATCGGGAACATCATTAACGTTATTGACTTATTCCAAATCATAAAACAAAAATGTTTTAGAACAGCCAAAACTATTAAATTAAATCAAGAGATCAGTGACTGCTGCTGCTCCAATCAGGCAGACTATTTAGATCCTAAGGCAGTTCCCCATTCAAAAGTGTTAGCCAGGGTGAGATAAATGCAAGCTAAAAGAGTAATTTATTTATGGGTATTTGAATAAATAAATTACAACCAATGGGGGCACTGGCATCAGCAGGGCAGATGGGACAGCACTCTCCAGATGGGATGAGAGGGTTGGCACATTCTTTGATCTCCTCGCAGATTATCTCATCACACAGAACCGCTCCGCTGTCGCACACACAGATACGACACGGCTCGGGCTTCCACACATCCTTATCATTATACTGCTGGCCGTCCTGGATGCAGCCACCTGCCTCCTCTGTAGGTGGCCAGCAGGGGGCGCGTGGCAGGTGGACAGAGAAGGAAGAAAGAGAGGATGGTTCAAGAGAGAATTAGATAGGAAAAGGTATTGTGGTTTATACAGTGTTGAGGGTTGGTAAAGCAGATGTTGTTAAAAAAGAGGGTAGTGGGAGTAAGAGGATGAAAGGGGGTCAAGGGGCACGGCAAGGAAATATGAGGAGTAATAGCATTGTTGGGGTAAGATGGAGGAGTGGTTAGTGAATAAAGGAGGAAGGAGAAAGATAAAAGTTATCCTGTATCAAATAACAGCTATGAACACTTTGTAAAGTAATGCAGGGTACACAAAAAGTCACATTCAAAAAACAGCATAACACGATAAAACATACAAGTGTGATTGCATGATGTTAATGAATAGAAAGTAAGTGGCTTTGTTCCTTTGATGCTGACGAACAGGTGGTGGGTTGACCCAAAAATACACTTGTACAAATCAGTAGTTGTGTACTATAATTTACAAGTTTTAAAAATAACTCATTGAGCAGGCAAGAAAATGCTCCAAGTTATCGTATGGAGAATTTTATAGCAGCATAAAATGTAATGTCAACAAGAGCCACAGTTAACAGTTGTGTCTGAAGCCCTAGTTGAGGTATTTCGCGTCGGTGGCTGAGTATATTTAACCTGCAGGCCTGCTCTCCTGCTCGTATGAATGAACCTCTCTAACAGGAGTACTGTGTCCAATTGACAAGCTGCTGCCTTAAGTAAACACTGGGTCCTTCTAAATTTCTCCATCTGGATCCCATAGCTGTGTCAAGCGCAGTGCAAACACTTAAGAATGGGTGATTTGTTTAATGTATATATAGCTTAGGGCTGGGCCTACTAACTGCTGTTATTTGTTTTTTTAAGCATATTTGTGAAAGTGATACTTAGCCCAAACATGTAACAAGGAGGTTTAGTTCCTGATCAGACATGAGTTTGGCTACTTTCAACTGAAATATTTGCTTTCTACTTCACCACCACTTCTGTTATTACAATATATGACTTCATGTAATGCTAAAAGCTGATTAATGCTATAAGAGAGGGAATTAGAAGCACTAACGTGAAGTCCATCTTGCTATAAATACAACTATATCTCCATCATCTGTTGACTCCCTGCTGTGCCCTCCCTTCTCGCTACCCTTTGAGCCTGCTAGCCTGGGGTCAAGCACTGTCTGAACCTGTCACTTCACATCATCAAACCCCCTGAATCTGCTCCAGCCAAATCATGTGGGTGAGGTTTACGTATATTTTTACATGTCTTAAAAACAGTTAAACTCCCATTTACTTATCAAGAATCATTTTCAAGAAAATCCTGATTTGTCTATCAATCTTCAGACGTTCAGAAGTGTTTCTGCAACCTAATGGTAGAAAAAAGTAATGCAAAGGCATTTGAGGCAGCAATAAGCCTGGTTAAGCAGATTTACTGCTGAAAACTAGGACTACAGAATGAGCAAACATAGCAGTGAAGGCTGAGCAGCAGGACCCAGGTGAGGACAAACAGACACTTGTTCACCTGGTCCTCCATCCCACACAGATGTGCCTTGACAGCCTCACCTTTCCTACAGAAAGAAATGGACTGGCTTATTTGGAAAGACTATTGGTAGCCAGCTTGACATTATGACACTCATATCATTGGAAACAATCAACAACTACATAACTGTAAAAAGCATGTGATGCTGGCCATAGCAAAAAAAAAGAGTTGTGCTCTTCCTGTTCTTCATTTGACATCAAAACACTGGCATTTTATTTACTTCCCACTATTCTTCTGAGACATCAGGTAGAGAAGATTGGGAAGGAACAAGAAGTCGGTAATATCATCAGAATAAAAATCCGCATTTCTTTTTGCAAGTAAAAAGAAAAGAGTCAAGAAAAACTGTGCAACTTACGGTCGTCCTCTTCCTGACATCTGACCACGGATAGTAAAACAACTTGGAATGCTACAAGTAGCAGAACAGTCCTTGAGTCCACAAAGCTGAACATGTCTAAATATTAGACATGCAGTAGCTTGGGTGAGAAGTGAAGGATGAGACCAGGCTTTCAGTCAGTGGTGTGTTAAGTGTGTGTTCCCAGAGACTTATGGCACCATGCAGTCAAACCCTCCAAAATCTAAGTGGAATCCAACGCGGGGCCCCAGCTGGCACTCTGCACCCACCGCGTCAGGGCAAGCACCGCGGTTTTATGTCCACTGTGCCTTGTATGGATCTTCGTATATTCCAAAATACCAGTCCTTCCCCCAGACCCCCTGTCAGGCTGAAACCTGAACCTCATCTCCCTCCCCTTCAATTCAGCAGCATCTACTCTCCCAGGTTTTTTTTTTTTTTTTTTAACTCAAGCCCTCCTTCCTCCCTTGACCTGCTTGGCCTGGCCAGGCCAAGAGTTGCACCTTCACTTTCACATTAGAAAGACAGCTACAAGCAGCAGAGTACAGGTCAAGCTCTGACTCAGCACATGCCATGGTATCAGCTTATTAAAAAATCTCAAAGCTGACTGAAAAAATAGTGATAGAACTTTTGGATGAATTTCAGGGCAAATAATCTGTGTTACAATGACCCAATATGTAATTTACTTTAATGAAAGTAATAGCTTTCTTGTAAACACAAAGTACACATTACTATCACGGTACATACTGAAAGATAAATATGTTATGGTGTACATACATACATACATACATACAATTATGTTACATTTTTAAAGAAAATTGTGATTTACTGCTTGACCATCTGGATCCTGATTAGACCAACTATAGTATTGTCTTCATTAAATGAGCTAAACTATGTTGTAGTCACAAAACTACAACATCTTCTAGGATAGAACTTTATAAACCAAACCAAAAAATAAATAAAAGAGAAATATACAGTACTTGCAGTCTATTTTTTTACTCATAAAATATTAGACACAAAATCATTGTGTGAGGTGTAACTAAACTGGAAATCCTCTCCCAGATGTGTTAATTAACTGAACATTGTGGCTTTTACCTGACTGCTAGATACAGCTAGACATTTTATTTATATATAAGAGGTCTCAAATACTAGCAAAAAAGCAAGGGCGAAAAAATAAATGCTAATTTCTCGAGAATAATGAGGTGCCATGTGCAGTTAAACTCTCAGGTTATGGGAACTCAAAACTGGGTCAGTGGGGTTGTTTGTTTCGGCCTAGTCTCATGGATTATGAATTAATCTGCAGACTTTAGACAACCATAAAGTGTTGAGCTGACTAACCAACAGTGCAGTTATGTCATGTTCACATGGCCGTCAAACTTTCTGAGAGTCTTGTCTGTTTGGACAAAGACCATTGGCAAGAGGTTGTGACATCCATTTAAAAGAACAATCCAACTGTGGCTCACATAGAAGGACATTTTCCTTGAAATATAATTAAAATGTTTCTGCATTCAGCAAATAAATATTATATTCATGTGTAAGTACCACTTCCCCATATGTACTTTAATTGTCCAGTAGGTCTGTAACAGGATTTGTTTACCTTCATAGAAACATTCCTGACAAAATAGCACATAAATGCCAGAATTATCTATTGTGAAGCTGAGCCAGAAGGGTGATGAAACGTCTATGTGATCTTTATCATGTACCTCTCTCTAGATAGCCCAGGTGAGTGGGCTTGAAAGGGGGTCTTTGTCATGAGGAGAGGCACAGTAATTCCAGGGTCACAACCTTCTACTGAGCCCCCCTCATTCCACATACAGGAAAGAACGATTTAAAGCCACTATTTTAGCTCTCTTCTACCAGATCTATGAACTGTTTGGTATATTAGAATTATGTTTAAGTAAGAAGTTGCTATAAAACTGCAGCATGCTTTTACTCCAATTTCTTGCAGTCCTCATCCTCTGTGACTATAAAGAGTGATCATCATAGGACAGATCAGCACAGTACAGTATCGTGGTTTTGTAGGATCTTCTGGTTTTAGTAATCTCAAGATTACCAGGACACTACAACCAGTGATGATAGTGATGAGTCCAGCAACAAAAACATTTCAGGAATTTAAACAGCCACTTACCCAGCTGAATAAATAATCGAAGGCCCTTAGACAATAGAGGGAGTATACAGTGCCATTCTGCACTAACACTGTGTCTAGTTTGCTGTGTCAGGTCAAGTCTTTGTTGCTGGTTCACGTAAAGAAAGATGAAGTTGCAATACTGCTGGAAGGGGCTTTAACTTAGGGAATGACTGAGAGCCTGTTATATTACAGATGTTAACATAGGTACGCTTTAACAGCTCCTCTTGGAAAAAAGGCAGGATTTTAGTACAGTAAAATAGCAAGAGAAACCAAACCACCCTGAAATCATAGCAGAAAAGAAGAAAAACGACTAGAAATAGTAGAGGATTATGCCTCGTCAGAAGAAGCTACTCTGAGGGCAAACAGAAATCGTCATGAATCTTGAGATGCTAAAGACATGACTGCCACCATTTATAACATCCTACAAGTGCCGAGGATGTATAATCTCAAAACAAGAGCACAGCTGTGAGCTGTGGAGCAATCATTCAACATTAATCTCCCACTGCACTCTTTAAAACCATGTTGCAGCAATGTCACTGAATACCAGAGCAACTACAGATCTGTATCAATGTACAGCAGGAATACTGAGTTCATTTCAGCTCTACACATCCTTTTTTCTCTGGTGCTCTGACTGTATACTGCCTTCTGCCGTCTCCCAGCACACACAATAGGCCTCTGTGTGCACGGCCCGCGGAATGCTGCGAGATGGCAGGGCAGTGGGATAGCTGCATGGTGAGGATGGGGGTTGGTGGGTGAGGAAGGGTGTGTAAGCTAGGAGGATGAAGGAGGAGGGGTTGGTTTGAGGGTAGGGGAAGGGGAAGAGATGGCAGTGACGGAAGGAGGGTGGTCATGGGGGGGGGCTGACCTTTCACAACTGTACGGGTGCACAGAGGCTCCAGGGGTCTAGAGGGTGTCTAGGTTTCGGCACAGTGACCGCAGCAGAGAGGTGGCTGAGGTCTTCTGTGTACACACAAACTGGTGACGGGAGGGTAGTCAGCCCCCACCTGGGGGAGAGGAGAGGACAGACAGGCCCTGAGAGCTGACAGCGTCTCACAATGTATCCTGTCCCTCATGAAAAACTGACTGTGTCTTGATGTTCTGGTTGTAATTAACCAAAAGGGAATCATCAGAGGACAGATAACATGCAAGTGCCAACAGCACGCTCAAAGAGACTTGTCAGTGAAATAAAATCACTGCTGCCATGACAAAAGGAAAAGAAGTACCTTTAGAAAATAATACCACATTTTGATGAGAATATTTAAATACTGATTTATTTACCAAATGCAATGAGGCTAAATAGCCATGCCAGCACCCCCATGAGGCTTTAATGCTCATTGCACACCTGAAAGGAAATTGCTTGTTGGATGAAAAGATATGCAAAACATCTTTGCTACTCATGTCTTATTGCTGGGGCAGAAAATGTAAAGTTTGGCCTGAGGATGGGCCAAGTTATAACCTAAATCAAAAGAGTTTATCCTTTGTACAATTGCCTTTTTAAGACATCTCAGACTCAGTTTGTCAGCCTCAGCTTTGTCAGACTGGACTCAACTTTCAGCTCACGTCCTGAAGGAAATATCTGGCTCTTTACCTGCTAAATGCTGCACTATGTTCATCAGCTAGTCTGTCAGCTATTCATTTAGCAGGTAGAGTACAGCAGGTTTTTAGAGCTGTTTCCTTGAAATCAGCTGCCTGCTGCTATGAAAGCAGCGAGAGTGAACCAAACAGTAGTTTTTCTGTCCGGCCTAACAGTAAGATGAAACTCACTATAAAGCTCTCGAATGACCTGAATCTGCAGCTAGCTTTGGAGCTAAGGAGAATTCACTCTGTCATGACACACTGTTATTATGAAAATATTGATGTAGCTGCTTTAGGTCATTTTGGAATTTGTTTATTAGTTTTAAAGGTAGGATTCATCTTCTGGGGGCCATAATTGTCCCCAGACAATGAGATCTGCTAAAGTGTAAAGTGACTGACAAACACTTTGGACTGACTGTGCCAGCATGGCTAAAATAACTTTATTTACTGTAAAAGATTCCTGTAGTAAAAAAGCTGACATACAGTAACAGCATCATGGATGGATGGCTAGATAGATAGATCCACACAACACACATGCATATGCAACATTATCACCTAAAAAGTGACTATAGGAATGGATAGCATAAATGTAAAATATGATTATTAAGGTTAGCTGATGTAGGCTGTGCTGCTGTGTGGATTGCCGATAAATATTATAGTAAACTTAAAAAAAACACAGAACAAAAGTATGCTAATTGTTAATTGTATTTCTTTTGTTTCATTCAAAGGTAGGGCTGTTATGTCATCAGTCTTATTTTCTTCATTGCTGCATAATTGACCGCATTTTTACTGTCACGTGATTTTGATATTTACTGTCATTTCTGATGTTTTGACATGTTTGAAAACATAATAGTTATTAATGTATCAAATAATGATGTAGTTAATGTAAATGTTGCCTCATTTTTTACATGTGATGAAACGCTATTACTGTAAAAATGTACAACTTACGTAAAAATAGAAATGAATACATTTTGCAGCACCTTCTTTAAGGCACCCCAGGTTGGTTGATAGATAGATAGATAGATAGGTATATATGTGTGTGTGTGTGTGTGTGTGTGTGTGTGTGTGTGTGTGTGTGTGTGTGTGTGTGTGTGTGTGTGTGTGCCACTATGTAGGGTGAGGTTCACTTTAGAGAAGAGTTGGAATTCCTTTCCCCCTGGGTGGCGCAGGGATAATGGCCCTTAACCTTTAATTTGAGAGATGTATTAAATGATGCATAAAATCTCTACAAGCATTTAACAGTTTCTAATAAGGAGCTTAGTTTCCCCATGTACTGTTCTTCTTATTTCATGCCTCTATTATTACCATGCAAACAGTCTTACATAGAACAGTGGAGCAGTTTCAGGCTTAACTGAAACTGGAAATGGATTAAATTAAGGTGTTTTAGGCACTTTGTCTCTGTGGTAATAAAACAGTTAGTCCAACATGAGTGGTGTGTGGTAGTCGGAGTAGTGTTTTGAGGCCCTGAGGGGCTTTGAAGAAAAATAAGCATCAATCCTATAAAAAAGGCAAGTTATTGGTGTAATGTGGATACGTTATGTGTCCAAGTGCTTTAAATTGCTTTAGAACTAATGAATATCTCCCTTACTATGTTTATTACCACACATTTTCTAGCATACACTAACTATTCTAAATAAACTGTGAATAACTAATAATTAATTTATAGTTGCCATCTCTTTTTAAGTTCTAAGATGCTGTAAACCAGTCCATATCATATATTTGTTTTTTTATTTATTCATAAAGCTGTTATAATCACATTTCAGCAACTACTACACCCTTTTCTTCCTAAAGTCCCCAAAACTGGTTGTCCAAAGTGGTTTCTAATCCAGGATCCAGACCTCCAGATTACTGAGCCTGAATCAAAGCACCAGACCCGGTATGTTTCTTTTCCTGTGTGAGGTGGAGGGGGGAAGAGGTTAAGTTTGTGCAGGCTTGGTGAGTGCAGCGAGGGGGGCTTTCTCACACAAGAAGGAGGATGAAGGGACAAAGGTGGCATTCATTGGCCCAGGAATGAAAAACATTTTCGACTGAAAACAGAGAAGCTACAACCGGCAGAGGTAGTGCAGAGAGGCCCTGGGTTAGCATGCACCACTTTGGAGAAGTCGCACACCTAGAAATGCAGAGGACACCATCAGAACCTAGTGAGGCCTTGTTTATTTGGTAATGGAGATAATACCATGTCACGCTCTAAAGTCTGATTGGAAATTAATACTGCACAGTCTGCAAGCACTTGAAGGGTAGAATGTGAATGTTTAGCATGTGTGCTGTAAAAGTGAACATGGGTGTGGTGGGCTATTACCAGTATCCTTGATCTCCTATTTGATTCAAATTGCCTTCATAGGAACCGCCTTGAAAAGAGTAGAAGGAAAATGAAAGATAGTTCAAAAAGTAAGATAGCAAAAGATTTAAATTTCCAACCGATTATAATGTTCTAAAATGCTCCATCACAGTCAGCCACTGTTTTCCTGAGGAGCATCTCACACAGCAGCTGACATCAAAGACAAGAAGCCAGGGCTCAATCTCAAGAGATCACAAATTATACAATAAATTGTGTTTGAAGCACCAGGAAACCTGCCAAAAAAAACTCTATGGAGAGGAAAGATCTCAGACACATGACTGTGATGTGTCCTCTCAACAAAACAACAGTCAGAAAACAGAGACCAACCTGAGCATAGGACCCTGGAGTGAGTATGCCACCTAGAGGATAAGATAGTAAGGTTTCAGTGCATCAGTGTGGGAAACTCACCATGGGGTGTCGCCATCTAGCATCAGTTGAAATTATTCTCTAATGTAAACCTGATTAATTACCTGGCTGTTACCAGTATTATTATTTAGCCTACTGGTATTACATTAGCCTACTAGACTAGACAACAACACATGTTTACACCAGTCAATAGTTAGATCAAATGACTAATAACAGATTAAATCTCTTGAATGACAGGTAAAGCTGACACACTGACGTCATAAAGGGTATTATTCCTGTTGTGATACCGACAACTGAAATTATGAAATATATATTCTTCTTAAGAGCTAATAGTAAAAAATATTATCATCATTATTATTACCACCACCACATCATCATCAATAATCATAAAAACAACAACAACAACAACAACAACAACAACAACAACAACAGCAACAACAACAACAGCATAATAATAATAATGTTGTTTTTGTGGTAGTAGTAGTAGTAATAGTTCACAGCAAATACTTTGCAACACTACATAATTAACAGCAGATATCCAGGCTTGAATGGTCTCATTTCTGTGATATGAGTTAAATAAACTTGCACTGGTATATGTCCACTTGTCCAAGGACAGTTTATCTTAAATGATGCAATGTTTGGAGAAGCTTGTTTGTGGATATTAGAGCTCTTCCAGCCTGTTAACCCAATTTAAACTCAGTCTATAATCAAATATGGGCCACAGTTATCACTACAGTAATGTATATATGTATGTTGATACTGTCCAGATTGACATAATCCATCTGTAACTTTTCTTTGAATTTGGAATATAATACACTG
Source organism: Sander vitreus (assembly GCF_031162955.1). Classification (NCBI taxonomy): domain Eukaryota; kingdom Metazoa; phylum Chordata; class Actinopteri; order Perciformes; family Percidae; genus Sander; species Sander vitreus. Next base: position 23,417,373 of record NC_135861.1, on the reverse strand, counting down.
CAAGTTTTTTGAAAAAGCACTAAGTGAAAAAAAAGAAAAGAAAAGCTAAGTACCCTATAATCAGAGACTAGACTAAACCAAATCCAAGTAGGAATATAACTTAAGTATGAACGTGTTTCCCCTTGTTAATCAGCAGCTGCAGTAGAAAGTGATACCTAAAATCAAACACCGGTTTGGTTTCAGAAGCTGCTGGTTACTGACCCCACCGTCTGAACAGCCCCGCCCCCGATCCTGTACTTTATCCATTCTGTAACTGACAGCAGCTGCTATTAAAGCTCTGAGGACCAAGGGGCATTGGTCACAAATATCTCTCTAGATCAGCTACTAGGGAAAAAAATACTGAATTATTAAAGATTAAGCCCTACTTATCACAATGCACTGCCTGAAAAGTCTGAGGACAGCTAACCCGGGAATCTTACAGCTATTTAAAAATGCAGGGATCTCCGCCAGAGTTGGAGCTGACAACATTGTTTTGTCCAGGACGCAGCAACCTGTTCCCTGCTGGGCTGCAGCATCACCCCACACCCATAAAGCCTTTCACTACCAGAAAGACCCTGATGTGGCCCAAGGACACCCCAAGTAGGTCACAGACTGTCTCTAGATGAATAAATCACCATTAATTAGCCGAAACATTCCCACATAATATCAATGAGTGAAATGTCAGGTGTATTGTCTGGTTGTAGTGGTCTCATAATTCATGCTAGTAAAGTTAACTAGCTTGAGTAGCTAACTCCTACTATATCATCATCAAACTTTTATAAGTTTGCAGTGAAATCTTAAAGTTTTTTATTATATCTGAATTGCAGCATTATATAATTATAAGTTCAACTTTTTGCCTTGAATATATTGTGGGAAATACTCTTACCGGCCAGAATACCGTTAAGCTAGTTTAGCTCATGGATGTATTAGTAAGTTTAGCAATCAGGCGGAAACAGCTAACGTTAGCATGTTTCTGTCCAAAGGTCCAAAAAAATAAATAATAATTATTATTATATTAAATTATATTATTCACATGGTTATTGAATTACAAGCACACACATAGGGTTTAAGTAAAATAGCTACTGGCAGTAGTTGGCATTTGGGTGTTTCATTCAAACGTTACCAGTTTACATTTTTCAGCGCTTGTTTATTGTTGTTGTTATTAACACAAAATTATTATATTATATTATATTACTAATATTTTGAAGAACATGTTTGTATGTTTAAGGTATGCTAGATCCAAACAGTAAAGCAAGGGGCCTGAGAAAGCATACTGTATACTACTATATAGCTACTGTAGGAACCCTTAATTGTACGATAGTATTTTATTCATGGCTTAGAGGCGATGACCTCTCTCAAATACACACTGAACTGGGTCAATGGCTGGATGTTGGCCAGTATTTGTCACTACTGGCCATGTTGTCAACATAAACGTTGAACCACTGGTCAAGGTTTTGTCTTGATACATTGGAGCCACTCCAAATAAAGTAAAGATCATAACATACCTATTTTGTGTGTTGTTTGTTTTGGCAGGAGTAGGTTCATGTCCAGTATGGAGGATCTACTTTTCTACACTATCACGGAAGGCAAAGAGATGATCCCCCTGTCCCAGTTCATCTCTGTGAGTCAACACCACACTCACACTTCCCCTGTCATGCCATGGACTGTTTTGACTTTCCATGACACATGGACATACAATCACACTCTGCCCTACAGCAGTAGCAGTATTGTATTCCCCAAAAGCACCTAAGAATTTAGTTACATCAACCGTGGAGAGTGATATAGGAGCCCACAACAGGAATCAAGAGTGTTCCCAGCTGAATGCAGGGTAAAGTTTAAAAGGTGTTTAGGGACTTTCTCATGTAATAGAACTAAATATAGTAGGTGTGACAGTGAGGTAATCACCATCAGATAACAACTTGCATTTTTCATATTAAAGTGTAATTATTTTTTTGGGTTAAATTTACAAGAATATCTTAAAATGTTGAGGTTGTATCAGCAAATGTGATGATGAACCTCATTAGATTAAAGGCACTTCATGTACAGAACCTCTGGGCTTATTTAGTGACTTAGGTAGATTATAAGGCACAGATCTCCCTATACATGCCCCCCCACACACACACACACACACACACACACACACACACACACACACACACACACATTACCGAAGAGATGTCAAGCTTCTGCAATTGTGAACCTGTTCCACAGTACAATACAGTTGTACATATCTCAGAAGATGACCATAACAGACTGTGTTTTTTTTGTGCTCTCACACCCACATTTAGCTTCATGTGGTGTGCAACCTTTTAGACAGTTACATAAAAAAAGGCTGACATGGACATCTGGTGACCTCGGTGCCTATGGCAACTCAGTAATTTTAAAAAGGAGCATGCATTTAGGAGAAGAGACTTGTGTCAACACAAGTGGCTTGTTGTCACACCACAGATGACTGGATGTGTTTGTAGAGGTGCCTTGGTGAGGACATAGACGGTGAAAGTGTCAGTATCAATGTGTGTATATCACTGCAAAAACAGTCATCTGAAAAAGCCACTTAGAGTCATGGTCAGCCTACCAGAGTTAGGGTTTGTAATTCCAGTTACTGTTGTTGTAGTAATAGCAAGATAGGATGGGAAATCACTGTACTAGTTTCAGGAAAATGACACTGAATTACAGAAGGTTTTGGAAACAAGTTGGTGAGGTAAGATTATAAATGTGTCTCTTCCGAAACATTCAAAGTGTATGTATTTATATACTATATAGCACGCTAACACACTATAATTGACAATGTAACTGATGATTCATTATGGTCTTGATTAGTTGCAATAAAACATCAGAACATAGTAAAGAAAGAAGTCATTACAACCTCCCAAAGCCCAAGTTTACTTGTTTACTGTAAATTGCTTGTTCGGTCCGACCAACAGTCCAAAACCCAAAAGTATTTAATTTAGGTCACATAAAAGGCTAAGGGCTTTTTCATACCTGAAAGTCTGAACCATGATCTGGACCAAGGTTCATATTTTTGCTGCATTGTATACATTTGATCAGGTTAGTTTTGGTTTTACACTGCAGTTATGCAAGCAAACTAAAGAACTATACGTGACATAATTATGTCCTGTTGTCATCACATACGTGAGCAGCGTCTCCTGATACGTAATTGATTGGTTTGTAGACAGGTTTCCCCGTCCTCTCATATCTTCTCTCTGCTGTCGGAATACTTGTGAGTTTTTTCCAACTGAGATCTACTCTCACCATGCTACCGCAAGCTATCATTCACAAGGCATATCTATGTTTGTTTTGTGTGGTTATACAAAAACGGCTCACAACCCTAAACAGAAATCTTTCAGTTGATGGATAAAACTCTACTATAAGCACACACAAAACTATAAGGCCAGCCCCAACTTAAGCATTTCCTGCCCTGAAGCTAAGAATCACTCACAGACATTCAAGAACAGCAACAGCGAGCGGTTTGCTCACTGAATGAGTTATGAGATGAGATGACTCTGAGGCTGATCTATGGTCTTGTCGGGAGGGTCGTGCACATGATGTCCCCAAAATAGACACACATGGTTCACATTGAATGTCAGCTTGACGTGTGACTTAAGAGAGGTATTCCAGTGATTCAGTCTATGCCTGTATTTCCTCCTAAATCCCATGTAGCAACTTTAGAGGCTTTGAAGTCCCCTAACTATATCCATCTACACATGTTTGATATCCTGCTAATTGACATTACATTAACACTGCTGTCCATGACCCAAAGTGTTTGATAAAGTCTGTCATCTATGACTCCCCTGTTTTTCTCTCTTGTGGATAAATTGCTCAAAACTCCCTCATCTACCTCTTCTCCAGGTTTTGAGAAAAACAGGTTTGTTGACGTCTGACCCTCGGTTGCGTGACTGTGTCCATCAGATGCGACAATCCTCACGTGACTCTCCCGGGCCAGTCATGATGGACCAGAAGCTCTTCAGAAGGTGGTGAAAGCTATGTTAATTTATGGAGAAGTATTCAACTCCCTTTTTGTATTTGTTTAACTAAACACTCAGCTTTATCTGTTGTTAATTCTAATGTTAGTTTTCCTCTTACTTAGAAATTGCATATTGAATGACAGCGTGCAAGGTAAGGTTATGGGTTTTTCATACTTTTTTTGTGGTTAAGTAATAGAGTAAAAGTATGTGGTCAACGCTATTTCAGTCTAAGAGACTGACAGAGACAGGTGTTTTATAGCTGACAGCTGCTACTAACCAAATTCACATGCACACATGGCAGCCAAAGCAGTAAACGGTCCAGAGTGGTCTCTGGGTCTGTTAATGAAAGGGCATCATTCTGGTTGAGCTCCAGACTGTGGTAATAACATTAGTAGACTCAACAGATCTGTAAGCTCCATGCAGATTGCTGTCCAAACGGTATCATTTCAGAAGTGTAATTCACTCAATCTCATCCTTTGGCCTGAAACAGCATGAGGGCAGTCTAGTAGTCCTCATCAAATTTAATTGGCTGTGTTCGTTTTCTTTGATTTGTAAGGTTATACTTTCCTAAAGAACACTCAAGAGGTCACTATAAATATTCTTCAAGAAATAGAGAGAGCTATCTCCTATTTTTTTTTAAGGAAATGACCCATATGAATAATGCAAGTTCTTTTCACTCTCTTCTCCTGGTGTCCTAAAACCTCACGCTATCATCGCCTTGGATTACTGAGGGCTGCAGACCAGATATTTTGGTTCAGACCAGCTTTGACAGAATGCACATACCTTTCCTTGAGAGCATACCACATTGCTGACCTATGATATAACAATGAAAATATATAATAACTACAGTATTAGGATCTGCTGAAATAGGCAGGTGTGTTTGTTTACCCTTTTGCTGGGTATTTATCGGTCCGAAGCAAGTCACTTTAAATGCAGTGTGATGAAAAAAGAAATGATGAAAGCCTAGTGAGGAGTTGAGCATTTAGATATAAATTGATTGGAGCTTCAGTTATACAAACATTTCTCAGGCAGAACCAGTCTCAGTGATTGAGGCCGTAGTGTCTCAGTCAAAGAAGCCTAACTTTTTCGACAAATGTTTGGACAGAATTCTGGAGAAAAAAGGGAAAGTGTAAGTCAGGAGGCTTATATTACAACACCTTTTGTTTTTGCTAATTATTAAAAAAATTATCAGGCATAATAATAATAAAAACAAAATGTTATCTATCCATATAACTACAACTCAGGGTTAACTAGTTAACAACTGTTAGCTTACTTGCAAAGGTTACATTAGCCATACTAGCCCGTAGCTATCTCTATTAGCAAGCCTAACTTTCTCCTATGAAAGGTTTAGTTCACCCAAATTAAAAAAACACCTATGTTCTCACTTATCTCTAGTGTTTTCTGGACATAAAGGTAGCTTTGTTTTTTACCTGTAGAGGATTGAGATATCAGTCTCAGACAGTATTGCCTCCACACTGATGCAATGGATGTGAATGAAATTTGATTTAAAAAATCTACAGCATGATGTCTTTCTGTAAACAGTGTCCCTGTTACTCTGGATAATCCACAAGACACACTGGCAACAGTTATTATGACGACTATTTTTTCAGTAGAAGGTTTAAATTAAAGCTGTATTATTCAAATGAAGGGAAAAGACTTTGAAATGCACATTTTCAACACCGTGAGCACCAAAAATTAAAATGAAATTCTCTTCTCCTGCATCCGAGCGGCGGCAGAGATCTTAGAGGCTGACATCTCAAAACTTAGATGAATAAAACTGCAATTATCTGTGTGGTATATATAGCACTAGGGGTTCCTTGTTTGGTTTGATTTAGTTTGGGTATTTTTGTGGTTGCACTGCAGGATCTGTATTTGAAGTTGTTGGAAATTCTTCTCATGATGTCGGTTTAATAATGTGTCCTCTTGTAGGTGTGTGGGCAACAACATCATGCTGCTGACTAAGGCTTTCAGAAAGAAGTTCATCATTCCAGACTTTGAACAGTTGACCCAGCACATCAATAGGATGTATGACAATGCGCAACAGCAGGAGGCAGGACAAGTAAGTAATAAACAAACAGACATACTGATTCATTGTCTCCTCATTCTTTACAATAACACTCACGTGTCTTCATGCAGGTAGCTGATTACATTCCTCAGCTGGCTAAATTCAGCCCTGATCTCTGGGGTGTCTCTCTGTGCACGATCGATGGGCAGAGGTACAGTAACATCTTCACTTTAACGTGTGTTTCCATTCTGAAAACCTCCACCGTGTGTATTCCCTTACTAACACTCCTCCATTTTATTTTTTATTTTTTTCCTTCCTTCTCCATTACATCCTCATGTCATGCAGACACTCTGTGGGTGACACCAAGGTTCCCTTTTGTCTGCAGTCATGTGTGAAGCCTCTGGAATACGCCATCGCTCTGCATGAGTTTGGCAGTGAGCACGTTCACCAATTTGTGGGCAAAGAGCCCAGCGGATTCAAGTTCAACAAACTGTCACTAAATGACGAAGGTAAGTGATTAGCGCAATCGAGACTTTCGCTCCAGTTATCCTCTCTACACAAGAACAAGCACTGACAATAGTACAGTGACTAATCCTAGTTTTGTAAAAAGTAAAACTACACAAAAGACGTATTTTCCCCTAGTGTGTAATTAATAAATCTTGGCAACTCTTGATCAGTAATTTCAACAGACTGTGGTTGTTGGCAGAACAAAGTTAATGCAAGAACAAGTTCTTATTTTACTGGGGAAAAGAATGATCCAGATGGACTTTTAGCCAAATTGTGTACCATTTTATCACCTTACCTTTATAGCCATTTGCTATTACATACCCTCTTCTGAAGCAAACAAAATTGTACTTTATGTGTTTAGTTTTAGCTGATGTTTCTCTAAGTTCCTCTGATGAAATATCGCCTGTAATCTCAGCAGTTTATTTCTCTTGTGGTTAGGAGCAAGTGAGTAATAACATGCTCGTTTCTTGTGCAGATAAACCACACAACCCGATGGTAAATGCCGGAGCTATCGTCCTCAGTTCTTTAATTAAGGTAAAATCCAAAGGCATGTCAGCAATGAATACATTGATTTAATGGTAGATGCAGAGTTTTTCATTTAGAATTTACAGAAAACATAAAAGACAGTTGTTAATGACAGTTGTACGATTCCAAGTAGGAATTGGTTCTCGATGCCCAACCCTAATGCTGTGTAAGCTGAGGCAGTGTCTCATTCAGGTCAGTGTCCAACATAACAGCAGTAGATCATAAGCTGTCTGAGGCAGAGTAGTAGTTTAACTCCATGTCTCAATAGATGACAGCAGACATAACAGTTGTATGATAAGACAGTGCTGCCTCAAGCGCTCCCATCCAGCCAAGGTCAGGGTAGGGAGTTACACACCTAACATTCATACACACAGAAACTGCAGTAGTGACGCACACATAGAAACACTGGATAGGATGTTCTTTGACCCAGACAGTCACAGATGAATGTGCTGCATGTGATTTGGGGTACCTACAACGTGACTTGTTAGGTAGGTAAGAATAGTTGTAAATTATCCAATAGCATCTTCACTATTTGGTAATCTGTAATCATGGAGGTCCAGCATGAGTTTAAATACACATTCAGGAGGACAGGAACTTGGACAGGAGTTGGGATGGCATTTAATGACACTACACTGTGTTTGGTTGGTACTGCTTAATCCTAACCCTGGATTTCCACCGAATGCGGAACGGCTGCGTGTCGGCTCCGCTGTGTATCGGCTCCGTGCTCTGCCATCCGTCAATACCCACTAGGTCCGGATTTGTTGCGGTACGGCTGCGGCCATGACTGACAGCTGAAGTCACGAGGACCCACTAGATCTCGCGAATTCAGGTAGAATAGAACCACAAAACCAATAACAGTTTGTTTCCATCCAGAGGAGTAGAGGGGAAACAACTCTGTGCTGTGTTTTCAAGGTTTAGTGCAGGGAAATATGATCCGCCGTGAGCACGGTGTATTTTATTTTGAAAATTAACCGGATGTTTTATTTTGTTTCTGTGCTCGACTTCCTGTCCCGCACTATCTGCCGTGTGCTGAATTTCTGCGGAGCTCTCCGGCGTCCGGCAAAAATAGAAGCTCTGCGTATCTGCTCCGGAGGGCTGCGGACCGCCGGAGCTGGGACGGAGTCATAACGCAGCCTTTCCGCAGTCAGTGGAAATACACACGTTGACTTTAATGGAAACCTAATGACTCCTCCGCCGTTTCAGAGTGGATCCGCAGACGTTCCACAACCGTGGAAATTGGGGGTAATTCTCCTTGATCAAGATTCAAAAAAGGCTTCTACATAAGTCATTATAGTCTCTCCTGGAATTTCTTCAGTCTCCAACGATAATCAGCTCTCCAAAATTCTACGACAAACTTCACCGTGTCATCATAATGTCTTTCCAAAACACTTTTCTGGCAAATCTTCAACACCATAATAACTCAGGAACACAGGGGGAGATTGTGACAGTATTTTACATTTGGTCGGATACTGAATAGTGTTTATCTGTGTTTTAAGCCCCCAGGATTAGGCAATGGTTATGCTTAGGGTTAGAGTTAAGGTTAGGGTTAGGTGCCTTGAAGTCAATGGTCTCCACGCTGCCTGGAAGGAGACGTTGGGGGCTTAAAACACCATCGAGCCTTAATAGTTAACACTAAATTTGTGTGCCCACCTTAAAACTGTGGTGATTGTATAGATCTTCTGTGCTGCCGGGTTGAAGATGTGTGTGAAGATTCCATGTTTTGCCAAAAAATACACTTAATATCTTTGATTAAATTCCTTCAAAGTCTTCACTACATATAATATATATGAGTCTTGACAGATATGGATGTAAACTGCAACTTGACTGGTTTGTGGAGGCATACAACTGCAAGGCGGTAATTCTAATTATTTTTTTTTAAACATTGCTCTTCGCTACATCCTCAGTAGAAGCCAGAAGTTGTGCAAAGAATAGTTCAGGGACCTGTTTCAACAATTTAGCAAAATGAAATCTGCGATGTGCAACCTGAGATCACTTCCTTCTTGTGTTAATTTTGACACATTTCACTTACCAAAACAAATATTGTACCTGTGATCAACGCATGAGCAAGTGACAGCCTGGAGCAGTCACAAATAGGGCTTTGACGGTATAGTTTTTTTCTTACCGCGGTGAAGAAGCAACGCGATATGGCGATTAACCGCAACCCCCTTACGAGAGTAGTGTAAGTTAGAGCGAGAATGGCAGGGCGCTTTAAGTGAGTGATGTCAGTGCCTGTGTGGTCGCGCAAGGAGAGCGAGCGGTAACGGAGAGTAGCGTATGAGCGCCGCGGTGAGGAGGAAAAAGAGTTAGCAAAGTTGATGTGAAGTGAGTTAAAAGTGAATAATAAAACAACAAGCTAGAGCTTCTCAAGACACGGTGGCTTTATCTATTGTCAATACTGCCGGTAAAGTAAATGGCGTCACCCCCGAAAAAACATTGGCTTAAACCTTACAACATATAAAAAAGATTGCAGCACAGTGTTTCCATTTCAGCTCAATGTAAGAGTCTTTACTGAGTTTTGCTGTCATTTAGGGCCGCAATGGTTTCTCTCATCTCCGTTGATCCATTCCACAGACAGTTCAGAAAGCTCTTTTGTCAATAAAGTAAAATATAAATAAAATTGTTTGCCGACAATGCCGAGTGCAGCCCGTCTAGCAGCTGAGCAGACAGAGAGCAGATAGAGCGACTCGGCAGTTCGTTTTATCAGGATAAAGCTATAAACAGAAGGAAACTCCGCTAGCTGCAAGGCTAATGTGCAATGGTAAACACTGCAGCTTGCGGTGATGACGGTGACGAGCTCAGACCCGCGGTAGACGTTACGTGACCACGGTAATGCGGTTACCGTCCCAGCCCTAGTCACAAATGTATTCAAAATGTCCTAACAAAAATCTTTATGAAATGTAACACTGCCACGATTTGCAATCTGTGCCACAGCAGTGCTCACAGATTGCTTTTGTCCTGTGAAACATTAAGCTTTCTGGTTTTTGAAGGCCTAACCGATTGCATCGTTGAGTTCCAGCTCAGTGAGAAGCCACAGAAAGCTACGTTTCTTAAAGCTGAAACTATTGGTGGTGTTGTCTAATCACTCATCAATTTATTGGCTGGTCACATGGTGGCCGTAGCAGCTGAACTATGTTCATCACCATCTGACTGACCAGCCATACAACTTATCTGTGAGCTTTGACCTTATTGTAACATAACAACATTTAGGGTTGGAGTTTAGCCATATATGGTTGTGTATTTTTCCTCTGTGGAGTTTTTGTGACGTTTCCCAGCTGACTGAAGAGATACTCTGGACTTTTTATCATATGTGGGTCAGGTTCAGCAGCGAGGGAGGGTCTCTGTGTGTGGGTCAGACTGCAGGGGCGTCTGTGTGCTTCTGGCCAATTACAGCCCCCAGAAAAGAAGTTGTGCAAACCGCCCTCGCTTGTGTGTGAAAGTGTGTGGAGGGGAACAATATTTGGTTCTATATTTGCATATAATTTGTATACATACTGAGGAGGTTATACACTTAAAAGCTTGATTTCTTACACACACGACAAAGAAAATACAAAACCGATAAAAGCAGTTTTGACTTTTTGGCAATATTCATACCCTAGTGGGAACAGCTATACCTGCAAAAGTTTAAATGTCACAAATGTATATGTTTTGTTCAGAGCACCAGAGAGCAGACACCTGAAAAGAAATTCAGCCAAGTAAATTATTGACCATGAGGTTTAGCGTGAGGTCATTTCTTCAACTCACAGTAGTATTTGATATCATCCTTAACCTTATACCTATACCTATAGGTTGAGTCATTAAATATGAATGGGACTATGGTCCCTATTTAGTAACTTTACAACTCCGTAATATCCCTCCCTGGTTCGTGAAATTCAAGCACAGCCATAAACAGCCCCAGGCCACAGTGTGCATATTGCTACATGGACTGTGTGGCAAAGACATCATGTACACGTTATAGCTCTACGCCCACCAAAGACTGGACTAAAAACTGCTTTGGTGTCAAAGTACTCAAACACTGCCATCTATAGGGAGTCACTGACTGTTTGGCGTACTTAAAACTGGCATCAGAATGTAATTTTTTCCCACCTCTCTTGACAGCCTCATTCAAATAAGGCAGAGAGGTTTGACCATGTGAGTAAATGCTTTTCATTTTCAAACTTTTCTTGATTCCACATATTTATTTGATCTTCCTACTGTACCATGTGTAAATATAATGTTATTGCAGGTGATGGAGTTCTTGAAAAGCTTAGCTGGTTCAGAGTATGTGGGCTTTAGCAATGCAACGTAAGTACTGTGCTTAACCTTATTGTCCTGTGTCACATGAAATGCAACTTTCTGAATACCTGTTATCTTCTTGCAGTTTCCAGTCTGAGAGGGATACCGGTGATAGGAATTATGCAATTGGTTATTACCTCAAAGAGAAAAAGGTGAGTTTTGGCAGTTTAATTACAATCACCTTAAGTACTTGTTCAATGCTCAGGTTTTCAGAACAATTAAACGTCCTGACTGTGTGCTGACTCTGATTTTAACCCGTACAGTGCTTTCCTGACAATGCAGATATGACAGCAGCCCTTGACTTCTACTTTCAGGTATGAATCTTTGTCTTTAACATTGTAGTACTCTGTGGATGAACCTTTCAAGGAAAAGTTCTACATTTTGGGGAATAAGTCTATTCTCTTACCAGTCGAGAGTTACATTAGAAGATTTATAGCACTGTCTGAATGATAAATATGAAACTACCGCCGGGACACGGTTAGCTTAGTTAGGCATAAAACGTCCGCTGGTTTCCTCGCAACCTCACGGTTACGACAGGACTCCAGGAAGTCACTGCACCCAGCCAAGAAATAGTCCGGCACATAACCCACAACTTTTGTTTTCACGGTTTTCGTTTTACAGATTTGTTAATTTGCCAGGCTAGCTGTTTTCTACTATTTCCAATCTTTATGCTTTGCTAAGTTAACCAGGCTGCTGGCTGTAGTGTGATTTTTGGTATCGTTTTTCACATCTAACTCTCGGCCAATGAACTGTTTTTTCAGTTGTGCTCCATTGAGGTGACCTGTGAGTCAGGAAGTGTCATAGCTGCCACACTAGCCAATGGGGGTATTTGTCCAATCACAGGTGAGCGTGTGCTGAGCGCTGAAGCTGTTCGCAACACCCTGAGCCTCATGCATTCCTGTGGCATGTACGACTTCTCCGGACAGTTTGCCTTCCATGTGAGTCACCAGGAACTCGAGGATCTGTTTGAATGAGTTGTTTTACTTGTTGCTCCGAGCACTCATGACATGTTGAATCCAGGTTGAGACTTTTCTGTTTTCTCCTCTTGTTCAGGTGGGCTTGCCTGCTAAATCTGGCGTTTCGGGTGCTGTTCTGCTGGTTGTCCCCAACGTCATGGGTATCATGTGTTGGTCTCCACCTTTAGATCGGCTCGGAAACAGTGTTCGTGGCATTCACTTCTGCCAGGTATGCAGTCTCCGTCACAGTTTTATTGATTTTCTTTTCTGTGTCTGCATGCTTCAAATATTCCATCTTAATCAACTTTTGATTCACTAGGAGCTGGTGTCTCATTTCAACTTCCACAATTATGACAACCTGAGGCACTTTACCAAGAAACACGATCCCAGGAATAGATCAGATGAAGATTCAGTAAGTTCATTGTGACAGATGTAGATGCTGCAATTCTCATTCAGGCTAGTAAGAAACATAGATATTTCTTGGGAAGACTTTTTTATGTAAAATGTTTAAGAAACAATCCGTGCAGTAATGTTAGCCTTTTGATCCATTAGAACAAGTCAGTAGTAAACCTGATGTTTGCAGCCTACAGTGGTGACCTCACTGCTCTGAGGAGGTAAGTAAAGACAAAAACATATTTTCATTTTTCATCACTAAGCTCCGACACCAGACGAATACGCCACAGTTGGATGATGCGATCTTAAAGGAACAGTTTGACATTGACATACTTATTCACTTTCTTGTAGAGAGTTAATTTTAGAAGATCAATATCGCTTTCATATCTGTTTAATATGAAGCTGGAGTTAGAAGCAGGTTAGCTTAAAAAAATAAATCTATTATATTTTGGTTGTTTTTAAAAAAAAGTTTAAAATGAAGTTTAAAAGAAATTAATTGAAAAGTTGTGTTTTTCTAAAGTCACAACCTGACCTTTTTGCATTTAATTGAACAAACAAGATATAACATGTTAAATATTAAAGGCGCTTAAAGGTGTTGGTAGGCAGATTTTGTTACCTTTCGGACAGAGCCAGGCTAGCTGTTTAGTCTTTATGCTAAGCTAACCATCTCCCAGCTGTAACTTCATATTTACCATACAGACCTGAGAGTGGGAACTCTTGGCAAGAAAGCGACTAGGCATATTCCTCCAAATATTGAACTATCCTTTTAAGAGTTAATTCTCTGCTTGTTAAAAGATGTCCTTTCCATGTGTGCTCCCTCACTTCTTTTGTTATCCCTGCAGGTTTGCCCTTTCAGCTGTGAACATGGAGCAGAGGGACTACGACTCTCGCACTGCGCTCCACGTTGCTGCTTCAGAAGGTGACACTTCATTATTAGTTCATTCATTCTTCATTAATCTCAGTTTTGATATTCAAGCAATTATGAGTGAAATATGGCATTGGGGGTTGCTCATGCACTGTTGTCTTTCAGGTCATGTAGAAGTTGTTGTCTTCCTAACTGAAATATGTAAAGTGAATCCCCACATGAAAGACAGGTAGGAGTTTCTAACATATACTTCTGATATTAGATTAAAAATGGTAGAATGGTAGAAAAGTATGCCCATCTCCATATTACTAACCATAATAATCCATCCATCTCCATATTACATTGTGGTATCTATTAGATGGGGGAACACACCTCTAGATGACGCCATGCAGTTTGGCCATGATGTTATTGTTTCAGCCTTGCAACAGTACATAGACAGCAACGCACCATGCAACACAGAGGAGCAGAAGACCACACTGGATACGTACAGTACGTTGAAAAGCATCGTCTAAACTAGAGATTGTCCAATACCATTTTTTGCTTCTCGATACCGATACCTGAACTTGATCCTATACCAGTGTGTCATATATTTTATTATGTTTTAACAGCTGTATACTACTATCCCTGTATGGAAGTGATATGAGTGCTGTCTTTGTTGTCAGGTTTAACTCTTTGCGAAACATGAACAAACACAAACAATGAATGCCATAGAACGTATTTTTATTATCCAGTTTGATAGTGAGTCATAACAGGAAAAGAACATTAATAAACTACTTTAACATCTGGGCTAAATTAGGTGGTATCGGATCGGTCCATAAACTCCAGTACTTTCCGATACCGATACCAGCATTTTAGGCAGTATCGGAGGCTTTTCCGATACTGGTATCGGAATACTCTAGTCTAATGGATATAAATCTATTTTTTTTGAGAGGATTGAAAGGACACAGGATTATTGAGAGACCTGTATGAATGATTGAGTGTATCTTTAATATAGTAATATGTTATATATTTAGACTGTTGAGAAGCTATTCAATGCAATATTAAGTTAATATTAACCCTTTTAATGTATTTCTGCAGACTGGAGACATTGTTCAACAATGTAAAGTAGCAACAAAGCACTATATAATCAGGCAATCTGTTGTTTGTGTGGAAATTACATTAAGCCATGATTTGGCTTGTGTTGCAATTTTAATGAACTGTTTTTGTGCTCAGCTTCTGATAGAAAATGCCACTGTGATGTAAATATCTAATATATTGTGCCTATTTATTGTTTAAATGTTGAAATATATTTTGTTTCATCGGTATGATCAGGGGATTTTATGGCCCTGTGTAATAACTGTATATATATATATATATATTCCCAAAGCTGCTATATTAATTATTCTAACTCAATAGGAGGTGATACCGTTGTATTTGTGCCTGTGACAATGGAAGGACTGTTTCATTGTAGTTCATTGAGACTCATAGGTCAGTTTATTCACTGCTGATACCTTGTGTTGATGTGGTTATTGTTTTCTTTATAGCTCTTTTTATTGGTCACTTGTTATTAGAGAAACATCTGCATATTTCAGGAGCTGAGAACAGTGCACATTTGGGTTACTCTAACACAAAATACATAATTCAATATATGTGAATGAGTGTTGCAAACTAGACATACCAATGTGTTTGAAGTTTGACATAGGGAAATTAAAGCTTTTGCTTGTTAGTATGTGTATGCAGTGTACTACTTAGAAACCAGACACAACAAAGCCATGTGATAAAAATGCAATATTCTACAGTTTAATCATCTCAAATGAATGCATTTTATTCACATTATTTTATTTCATTTAACTCAGTAAAAGGCAGTACAATTATTCCTCCACATGACTTAAGCTTTAGTCTATCACTGTAAATGTGTATAATCTTGCTATATGTAATGTAAAAGCTGTTTCAGTGAAGTTATTTTTATTAAACAACATACAGTATGAACATGAGACTAAAAAAGGTTTTGTTGTTGATTTCAGCTTTGTAACGGTGTGGGTAATGTAAGAACACAGCTTAAAAAAAAAAAAAAACTTGGCAGTTAATGTTCCTCTCAAAAACAACCATACATCCTTTTCACATCAGTTAGTCTGAGAGGTAATACATGAGGTACACACAATAACAGCGTATGTGCTATGATTGCCTGAGATAACACACAAAGTATAAACTTGCATTGATAAGATATTCATTACAATGAACCATCTGGACCACAGAAAATGAACCATCATCTGTAATTAAGCTGTAAATGATTACATAGATATTGCTTTCTTTCCTGTTGTGATAAATGCTGCCACGGTACCAAACACAAGCCCATGACCATCACAATCATCACAGCTCATCCTGCTTCACTTCAGGCCTTCAGGCTCCTCCAGACCAGAGTGTGTAATCAGCTCCCCGTCCCAAAGTCCAAACGCCGGGCAGAGGGGAGTCTTGAACTGGACCTTGAGGGTGTGAATGATTGTGGGTTTTTTGATGTCCACCAGCCCCAGAAGGCCCGCTTGGTAGTCAAGCAGGATGCCTATGCGGTCTGGCTTGCCCACTAGCGTCACAGGAACCATCTTGTTGCTGGTCATAGCAAACCACTTGCGCTGAGCATAGCCAAACACCCAGGAGGAGCTGTTGGTTCCCACACAGTCCTCTCTGGACATCAGGGCCTCGGCCACACCCAAACGAAACTCTTGAGACTTTTTGACCGTCACCTCCCAGTAGTGTCGTCCGCTGCTGATCTTCTCATTGCCAAACACAACGGCCCAGTCTCGGAAACGCTCTGGGTTGTCTGGCACGTAGCTGGGGTCCAGACCCAGCATGCGGTAGATGACGGCAGTGTCTTTCTTGAAGAGGTCCAGACTGCTGTGAGCTGTCTGCTCATCAAGCCTGAACTGAAGATCTACAGAGAAAAAGAAGAAAAATGTTTTCATGATGACTTTAGATATTGACATTTGACACGGAAAGCCTCATTGATGTATCGATTAGTAACCAACTCGGTCTATGCTTGTGCTTACCTGCATCTATAAAAATGTTTTCCTTAGGGTTATTCATTTATTTATTTTTTAAATATCATGTCACTCCATTATGTGGATATTAGTTATGATCAGATCAGGTCCCTCAAAAGGTGGTAGAAACGCCCCTCTGTAATTTGATTGGCTATTTGCCGTCTGGTTGTTATCGTTTGCTCGTAGTCGGCAGCAAGTAGTATTTCATTCTCGAGACAATAACTGCGGTCATGAACGACGTAGATTATTATCTAAAGCACACATATAAAAGTATGTCGAACACCTCGGTGCCCACCAGCCGCGGAATATTGTTATATAAACCAAACCGCTGGTATAAAAAAAACAAAAAAAACAAATCTGATTTAACAAGTGGTTCTCCAGGAAAAAATGGCTAACGTTAACGGCTAACTTTACTTGTCAGATAAGACGTTTTGTTTTGCTTCCAGTGTTAATTATTCGGAGGCAATGGTAGGCTGCCTGGTCAAGAATAGGCTTTCAGGATCTGAAGCATATTTCTGAGAGGATTACCAAACATGAAACCAGCAGGACAACGCAGTAAAGTTGGACTTGCTCGGCAGGGCAAACATACCTGTAACGCTAGCGTTAGCCAAATTGACAGCACGTAACGTTACAAACGGGGAACTGAGCAGTAACGGTATGAGCAAATTGAGGAGAACAGGATGTGCTCAGATTATCACCTGGGGTAAACTGTATGGGAAATGTTAAATAACGCTTTATGTCAAATTGTGTAATTTCCTGATTTTGCATCTGTGTAAAGCATAGCTACATGTATTAAGAGAACAAAGTACGTTGTTGCGCCGAGTTTTGCATCCCTGCCCAGAATTGCATCCACCTCGCGGGCAGCAAGTAGCTTATTGGCTCTCTACTAAAACATTGATGATTCTAAACGTTCAAAATTATAGACTTCATATTATTTATCACCATTGATGAACCTGACAAATAATATATTGTTTTAAACAGTTACGGGTAGGATGAAATTCTCGACAGGCATGCAAAACTCGGTCCAACACCCCACCATTTTTCACCAAAAAAGGACACTGTCGTGATAAACTCTAGCTACCTTTGAGCGAAGACACATTCGCGTTTCAGACTACAACGCCAGCTGTAAATCTGACGATCACCCGACGACAAATAAGCAACTTTTGTTTGCTTATTTGTTTTGCCAGGAAGATGTGTTCACGGTTGTTTCGTTACTATGTCTGAATACAGCCCATTACCGAGTTTGTTGTCGTGATAGGATTAAGTTAGGTTATAACGGGAAAAGTCCTATCAATAACAATAACAAACATCTCATTAACTTAGCCGTCAGTAGCTGCGCCTGTCGGGACGCCGACCTCTGAAGCTGCAGCCCAGAAGCTAACTCTTGCTTAACTTTTACAAAACATGTACTCACTGTTCCCTGTCGAGGTCGATATGTAGCATATCCTCGCTGGTCGACTGACAGCCTGCCTGTGTGTGACTGACAGGGAGGTGACAGTCCGTCCTGCCAGGCGACATAGACGGGCTACTTTAGCGACCATCGCCATGTTGGTTTTTCACTGCTGCTGCTAACTTTCTGGTTATCAAAATGTAGCAGCAGCGCGCTCTGCTGCCCCCTGCAGGCCTGGAGAGGATCCTCTAGACCCACCAAAACATCAGCACCAAGGACAGCAGACAGCCTGTCAAAACCATAGACAGTATGGTCAAAACTGCACAGTCTGAACATTTGCAACTGTGTCACTTCTCAGTAAGTATACCTCTTAAAGCCCACTGATCCACAGCCAAATATGTCTGAATTTTGGGGAAATGAGTATACAATTATCAACAAGACATCTAGAATTTGTTGAAACGGTGCAGCCTTAAAAAAAAAAAAAACATGGAGTATTGGGTTTAAATGTTTCTTCAGTTTTAACATTAGGGTTGCAACAAACTGAAAGATAATCTTTTGGTATATTAAACATCATAAATGAGTGAAAAGTGCCCACCACAATGTTTTTCTTGTCTGTTTTGTCCAACCAACAGTCCAAACCCCAGAAACATTCATTTTAAGACAAAAATAAAGCAGCACATTTTCACAATTGAGAAGCTAGGGTTTGGGAATGTTTGTCGTTTTTGCATAGAAAATGGCAAACGATAATAGTCTGTCGATCAACTAACTCAACAAGGTTTCAACGCCACTAAACCTCATGTCTTCAGTAAAGAGCTTGAACAAGCTGAAACAGAATATACAGTATGATACTATAGTATGATACAGACAGTGTGGAATAAGAAGAACAACCTTAAAGCTACTTAATGGGAATTAAAAAGGGAAAATTGGATGTTAAGGGGCTACATTGATCAATCCTCTGGAAATAACAACTTCTTATAAACTCAACTAACTAAAATAACTGTCTGAGAATTAACATTGTTATTATTTTCCCTATAGATAGTATCTTGTGCTCTATGTATGGTGTAGGTGCACAGCTATGCAGACAGCTAAACAGCAGTAAAAGAAAAAATGCACAAAGTCCACAAGCCTGCAAAAGTAAAAAGAGTAAAATACACAACAGTTATCCCGACAGTTATTCAACAGTTACCTAAAATGTTGTTTTAGCATTACAGACAGCTAGGTTACTATAGTAGCTAGCTTGGTTAGCAGTAAACTCATCATATTAAACAAAATACGACTAAATCTCAAATTAACAACCACAGAACAGCTGTAATAAAATAAGTACCTACAGATATTGCTTCAATAAGTGCATTAATGGACTGTAGAGTGTAAACTCCCTCCAGGTTGCTAAAATCCCCCACATTCCCAGAAGAATACTGACCTCATTGATTTCATTAAAAAAAAACTCAATATCACATAGATTTGATGTTTGGCATTTGGCTGTAAACAAAAAAGCAATGGGGATCCATACTAAGTGCCAGCTTTAAAAGAGGGAACTGTGGGTTAGGACAGCTGTTGAATACTTAAACTTCAAACTCATGTTTGGATTCAATAACAAACAGTACAATTTGCTGATATATATCTAGCACTGAGATCATATATCGCAATCAACTCTCTCGCACCACGCAATTCAAAGTACGTATTACAGCTACGGTAGCCTTCACTCTTCGAAAAGCCGGTCTCTTGCTCTTTTCACTATCCTTTTTCTTTTTCTGGGCGAAGACGAAGACTCCTGTTCCTGAAATTTGGATTTTGAATATGTGTGGTCCTCCTTCTTCAAACTTGCCAGGGCCGGGAAGCTACGATACCCATTAGTAGCATTAGCAGCACCTGTGAGTTCATCATGTGACAGCGAAAACGCGAAAGGCGAGCAGTATGTCCTGTATGTCCCTTAACAGCTAACGTATTTCAAGATGGCGCATGAATATGGAGCGTGTACCCCAGTTCATGTGAATGAAAATGTAAAATTTCAAGCCAAAAGGAATACTTGGAATTGATGGTGGTGGTAAATATTCATGAAAAAGGACAAGTTTGTGAACAGGCAACACAGATTTTGATAATGAACAACTAAACACGTTACACACTACACCTTTAAGTAAAAATACAGGACTTGAGTAAATGTCATATGTCTAAAACCATACACCTTTGTGAAAAGTTTTCTTAAGCTTCATAAATATATCAAGTTTAATACACATCTCTGCATTAGTTATAGCTGTTTATGCTGGATTTGAGATAGCAACTGCTCCTGGGCAATGTGGCAAATGTAGTAGTACGGTACTTTAAATGTCACAGATAAGAATCTTATTTTCCTGCTGTTGCATTTAAGATGGCTGATGCATCTTTCATGACATGTAATACATATTTTGATATATTAACAAAGCTTGATTCAGCCTTGTTGCACAGCCAGGTCCATTATTCACACCAGTATCCAGCTGGGGAATAAATGTCATTGTTTATTCATGGTCCAATCTAAATATGGCACATATCATTATTTTTCCTTTGTGGTGCCTGATGATTACTTTGTTTTGGAGAGTAGCTGTAACTTCAGACACCCGCACCTCACACTTCTGAAAGACATGTTGGGTTGCGTAGAGCCTTCTCATTCAAATCTCTTTCTCAAAGTCACATCTGAATTTAATTAATTCAGAATGTAAGCCAAAAAGACAAGTCATGAACAACATACAGCACTACACTACAACATTACTATTCTATATTATAAGGAAAGGAAAAAAAAAACAATAAATCATTAATGTAAAAAAAATGTAAGCAAAGCCAAAGATTCTCTGTTTTCAACTTCTCAAACGTGAATACGTCCTGATTTAAATTTTTTAGTCTTTTTAGTCTATAATAATAAACGGTTTATCTTTAAGTTTTGGACTGTCGGTCACACAAAACAAGCTTTAAATATGTTAACTTAAGCTCTCACTGTTCTTTATAGTCTTTATAGTAATTTCATGGTTCACATTTTATAGATTTTATTTAGACATTTTATAGACCAAACAATTAATTGATTAATCATAAATATATAAAAGATTAATCAATAATTAAAATAATTATCAGTGGTGGTAGTGTATATTACACTTAGGAGCTCAGTACAGTTTCACGTGTTGTTTTTCAATCAGGCTGTGACATGCTCCGAAATACTATGGCAATATTTTTTTTTCCCAAAGTAAATACTGAATTGGTTTTTGGTCTGACAGTGTGTTGAATTTTTGGTATTTGCATTTTATTCTATGTCTTAATACTGTACAGGCTGCAGGCAGTGCTGCTCTGTCTCCATCTCTTATAGTTGGCATATGTTGACGCAGTCTGTTTATTTTGAGTTGCCAGATTTGTCTGGGCAGTGGTCGCTCAGTCTGTATTTGGTTAAAGGCACACTCCACCCACCAATTGTACACATGAGTTTCAGTTTACTCGTCATGACAGGAGCACTCTTCAGCCTGTTGAAGCAGTATATAGTCTTCTGCACACACAAAACTTAGGCACATGCTTAAATTCCTCAGAAAGACAGAGGAAAGAAATGCTGAATGAGAGATCGCATTGACTTACAAAGCTAGTGGAACAGAGGCTATCCCTGGACGTGACCTAATGACTTTGGATGAAATACGTTATCACGTTGCATTATGGGAAATGTAGGACCCATTGTTTTTGGAGCTTGCCTCATATAGGAGCACTAAAGGTCAGGATACCCTGGCCTCTAGTGCTTTGATTTTTGACCTTTCTTTCTTTAATCCATTTCTCCTGAGACCCCTAACTTTATGGAAGCGTGATACTAAATTGCTGCTGTACCCATTTATGTATTGCCAAATTGTCTACCTCTTGGTGTCTGATTTAATCCAAATATATCACAGTAGAGTGTGGCCTAGACATACTGTATCTGTAAAGTGTCCTGAGGTAACTTCTGTTATTATTTGACACTATAAATAAAATTGAATTGAATTGAAATACAAACCCCAAAGTTGGGACGTTGTGTAAAACGTAAATAAAAACAGAATGATTTACAAATCCTTTTAGTATATTCAATTGAATACACTACAAAGACAAGATAGTTAATGTTCAAACTGATAAACTGATGTTTTTTTTTGCAAATATTCACTCATTTTGAATTTGATGCCTGCAACACGTTCCAAAAAAGCTGGGACAGGGGCATGTTTACCACTGTGTTACATCACTTTTTCTTTTAACAACACTCAATAAGCGTTTGGGAACTGAGGACACTAATTGTTGAAGCGTTGTAGGTAGAATTCTTTCCCATTTTTGCTTGATGTACGACTTCAGTTGCTCAACAGTCCGGGATCGCCGTTGTCAAATTTTGCTTCATAATGAGCCACACATTTTCAATGGGAGACAGGTCTGGACTGCAGGCAGGCCAGACTAGTACTACGAAGCCACGCTGTTGTAACACGTGCAGAATGTGGCCATGTCTTTGTCTGAAATAAGCAGGGACGTCCCTGAAAAAGATGTTTCTTGGATGGCAGCATATGTTATCGAAGGTCACGGGCATTCAATGATGGTTTTCAGCCTTGTCGCTTACGTGCAGAGATTTCTCCAGATTTTCTGGATCTTTTGATGATATTATGGACTGATGATGAAATCCCTAAATACCTTGCAATTGTACGTTGAGAAACGTTTTTAAACTGTTGGACTATTTGCTCACGCAGTTGTTCACAATGTTGTGAACTTCACTCCATCCTTGCTTGTGAACGACTGAGCCTTTTTGGGACGCTCCTTTTATACCCAATCATGACACTCACCTGTTTCCAGTTAATCTGTTCACCTGTGAAATGTTCCAAACAGGTATTTTTTGAGCATTCCTCAACTTACCTAGTCTTTTGTTGCTCCTGTCCCAGCTTTTTTGGAACATGTTGCAGGCATCAAATTCAAAATGAGTGAATATTTGCAAAAAGAAATAATAAAGTTTATCAGTTTGAACATTAAATATATTGTCTTTGTAGTGCATTCATTGAATATAGGTTGAAAGGGATTTGCAAATCATTGTATTCTGTTTTATTTACGTTTTACACAATGTCCCAACTTCATTGGAATTAGGGTTTGTAAATTAAACTGAATTGGTGTTCTTTTTCTTTTCTTTGGCTATAATTTGGATTGTTTCTCCATCAATCTTTCTCCCTCTTATGTAAACATATTGCAGAAGGATGCTTTCCAAACAGTCACTACACTAGAAAATAGGTAGTAGCCTAATGTCTACCACATGCTAAGGAGACACACACTCTCTCTCTCTCTCTCTCTCTCTCTCTCTCTCTCTCTGTGTTTTACTCGGACTGCCAACTACAGTAACTCACAGGTGAACAGCAGGCGTCAGTCCACCCTGCTCTCCTCTCCCGTCCACTGCCGCTGCTGCCATGCAGACACAAACACTAGCGGCGGAAAAGCTCACGACTCACCACGAATAACCAACCGTCTGACTCCCAAACACATTTGATTAGAAAAATTCTCTTGACTTGACCCGAAAATCTGCCGATTTAAAAGGACACGAGTAAAGCGCAGCTACAGAGGAACTCTTAATAAATGAGCTGAAGTGTCAAAAGGATTTCTTTCTCTCTTCGGTCTCCGGGTTTCCTCTTGTTGGCGTGCAGGAATGACGCGTGCTTCACTGGACTCGGCCAGCGAATTCGCAAGCTGATGAAACACTTTGCCAATCCCTTTTCTTCGCTTTACTGCAACCCAGCGAGAAACCTGCTAAACATCACAGTAGTGTAGTGGTGATGGACCTTCGTTTTGACATCTTGGTTATGCATGGGTTTCAATTACCATGCTTTTGCATGCCTGCTTTTGTGAAATGCATCACTTCTACTCGCAATTCCTGCTCGTCTGACTTTTTTAAAGAGCGGCGGATGCTCAAAATGTGTCTCCATCTGTCTGCATGAGGGATGGCGACCAAACCGCGCCAAGTCCAAGAGTGGTTATCTACACGTTCGCACCTGTTCGGTTGGATAACGACAGTTTATGCCACAGGTGAATTCATTTCGGCTCAGTTTCTCCTTACAGTGTTTTGAAGCTGTTTTTCTGACTCCGGCATTCTGATCGAGCTTGTTGCACAGTGGCAATGGATCTCAAAGTAGAAACCGAAGAAATGGACACAAATCAACCTCCACCAATAGAAGTTTTTGCGCACAGCTCGACTCTGCACGGAATCTCTCACATTTTCACATACGAGCGGCTCTGCATCAAACGCTGCCTGTGGGTCGTGTTTTTCTTGGGGTCTCTGACCTTCTTGCTGTACGTGTGCGTGGACCGGATCCACCTCTACCTCGAGTACCCGCATGTCACCAAACTGGATGAGGTCACGACCCCGAGCATGACGTTTCCAGCGGTCACCTTTTGCAACCTGAACGCGTTCCGCTTCAGCCAGGTGACGCGCAATGACCTGTATCACGCAGGGGAGCTGCTGGCCCTGCTCAACCATAGGTAACCACTATAACCACACTGTAAATAATTTCCCTGTAAAATAACAGTAAAGAGCTGGCAGCAGGGACGCCAGCAGTATACCGTTATTTTTACGGTATTCATACGTAAAATGACTTTACGGTATATAGTACTATAATATACTATAAAATACTATAATTTACAGTAGAGCTGGCAGCAAAGATGCCAGCAATATACAGTAATTTTATGGTATCCATAGTCTGTAAACCAGAAATACAGTATATTTCTGTATTCACACTGTTAAATGATTTCACAGTCTAATACAGTAAACAAATAAATGCAACATATTTCTGTGATGTTTTGGAAATTACAATAATATTCTGTTTAGGTTTTACTTTAACTTATCACAGTTTACCGTAGACAGGCACAGTAGATAATACAATAACTAAATTGAACAGTTTCCTAAAATATCAGTCTTCATTGCAATCAGTATTGATTCCAATGGACTTCATTATTCTCAGGGCTATAGACAATTGCTTAAGATATGCATTATTGTGAATATTATGCAAAATAAGCAATAAAAACTTCAAAATCAAATACCTTGATTTCAAAGAGCAATGTCAACATGAATACTGCTACTTTCAAAAAATGGAAAAAAAGAAAATAAACCCTGTTGGAAAACGCTGACAAGAGATTTCTAGTAGCAAACAAAAACAGCCTAGTAATGTCTGCTTTAGTCTATGGCATTAAACTTCAATTCTTAAATTGCTTGTCAGAGACTGTCCCAACCCTTACCAACCCTTAAGACAAGTTTGAACATTTACCAAATTCTTGTCATAAGTGATTTATCTTACCTACAGTAACTTAAGCTTTACCTTGAATAACACAATGGGTCTAAGAAAAGGACCAAGGCAACAAATACACATCATTAGCAATATTTGGTAAACTACATTATTAAGACTATTTAAGGAACATTAAGACCTTTTTGATTACACAAGTAAGAACATTCAGCATACAAGCATCTTTGGCACATTTTGGGGGAAAAAATGCCCACAAGCAAGTGTTTTTCCTCTTAAAATAGTCCTGTGAGTTAGATTTAAATGTCCTCAAAAGTCAATTTAAAAGATTTACATATGGAATCTGCAATATATTCTCTGCTGTCTGTAAAAATATACTTTCATAATAACATTTTGAACAAATGCAGAATTGGCAACATTTGGAAAACAAACTTAAGAACATTTGGAAAATGTGCATTAAGGCCATTTTGAAACTATTATAGTACAGTAGAACATTTTGACAATATGCATCAATAATATGCATCAATAAAAACATTTAGGGATGAAACTGTAAGGTAGGCGCCTGTGCCACTGTGTGCTAGACTTGCAGGTTACCTCTTAAAATGGTCCTGTGAGGTAGGCTTGTGTTTTTACGTCTTAGTTCTTGTGGATCCAGGAGAGATGACTAAAACTTTGGTAGCTGCTGTTCCTCTCTGCAGCATTATTCCAGTGTTGCCACTGTCAAACAACAACAAACAATCATAATCATAATAATAAATATTTTTTACAGTTTTTTTTTAGAATTTACAGTGTAATGCTATTTTCCTGCTGCCTCCATCTGCCGATTGGCCTCTCTTACTGGTTAACAAGTGTTGTTCCTTGGATGCAGACGTTCGGCTAATGTTACCAAAATTAAACAAAAAAACACCCAAAAGTAATATTGTTTTGGCTATGAAAATCTAAGCCTCACTGATAAATGACATGTTCAAATCCCAAGCAAGAGAAGCTCCTGAGCATCAGTTTGATATCAAACATTCTTGGCAATATGAATAAGATTTTAATTACCGTTTAATTTGTAGATGCAAGACCCGATGGATGTTGATGAAGAACACTCGATGATGTGTAGCACGTCATCTAAATTGTGCGTCCTCTTCTGGAAAATCTCCTATCCAAATGATGGTTCCTGAGGTCCCTCCAGGAGTTAATAGCAAATGATTTCTGTATTTTTTTTTAAAGAAAATTGACCAAAAGCAGTAGCCTCAATTTAAAAGACTAACGTATCAAACTTCTGACCGTGCTCCAAATTCCCCAGTCAACACTCAGTTTCCAAAAAATACTGTAGTGTCCTGTAATTTAAAATATCAGTATACTGTTTAGGGCCTCTGTCCTGTTGCTCCAAGTTAAGCAGCCCACAATGCATTGCTAACTACAGTACTAAACTGTTTAACATGAAAACAGTATTTTAGTGTTGAAACTTGGCTGTAAATTTACAGCAATTGCTAGCGTAAGGTATTATAATCGGAGAACGGCAGCCGTCTTGTTGGTGCGATTGAGGGCTCTGGATACTGGAGCTGGCAACCTCATCCACTGTATGCACAGGAGGAAAAGATGCAGAGAGTCTGCTTCCTTTGATTACGTCAAAGTGAAATGGCAGATGCTCTGGGTATCTTTGTCAGTTATGCATTTATATCCTCATGTTTCTGTAACCTCAACAGAGCTGTGGAAAACTCCACTCCTGCACATTAAATCCACTTTGTTTCTGAGCTGTCAAAGATTTTACTTCTTTGGATAGTTTAAGTTGATTAAGATCATGCATAGGGCCAAGAGGCAGACGAGAAAGAGGAACGATCTCGGAGAGGGACTGTGACTAATCCTGGCTTTAAAAGTTCTTTGATAAACATGTTGCTCTCCCCCTAGTGTTGTAATATTGTTCCAAATGTCAACAGAGGCAGCGATAATGAAACAAATCAGCAATGGTGTCATTCGCTACATTTAGTGGCCAGTGTCTGTCATTTGAGGGATCAAAAACTCGGCTCAGATGATGTGAACCTCTGACAGGCTGTCAGTTAAAGAGATCAAGGACAGGGCTCAGTAGCATACAGTGCTGAAGACCTCTGGTGGCTTCGCTTTTATGAGGATATACAGCCAACTTCTATCCTAAATCTTTAATGAAGATCCCAGACTGAACGCTAAAATTATCTTTTTTTTCTGTGATGCTGGTGTGACTGATGATCAACATTTGCCATCTGGATTTTTTTTTTTACTTAATACATATACTAATATCACATTTCCAGGCAGTGGTTCACAAAGAAAACTCTTCAAATTGGGAGACCAAAGCATAAATGGGGCTGAGCTTCCTTCTCCATGTACACATCTCAGATCTTACACTCTGAAGTAGCTCATTATCCTGCCTCCCTTGACAAGGTAGAGAGGCGATGCAATGGCACACTTAGCTGTTATACCCCCGGCCAGAAAAGAAAGTGCTTGTGGCATGAAATCCATTTAAAACTGTTCTCCGCCCACTTCCCATGTTTGGAGTCACTGGTCTGGGAAATGTCTTGTGGCATGATATTTAAGCTGCACACATCCTAAAGTGTAAGCCTTCGCTGATCCCGTCGGCTTGTTCTTATGGGATTTTATCTCATAAGTGCCTTCTTGGCTTGTTTGTCCTCTACACAAACAATGGGGAGCGAGGGCCTCTCCTTAATTAAGTTCTCTTTCAGTCAAACAAAAACACTCCCAGCCTCTGCCATAATGAGGCTTAGTCTAATCTTAATGTCACAAAATAATCTATGAACTAATTTACTAAACCTGAATGAGGCTAGTTATTATTGATTTGATGTTTGAATGATTTCAGTTAGAGTGTTAAAAGTCCCTTTGCCCTCAATGAAAATGAAAAACAAAAAGGGTTGCTGCACCTACTTCCAAGTTTTATAACAAATGTAATAGTGACACTGTAATTATACATCATACATTACCAGCTCTTGCTTAAATAAAAGTGCATCTCATTCTTATTCATGTAATGCATAACACATTGCAGCTATAGTATGTTACACAAAATGATCAATAAAAGACCATATTCATACAAGTGTGGCTCCATTCATATGAGAAAATTTCATTTGAGGCAGTGTTCTGAAAAAATCAGCTTTTTGGTGAGTTCAATAAAATGGTGACATTTTTAATAATAGCACAGTGGGAGATCACAGCGAGGGTAGAGGTTGGGTGCATTTACAGCTATTCTGCTCTGTTTTGATACGACGCAGCGTGGCCAGATCTTTGTGAGCACCATTAAAGGAAAGGAAATTTCCCAGTGCCACTGATAACGCTGGGTGGATTTGTGTTGTCTGGCTCCCCACTCAGTTACTCGCAGGTAATTCTTAAAGTAGTAAAAAGAGAGAGAGAGAGAGATATAATGACTACAGCTGATAATACAGACAAAATGAAATGTCACAGAAGTGTAACTGAATACTAAGCCATCAATAATGTGGTGATATCTGGGGCTTATCTGTTATCATGCAAGAAAACCATTGAGAATGTATCATTAGTAATAAGTCCATGATGAAACATGAGGAGACATTCGTGGTTTGTTTCAAAAAACAATCTAATCAATTTATAACATTGTATTACTTCGCTGTTATACAGCCTTTACTGCAAGATCAGGAAAAGGCAACCTAAACAACTCAAAACAACAATATCATATAGCCAATAATACAATGTGGATACCAAATATCAAAAATAAACCTCACAGTTGCTTCTAAAATGTCTTAATTATACACAAACACGACTAACAGTCTACAGCCATGCTAGCTCTGCTAACATGCTGATGTAATTTTTACCATCGTAGTTTAGCATGCTAACATTTGCTAATTAGCTTAAAGCGGCTCTAATCTATATTTTTATCATAACAATGTATTAAATGACGAAAATAATGGGACAGTGTGAAAAGGGTTGATTGAGTTCAGACTTATTAAAAAGCTCTAAAAGCCCAGTGAACACTACCTGCTCAGCACCAAACAGCAGACGTACAGACACAGTTAGCTGGTGAACATAGTAGAGCATTTAGCTGCTAAAGAGCCAGATATTTTCCTGAGGAGTTGGAGACCAATAACAGAGCCAAAAGAGAGTTAATATTGGACTTGCATTCGCCAGGTGGACAGAAACACGACTCCAAATGATATGTTAATGATAATGTTGCTCCGTAATTGCTGGATGTTTAAATAGGCATCTGTAACAAATTCACCATATTAACCTAAAAAGTGATGATATGTCAAAGCATACCTGCCAACATTTGGTTTTCAAAATCCGGGAGATTTGTGTGGGGGATGGCGGCGCAACCGGGCTTAAGTGTACTGTAAGACGAGCTGTGTTTTAATGTGCTGGGTAATGTCATTTTTCCCGCCGTGTGCTACATTAAAATCAATGCGACACACCTTACAAAAAGCGTGGAGGTTGTCGATATGAGGTAAGATGCATGTAAATTGTTGCGCTCAACACTGTTGCTATATTTTGATTTCTTTGCAGGAACACCGCCTTCACCTGCCATTTTTATCGGCTCGCTTTTGGGTCTGAACTTTCCGCGAAGCTTGCGCAGAGCTCAACTGTGCAACTGGGTTATAGGTTGCCAGGTTGAGGTGACAAACAGGTTGAAAATTGTATGGTGTATAGATTGTGTGAATAGGATGCGTTTCATACAAGATCAGGCAACTGGTCACCATTAGACAAACATATTGGTCCGATTATTTATAAAGGAGTTTGGGCCATGCAAATTACGGGAGTTTCCCGGGAGAAATAACAAACCGGGAGGGGTCCGGGAGATAGGGCTAAAAAAACGGGAGAAACCGGGGAAAAACGGGAGTGTTGGCAGGTATGTGTCAACGTTATAGTTACAGCTTTTTTTTTCGCTGCCCCCAAGTGGCCAAAGAAATCAGTAAGTACAGCAGAGGCAAATGGGAATGGTATTAGTTTTGTAGGTACTTGGTCATGAACCAAAGTACTGGACAAAGAAATTTTGACTTTATTATTGCACTAGAGGAAATTAAATTTGGTAAACACCAAGTGATAACTCATCCTGAGGGGGACATGCATGTCTGTACCAGTTCTTGGAGGTTTATGCCTCGACGCGGAGGTCCAGGGTTCAAATCCGACCTGTGACGATTTCCTGCATGTCTTCCCCCACTCTCGCTCCCCTTTCTCAACTAGCTGTCCTGTCAAATAAAGGCGGAAAAGCCCAAAAAATAATCTTTAAAAAAAATAATAATAATAATGGTGGCAGAGGTAACTAAAGGAAAAGTCAAAGCATCATAATAAGAAAACATTGTGTTGGAAACATAAATGTCTGTACAAAATCTTGTGGTAATCCATAATGTAGATATTGAGATATTTCTCAGGATAAGTGAAAACATTGACCTGCTAGTGGCGCTAGAGGAAGAGTCACGTTATTACCAAAGTCTCTAGGATTCTTCATCTGGGGACCATGAATGTTTGTACCAAATCTCATGTCAATCTGTCACGTGGTCAAAGTCAAAAGTAACATGATTCCCAAAAAAGACTTAGAAATTCCCTTTAGTTTTTACCTTTTAATATTTTAGTCAGACTTGCTTTAAAGTTTTAGAATTCATATGACATTTTAACTAAATGTTCTAATGACCAAAACAATCCAAATAAAACATAAACAAACATGTTTCTTCAAGTTAAGCTAGACTGGAGTTGAAATGTAGCCTGAAGCTGCTGCATCAACAGTGAATGGACGACAAGCTTTATGGGCCCGTACAGCTCTTGTCGGAACTTTATTATGTACTGTACAATAAAGCGTTACACTCTGGTAGTGCTATCAGTTCAGAGCCAGAAAATGGCACAGAACAACCATATTGTACATTTTCACTGTCTGTGTTCTGTCTCTTGTGATTCATTCTGGACTGTATTATTTTTAAGCTTTGGCTGAGAGGGGCAAAAGTTCACAGATAAAGACTCATAAACATTCCTGAAGTGTGCCGAAAAAAATCTTCCATGGCTGAAATTCATTTTATATGAAGTCCACTTTATCATCCGGCAATGATTTTTCACTGTGAAGACGTCCTGTTCAAGTAAATTCATCCATTCATACCAACCTACTGGGTATAACATTTGCGCTTGAAAAGTATGAAATATTTCTTTGACCTCTCTTTCTGTCTGTTTGTTTTTTCAGGTATGAGATCAGGGACATACATCTTGTGGAGGAGAGCGTCCTGGAGAGCCTAAAGGTCAAAGCCGATTTCCATAATTTCAAGCCACGACCCTTCAACATGCTAGAATTCTACGACCGCACCGGCCACGATATCAACGACATGCTGCTCGCCTGCCACTTTCATGGCACCGAGTGCAGAGCGGAGGACTTCAAAGTGGTAAGTTGTTTGCCGAGAAGATTCCATCCGATCATGATTAAAGGATAAGTCTGGTGATTGTCAAAAAATCCCGTTGAAGACCAAAACCAACAATGAATTCATCCTGCTAATAAGTATTGCCTGCGTTGCCAAAGCTTGAAATAGCTTGTTCCTCTTATTCCTATTAAATTCAAACTAACATTTGAATTCTTCAAACTTTTTTTACTTTGGCCTCTGAGTGGCGTTTCCCATAGCAACAGATGACTGACATTTGAGAGCCACCATAGCGCTGTAAAGGTTATTCATGACTTTTGCCTTCTTTTTTCAACAAGCTCATGTAACCATCTGAGGTAGTTGAGTGCAGCACTCCATATAAATATAGCAAATTCATATGAGTCTATCCTCTGAATGAACATGCTAGTTATTGAAAGGCTATTGTAAAGTGTAACAAGTAGATGTAATTCATTTTACAAAGCTAAATTAGTCATAAAAGTGCTCCCGGTAAACAAGCTGCGTCTGAGCCGACCGTGACAAGCTAACTGTTACTGACTGACCAGTACGTATAATCTACTCCTATCCAGACAATAAATGACAGCACATAAATAGACGCAGGCCTCCTGTACATCATTTCTCCACCAAACACATCACAATGTTGCTGAACTCCTTAACATCAATTTACACCACTATTGTTGGTAATTTACTGTTAGCGATTTAAGAAATCTGTCCCTCTACAACATGTGGGAGGACTGGTGTCGTACTGTTATTACACGGGGAAAGATGAAGCTAGTTAGCCTATCCTGGTAACGTTAGCACTGATTCCCACTAGACCCTCCGTACGTAAACCCATGTGTTAAAATCACAGACAGGATAAGAAAGAAGTGTCGGTCCAAATCCGGCACTGAAAAAAGTCCTCAACAAAAGCACAATTTAATCCTGTTTGAGTAATGTTTTCTAAAACATTACAGTGCCCAGGTGTTTTAGGATTTTTTTGAAAAACATATTGTTGTGTCCTGTTTTTAAAGATTTGCATCTACAGTGTATTTTATTCTGTGATTGAAGAGTAGAGTAGAGTGCAGACAATGCACACTGTATAAATCATAGGATTATCTATTTATAGTGAGTTAAAGAATGATGAACCCCCCGAAGCAAAGAGAGCAAACCTCTGAGCGAAGTGAAGAAAAAGACATGTAGTTTTCTAACCTGGGGATACCTGCTGTGTTTTTGTCTGTGGATGCTGCTGGTTTCAATCGAAACCCTCTCTGGCATAAATATGTCACAGTAGGTGTTGTTGTGTGAACATGTATGTCTTTTATCAGGGACGTGCACAGACAGGGCAAGGGGAGGGCTCAATGGATATATGCAAATAATTAATAAATAATTATATATTTAAAATATTGTTTAAACAAAACATTAAACATATTAACACAACTTACTTTTAATGACTTCCTTACCAATTGATTTTAATTCCCTGACACTCACGCAACTGTTTCATACTCAACAGATTTCTACAAAATAATCAGTTCACACAGAGGCCTTGACCTTCTTTAGTATTCACCAGGTTTATCACAAGAGCAGGCAACAGCAAAGGAAACTATGCCACAATGTGCATGTTTTCTATGCTACTAGTTTCACGTATATATTCATAAAAACTGACTGCACCAAGGAGAGGGACATAGTTTCACTAATAATTTGTTTAATTAATAACAAAAAATCTAAACTGAAAAAGGCTGTTGCTGGTATTTTGTAAATTTTACAGGAAAAAACACTGCAACAATAATGAAAAAACAATGTTAGTATTATATGGGGAGCCTACAATCAAAATGATCAAGTTACTTTTTAACGCAGGACACTTTTTTCATGTAGTGGTCATTTTTGAAATTTTGTCTATTTTGCTGTCAAGTCTTCTTTAGCTCTAATGGAAAGAAAACTTCCAAAATACACATTTAGATGGTGTTTATTTTAGGCCTACTACCCTCCATCTGTAGATTTCTTCTGAATGAGCCAAACAAGCTAATGTGCATATTTACATTTGGATATAACATTTCAGGGGAAAAGACTCTTGATGTAAGTCATTAACTGGGGAAATTCTGTGGTTATATGTTTTAGTTATTTTCTTTATCCCATTCACCTGCAGTGCCTTGTCAAATGAATGCAATTTTAATTAATGAACGCCTAATTTTCATATCAAAGGGGCGAATGTGATGACATTAGACACAAAATGTACTATATTCACCTGTAGTGTCTCCATTAAGTACAGTCCATTAGCCTGTATGGCTGTGATATGTTGTCTAAGCTAAACCTTAGCTAACGTATTACATTAGCTAGTAGCTTATGCATGTTAGCAAGACACAAGTTAACTATATTTGCCTTTCTTTCGGCCTGTCTGTGTGTCAGATGTTGTGTGCACTCTGCTGCAGGGAGACGCAGAGGGAGAGAGAGGGAGAGGGAGGGAGAGGGAGAGAGAGAGAGAGAGAGAGACAGAGACAGAGACAGAGACAGAGACAGAGACAGAGAGAGAGGGAGGGCATCGGAACTGGACAAAGTCTCATCTCCCGACATGATATTTAAATTTTTTATCTAATAAATATATTTGTTTGGCTCAAACAGGAATATATATATATATATATCCTTTTCATTCATTTAAAAAATAAAAAAAAAACATTGAGAAAAAGGGTACTTTTCAATACAAAATTAGATTTACACGTCTATGATTGATTCTTCTTTTTCTTGTTTTATGATATATGTTTTGAATCTGTGCCGAGAAGTCCTTGTTAAAATGTATGATCAAACATTCTTTTGAGCTTTTCATTTATTTCTTTGGATCCCCACAGCTCTGTGTAAATATTTACATCTACCTTTTCATCTTTTTATTATAATTTTCTACTTACAAAACAAGGCTACATTGTACAGCAATATCCTTTTGAAATTAAATCCTTGTGGAGAAGAGATGTGAAATAATGCATTGGAGCTGGTCAAAGAAATGTGTTTGAAACATTATACAGTATATATGTGTGAGTGACTGATGCTCATGTGCGTTTTCCCTGCAGCAAAAAGCAGAGGCTGTAATGTCTCTGCCATTAAAGCCTGCTGTTGCTGCTGGCGCACCCAAGCACTGTTGCCAGCGGTCACTGACATCAGACATGGTTTTTAATTTGGAGCTGAACATTGATCATTCCACACAGCAGCCTCACTGAAAAGATTGGATTAAGTTTAATGGTCGTTTATCTTTTCCACGGAAGATTCCTGTTCATCTTCAGTG
Organism: Sander vitreus; assembly: GCF_031162955.1. NCBI lineage: Eukaryota > Metazoa > Chordata > Actinopteri > Perciformes > Percidae > Sander > Sander vitreus. Next base: position 23,382,682 of record NC_135861.1, on the reverse strand, counting down.
GACATCTGTGGTTGTAGATCCTCTTGTACATATTATAGCATCAAGTGGTTCTTACTGTGATTTAAACAGGAGAGCTGACTAAGAACAGGCTGGCCTAAGAGATTTATTTTTGGTGTTGGAACATTAATACACACATTCATACACCAACAAGGAGCTCTGCATGCAGCCACTTATTGTAGCAGCTGCACTGTTTTGATATTTATGCTTATGCTCAGAACTGGTTGGTTGTAGCTCACTTCAGGCGTAATAAAGGAGGTTTTGAGGTTGTGGCTCCTATAAACTGTTGAACACATGGACACTGTAAATATGTTTAAAGCTCAAGCCCTACCTGTTTACTCTTTCTTTTGTGTATGTAGTTTTTCATACTTGTATCGTGTTCATAATATATGTCAAGTCAATTTTATTTACAGAGCCCAAAAAAACAGTTTTGCCTCAAAGGGCTTTATAATTTGTACACCCTCAATTTTTAGTCGCTCGATTCAATGTCTCTTGTCTTTTTTCTACTAATAAACGTTTTTTGCACCAGACATTTTGACATGTCACAGTAGGAAAAGCACAGGTGTAAATAATAAAATTAATCATGGCCGAACTCCATTTAGCTGCTTCACTTTCAGGGTCCTGCTACTGTGCATGCTGGCTCACTGACTGGGAACGGAGCCATCGTTAATGAGTTGCTCCTGCTATGACAAGTCAAAATGTCTGCTGTGTAAAAGGTCTATTAAGATTACGTGGACCAAGACCACCTTTCAACCCACCCACCAGAAAAACAACAAGGCCTTTAAATTAGTTTGCTGTCTTCAGAATAAGAAGAGACAAGATGAAATCCCTCAAACAGAACAGTCCCTGAGAGGTGAAGATTGTGGTACTCTGGCACTTCAATGATGCAGTAGTTCTTGGCTCTTCTCCTAAACCCAAACATTGCATTGTGACTTTTTCCCCTGATAGGATTTGAGACAGCCTTCTGGTTCTGAGCACATGCTCCCAAACATTTGGTTAGTGCTGCCTCAATAATTCATTCCAGCAGTGGAATATGAAATGCACACATATTAAGCATGTAAATAGTTGTTTATTGTGTGTGTGTGTGTGTGTGTGTGTGTGTGTGTGTGTGTGTGTGTGTGTGTGTGTGTGTGTGTGTGTGTGTGTGTGTGTGTGTGTGTGTGTGTGGTCCTAACACCCACTCAAGCATCTTATTGACCTTTCCCTGTTTTTGTCTACTTTGAGGGGAATGGATAATTCATGAAGTAGTTAATTTATGTGGCTCACAAGTCCAAGACCGCTTCTTAAACTGTCCCCACCTCCTCTGAGCTCTCTGCTGTAATGTAGCAATTTCTCATCTCTTTGAAGAGCAGTGCGGCATTCAGGAAATTGCATCTGGCCAGAACATGGCAGCAGAGAGGTGTTCCCCCTGGAGAGGTTTAAGGCCTTTATTTCTCTCCTCTCAACTAACCCTTTGTTATCAACATCACCGCAGCTCCAGAAAACTGGAAAATGCACTTCCTTTGAAGACCGTCTTTGATGCATTGCATTGTTAATCGTTTCATTGTTTCATTTGCAAAGTGCGTGATGAATAAGAAAAGGGGTATATCCCAACTGACTGTTCTTTGTGCAAAGATCAAAAGAAGAAAAAAAGAGGCTGATAAGAAACTACTTTATTTCAGGCCAGTTTGTGATAAGAATACAGATTCAGCACTCAACTGAATTGACAGAATCATTTTTTTTTAACAATACTTTCATACGTACTACCTCGAGGGTAGACTTTTCCAATCCATGGCACGTACAGAAAGTTGACAATACGTTGTCATCCCCTGTCATAGAATTACAAATGTTCACATTTTTCCGCATCTTCACAGCTAATGTGTCCTCCTCTGCTCAGGTAGTGTTTAATATTGTACCAGTGTGATGAAAAGTAGCCCCCAAAAGGAAATTAGATACAATATTTGTTTGGACAGTTGCATCCAAAAAAAACAACCTACAACCTGATTGTATCCAATTAAAATTACTGCGTTGTCTTCTAAATAATTCTTATTCTTCCTACCAAATGTTTAAACCAGCCTCTCATGGCACTTGGGGAGATGAGAGCAGTAAGAGCAGCTAAAAAAATCAGCTGAACCTTACTAAAAAGCTGCTTAAAGCTGAAAGGGGCTGCAAATTCAGGTGATAATTCTCTGTCGTTTCATCACGCCGAGTGACTCCTTTCACATTGTCATTGTTATCATAGTAAAAATATATATTATAGCTACTCTAATAGTTCAACGCTTTGGAAAAAATAACATTTATTCGCTTTCTGGCAGAGAGTTAAATGAGAAGATTGATACCACTCTTAGACATGAGGGTGGTGTCATTCTTCTCATCTAACTCTCCACCAGAAAGTGAAATCCCCAACATGTTGTTTTTCTCTCATTGATTGTTATTACATGATATTCCTCTGTTGAGTGATTTAATTGTTGTATAAGGCAGTAAAAAAAGAAAACCAATCAGACTTGTGTTCCTTCGCTCAGAGAGCACTTTGAGAAATGGATAAATGGCATTAGCAGTTATTACGGAGTTATCGAAAGCACCCAGCGCTCCCCTTCTGCTCCTCAATAGTTGCAGAGAATCATCCCTGCTAATTGGACTCAGAGGTATTTCTGAAGTAGACGGAACACTGTGCCTATTCAAAAACCCACTCACCAGTGAACTCCAGTAAAGTAGAACAGAGCTAAGAGCCCCACCCGTGACATGTTCCCTTGGTCTGATGCTCGGCCCTCTTTTGTTTGTCAAACTCAGACTTTGACAGCTCTACCCGGGGAATAGCTGTTTCTGCGAGCTCCCAGCACACTGTCGTGACAGTTGTGTTATAATTTCTGTACCCTGATAGCTGCTGTCATGTCTCAAGAAGGCAACATGCATTTGTAGATTTTGTAGACAAAACGTGAGACATGCTTTGCCTCGGAAAAGAGACAAGACAGCTTTGTGGTATGAGAATCACTGCATTTTGTATCACTTATCATTTGCGAGCTGTTCGGTTGTGAATGTATAAGGAATTCTGTTTAAGAAATACAGATATATAACCCGTAAAAGACCATTTCTGCATGTTTTAGCCCGTTCACTATAAATCCTGTATATCTTAATTACACTTCTAACGACCATTTCCCAAAGCATTACAGTTTTAAAAGCATCACTGCTCACAGTTACATATTGCAGCTGAGATAGAGTAACGTTGACAATAAATAAATAAAAACGTAAAGGTGAATAAACATTTGCAGTGATGGAATATTTTTCAAGTTTCAAGAAGTCTATTTTCAAACTGTACTGCCATGAAATGAATCCAATGGCTGTCTGAAAGGTAGACAATCAAAAATGTATGGTATGAAAAATGGTCAGCAGTAATGTAAAATATACCCTAACCCTCTAGGGGTGGATTAAAACATAAAAAAAAAAAAGTAATGGTCTTAAGCCAACCTGAACTCTCTAAAAGCAACCCAGAGGGTGACGATGAGCTCAGATTTCTCTGACAACTCTGGCCGTGTTGGGAGATGGAAAAGAAACAGAGTCCTGGGGGGCAGGGGGAGAAACAGCCCTTCTTTCCTCTGGCAAGAATATACTTAGGCTTGCATTTCCTCTGGGTTTTGTGGCCTGAAGCGACAGATGTGAAGCACAGCCACCACCCACACCGCCCAGTGGCATGTGGGTCAGCACAGCTGCGCTTCACATTCTGGCTCCTGAACTTGTCGCATCCTCCTGCGCTGAGTCAGCAAAGTTATGTCATCCCCTGGTCACAGTGTTTATCCTCATTTTTTTCATCTCTCCCTCCTTTCTCAAGCAATCTTCTGCATTCCCCCTTCGTCTCAACCCCTGTGCAGTACATCCCTCACATCAGTCCTCTTGGGCATGACAATCCTCATTATGTTTTCATCTCTCTCTCTCTCTCTCTCTCTCTCTCTCTCTCTCTCTCTCTCTCTCTCCTCCCATGACATCCCCTTTTCACCCTCCGGCTTAGGAACCCTGAGATTTCAAAAACAAGACAAAAACAAATCTTGATGAAGAGAGAATAAGGTGGAGATATCACGTACATAGGAAATCACTTAAACAGCCTCTTAAATGTATTCCCACTGGGATAAACATATGAACACACTTTGAGGATTAAATTAATATAACACAGTGCTGAACGCGGGGTATTTAGTGCTGACCACTTCTGAAGACTGATTGAGGGGCCGAGTAACCACATTACCCAGATCAGCAGGTGAATACTCAGGGCTCATAATGGAGAGTAATCCTGTACTCAAGCCAACTGTCAGCAGCGAGACTGCCATACGCAGCAGGAGAGCTCAAGCCAACTTTATCGAGCGCATTTTAATATAGGAACTTCAATAAACATTCACCTACCTTACATCCCCGCAGATTAAACCCATCATGCATACACTTCAAAGCTGTTAAAACACAAGTCTGCCAGCATGTAACTTCAGTTATTATGTGAAACCCCAAACTCAGAGAAGACCTCTGTAGTCAAGTTTCCATCCAAATGTTGCACAAATTAAAAAACAAATTCCAGAAATTGTAAATGAATACACGTTTCCATGTTTTTGCCTGCCACTACTTTTCGTCACGATTTATTAGCTAAGCCTGTTTCCATTACACCTAGTCACATTATTTTATTGATACAACAACTTTTCCAACTCAGCCAAGCGTAAAAACAGCAATGTTTTGCCTTTTTCTCCTTCAAAGTTTTAATGTTTTCACTCTGTTTCGCACTTTTTTTTTTAATGTAAAAATTTAAAATGCACATAAAAACTATTGGAAACGCACTACCTGTCTTTTTTTCTCTCTTTTTCAATTTCTGTCTCTTCATCACTTACTTTGTTTCTTCTTGTTTTATGCCATTAGAGAATCCTTTCCCTTAAGACCAGAGAAACTGAGGGTTTAAAGGAACAGTAGGGGGAAGTGTAGTGTCATTAAGTGCAGATAAAAGTAGAAGGAAGGATGGAAGAAGAGGCTTGACGTTTTGTCACAAAAGGCAAAAATTATATCAGCTTTCAGTAGGAGAGGGATGGCCAGATTGATCATCTGCAATCACTGAGCTTCAAAACATCACCAGTTGTTTTAGCATACTAAGATCTGTTGTGTAGGACTAGATGTTGATATCCCTCAATGAATGCGTACTTGAGGCACAGATGAGACTCCGTGGGATGGTCAATTGAGTGATGGCACCCTTTGGGTTGTCAAGTGGCCACCCTCCTTTTTGGGTGTTTCGTTGATAGGCCCACGACACCTCCAGAGGGTTCAGCAGTGAATCCCAGCGTCCCAGGTTCACCCCTAGATGCCATCAACTCACTTGAAGGCCCAGGCGGAGTCCTTTCTTTTTATCCACAACCACTGGCTCCCCTTTTCAGCAGCCCTAGAGAGGTCTTTGACTGCCTGCCGGTGGGACTTCCCTCGCACTCCCATCTCCCTGAGTAGCCTGGATGTTGAGGTGGCTACGAACCCTCTGCAGCCTACTTCCAGTGGGCGTACCTTCGCATTCCAGCCTTGTTGTTGCGCATCGGCAGCCTTTTCCGTTCGTAGGCCTCCTCCACTGCACCCTCCCAGGGCACGGTGAGCTCGATGATGTAGACAAGCTTGAGTGAGGCTGACCATAGAACAAGGTCTGATCACAGGTTGGTAGCTGCGATCTCAGCTGGGAAGCAGAATGTATTGTCCAAGTCTGCCAGCAGCTTCCAGTCCCGTGTTCTGCCCAGCTGCCCAGTGTCTGGTCTTATGGTGGTGAGGCTGGCTTGACCCTCGCCCTCCCGAACAAATGGTGTTGGCTGCCGGGGGAGGAAGGGCATTCACACTTGTCCGTCGACTTTCCAGCACTGCTGCAAGACACTTTAGCACCTGGTTGTGCCGCCAGGTGTAACAGCCTTGGGTGAGGGTGGTCTTGCATCCCACTAAGATGTGCTTCAGTGTTGCTGGACTTGGACATAGAGGGCATGTGGGGTCTTCGGCATACCACAGACTTAGGTTTGCGGGGGAAGGCAGGACATCGTAGGCAGCCCTGATGGTAAAGATTGCCCTGAATGCCTCCATCTCCCACTGCTCCATCTGCTCAGTTGCAGCCAATGGGGTCCTCCCTTTGCCGTAGAGCCCAATGCTGCTGAGGCACCTGGGAAGGCCAAGCCACTTCCTCACATATGAGCTGACCAGTCTCTCCAGCTTTTCCACCTTTGAGAGTGGGACTTCATAGAGGGTTAGCGGCCACAGGAGACGTGGAAGTAGTCTGATAGCCTAATCATTACTTTCAATGCTTAACTCCCACTTTAATAACCCCAAACAAATCTGCAAATTTTAAACCCCCGAGACATCTTATCCCATGTTGTTAAATGCGGACAGCCAAACAGCGTCTCCATGACTCCAGCTGATTTCGAGACGGACCAGTAATGCTGCTCAAGCACGCTCTATTTGCTCGGCCTGAGAGGAGGGAAACACTTTTTTAGAAGACATTTTGGACCGGGGAGAGGGAGGAAGAAAAAAAAAGAAGCACAGCAGGGCTGAAAATAGCTTGGGTTGTCTGCACTGCTCTGCACATGGTTTATTTATCCTGAGGATTAGTGCAGGTGACTTGAGGGCCGGTCTCAGTGTGGGCTAAAGGCAGGCTCACGTAGGACTGGCTGTGACTCACACTGCTGGATGGAGTTCAAGAGGAGGAATGATGCCGCAGTTCAGACCGCCAAGCTCCTCTGTACTCGTCTGACACCAAATCAGTGTGTTTCCAGAGGCTGGCTGGGAGACACAAAAACCTCTGATAAATGTGACAGGGAGGCTGGTAGTCAGTGGTGGAAAGTAACTAAGTACATTTACTAAATGCTGCTATTTGCAAAGGATACAACAGTTGGGTCCTCCGAATTCTGTAAAAGGAGGCCACATTTGTGGACCGCATTTAAAGAAGCCTTCGAAATTTGACTTTTTGGTCTATGACCCCTTACAAAAAAGGTGTCTAGTTCCTTCCTTCACATTACCCCTGTCCTGGCCTCTTTGCACTGGCTACCGGTTAAATTCAGGATCCAATTCAAGATTCTTGTAATTACCTACAGAGCTATCAATGGTCAGGCAACGGCTTACATAAGTGATCTGCTGCACCCTTATGTTGTCAGCAGATCTTTGAGGTCCTCAGATCAGAGCTTATACTGGCTGTTCCTCGTATTAAGCTGAAAACAAAGGTGACAGAGCTTTTGAAACAATCGCTCCTAGACTGTGGAACACTTTGCCACATGTTTTAAGAGTGACTGCATTTGTTGAAATTTTTAGTCCGGCTGACTGTATTATTTTGTATTTACACTTTTGTGTTTTACTTCAATTTATTATGCTTTTTATGACTATTGCCTGTGAAGCACTTTGTGACTCTGTCTGTGATAAGTGCTATACAAATAAACTTTACTTACTTACTTGTTACGTTCAAGATGTCTATGAGTTGTTAGCAGTTTCACCAAAAAGAAATTTCCCCTCTGTACTTCCCAGATGTTTTCATTTAAATAACATAACATAAGGCACAACATGTTAAATTATCCAATATTTGGATGGAGTATATTTACATTGTTGTATGGGTACTTTTACTCAAGTAAAGGATCTGAGTACTTCTTCAGTGCAGTGTGTTTGTATTAGGTGGATCAGGATGGTTAAAATCTTGATGACATGATGCGCTGTGATGTGCAGGCAGTTATTGTTTAAACTCACTGAACTTTATGTTAAATTAAAAACAGGATTGAATGTTTCTACGGTTACCATGTTTGACTCAATCACAACACTTTTTCTTTTTGATGTGAATGCGGCAGCCATGAAAACATGACATACTGGATTTTATTATTTCTGTCACTATGAATGTGATATTGCTTTAATGAAGCGCAGTAACACACAGATGCAGAATATATGAGTATTGTTAAATAGAGTGGAAAAAATGAAGCTACATAACAGGAATTTAATAGAGACAGGAACATTTTTGTGGTTTAAAATAGGTTATCCAGTCAGGTGCACAGGAATGCACACACACACACACACACACACACACACACACACACACACACACACACACACGTTCCTTATAATCCTGTATTGTCAGGAAACATGCACTGTAAACACAGCTGAATGATAGCAGACAAGGGCTAAACCTGTAAACAATCAAATAATCCTGCCACAGTACTAACAACACTGACAGAGACACAAACAAACAGAGAATGCAGAATAACCTGCTTTTATGTCTTTTTTTTTCCTTTTTGTGTAAACTGCACAAAACTGTGTGCAGACCGACGGGGGCTCAGTGTGTGATAAGGTCAGAGAAATGGACGCAGGGCAGGACAAAGTGAGAAGAGACAGATGGGAGCAGTTGTAATGACAGGTGAGGATGTAGACTGTAGTTAGTCACTGTAGGTGTGAAACACGGTGCAGAAATAAACTGAAAGAGGCAAGGACAAACGGATGAAAGAAAGGAAAATGAGCTGGAGGCATGTTATTGAGAACAAAAAATTAGGGTTATAATGAGGAGGTTTTGAATGGAAGGAGAAAGCGGCGGAAGATGGGAACAAGTAGGGAACATGAAGGCTCTCTCTGCATGTCTTACTCTGACACCACTATAATGACTATGTGTATATGTGTGTGTGTGTGTGTGTGTATATATATATATATATATATATACATTTTTTTTTTTACTCTGCTGTGATTGCTGTCTGTAGTTTGGTTTTTGCTAGTTTAGGTTTAGGGAACATGAAGGCTCTCTCTGCATGTCTTACTCTGACACCACTATAATGAATGTGTATGTGTGTGTGTGTGTGTGTGTGTGTGTGTGTGTGTGTGTGTGTGTGTGTGTATATATATATATATATATATATATATATATATATATATATATATATATATATATTTATTTATTTTTATTTATTTTTTTACTCTGCTGTGATTGCTGTCTGTAGTTTGGTTTTTGCTTCTATTGATTTTCAGGGTTTGACTACATTTATTCATGTCTTGGTTAAAATGAAACTCAATAAACACAGTGTTTAAAAAAAAAAAAATGATCCTGCCCAAATTTTCTCTGCTCATATTAAAATTCTTTTTTATTATTGTCTGAGGGAAAGTAGGATATATTAATTTACTTGCCAGTAAGTTCAGACACAGGTGCACACATGCAACACACACACACACACACACACACACACACACACACACACACACACACACACACACACACACACACAAACACAAACCTACACACAGATAAAGAAGAGGCAGTGGCATTCACAACAACAGTCGCGGCCTCCCAGAGAACAGCCGGGAGACTGATTAGTATTTCCTGGATGTGCTTTTGCACTTTTATATCAACCTTAGACTGGCATTTCCAGCGCAATTACTGAGCTAATCAGTTAACCAGCACTGGCCTGCAGCCTAACTTTAGGCAACATTTCTTTCTGCCGGTTTGCCTTTTTAATGTTTCTGTGGGAAATAACGGCACGTCTGCACCACCGTCTCATGGTGTATTGTTGATTGGTTGAGACCTTGGCTCCTCTGGATGCTGCACTTTCCTGAAAAATTATCATTGTGACATTTTGTGATTATTGCACAGCATACAATGCAGACTCACAGGAGAGTTGGGTGACAGATAGAAAGACATTTACAGGCTGACAGGGAGGAGGAAAGGGGAAAGAAAAAGGACAAAATGGCCAGGCAAATACATAGCAATACACCTGCTATGACATAGTTGCATCCTCTAGCAATGCTAGAGTATGCGCATCATTTGCTAACAGCTAGCTATTTGGGACCAGGCTATTTTCGGATACAAAAGAGTTCACTCTGAAACTTAGCATACATTGCTGATTGAAATGTTTGAGATTGCTACAATGTAACCTCTCCGGTCTCTCTTCCTTCATCTGCTCTTGAATGTTCTGAGAGCAACAGAGAGCAGGCTGTATCCAAAATGCCGTTCGGTGGTGTAACAATTATTGGTGGTCCCGTCTCAATACACCACACAGTGTGTACATGACTCACTACTATCAGTGGCGTAGGCAGAAATAGTATTTTGGACGGGCCAGTACAAAAGTGAGTGGGTCACTCACAGATAAGTCATCTTCTTATTTAATGTGGGCAAAATACAAACGCGTTTCAGCTAGAAGCCATCATCAGTGTTCACCATTTCTTACTAAATAGGAAGGTGACTAGGTTAATTAAATAATAATGCAAGAAGCATGAAACACGTTTTACTTTATGTTACCTCTGTGAGGGCCAGCACTCAAACACACTCCTCTCTCGCTGATGGGCTGTCAGCTCCGCTGGGGAAATGTCTGCACATGCTGTAGAAAAGCTTGTCCTTATTTACACTGTATTCCATCCAAGAAAACTGTCCATACCATTTTAAAGAGAAGCCATTGTTGTCGCGGTAACTTTTAGCAGTGCATTGCTTAACACATGCATGGTACATTGTCTAAAAAGCCAGCTAGCTAACATTAGCTGCTCAAGGCAGCCCAGAGAGTCTGCTTGTTACCATAGCAACCAACTACGTCCCAAGGCTTCCTAATTGTTTGATCCTTGTTCTATGTCCGTTTAAACAGTTTCGTTTTAATCAGAAGAGAAGACACATTAAACACACACAACTAGTTCTGTTACTATTTCTTGACGCGCCTGCTGCTAATAAATATGTCCCGTCAACACTGCACTTCCTTTGGTCCTCAGCAATACACCCGCCAAGTGTAAAAGCGATGAGATGAACGGTTGCCGAGAAAATCGAAAGACAGACAGAGACTCCTTCCATTTTAGTTAGATGTCTGAAGTTTAGACCCAATTTAAAGATCTCCCAAGAAGAATTGTTGAATTAAATTTCTTTTTCATTAAGTGCAGCAGAATTCAAAATAAAAGTTAATAATTTTGACCTGATTAAATCACAGACTTATAGGCACTTAGCAGGTGTCCCACACACTCTCAGAAACTTCTGCTGAAAATGTTAGTATTTATTTTCTTTTGTAGCGTGCAAAATTTGTCTTGGTGTATACTGTATTTAGTGTTGTAACAATGTTCTTATGCTGCCCTCTTGGCCGGGTCTCTCTTGAAAAAGAGATTTTGTTTTAATGAGACTTTCTTTTGCTTAAAGCTGCTCCAATCAGTATTTATATGTATAATATGAAAGTGGCTGCTTGTAGTGACAAATCCACCATTTAATTCTGCATTTCATCTCAGCTCTACAGAGCGTCAACATCTCATTGCCCTGCAACTTAGCTGTTTTTGCTCACCTCTCTCATCAAGGTGGTTTTCGGGATGCAGCAGGTGGATGTTTTCAGCAAAAAAGCTTTAAATGCCGACTGTACACTGTCCAGCACCAAACAGCAGACAGACTAGCTGGTGAACATAGTGGAGCATTTAGCAGCTAAAGAGACAGATATTTCCCTCAGGAGTTGGTGGAGAGAAAAATCTGCACTAAAAGAGAGTGAATATTGTACTTACATTAGTCAGGTTGACACAAACGAGACTGCAAATGAATGCTAATGTTGCTTTGTGTCTGCTGGAAGTGAAAATACTGAATCCCTTCAAAAGAACTCGTAACTATGTGTTTTGTAATTCTGCTTGCTGCCATAGAACCTCTTCTTTGGTCATCTATTGATTACTAATCGTCAGACCCCAATGGAATCTGTAGATTTTTTTAACAGTTTTTTTTAGCAGTGATCCAGAATGAAAATCTGCGGAATTTAGACTGTTTTTCTGCTAGGGATTCTGAGTTTTAATTTATTTTATTTGTTAAAAATCTTTGGATTATGCCTCCACAGATTCCGTGTGGCCCTGCTGATCATTACAAGTACTTGTGTGCGTCTTTCAACAGAAAGATTACACCACAATTTATTCCACTTAACCTCCTTCTGTACAAGATTTTAAGAAAAAAAAGAAAAGGTGTACCTTATTAACCCCTTTTTTCACTCCGTAATTACACACACACACACACACACACACACATAAGCCGCCTCCACATGATCCGCAGTAAAACCACGAGGTTACAGAGCAGAGAGGTGAAGCGCAGCACAGATACGCAATCATTGCTTCTGGAATTGGTTGCACCTTGAAAGGTCACAGTTGAAATTATTTGAACTTTAAGCGCAGCGTTCAACGACAATTTTCTCTCCCCATAGGAAAACAATAGAATGGCCAGCGCATAGCGGTTTTACCGCAGATCATGTGTAGGTTAGCCTACAAATCTAGATGCACCCTAGCGGCAGCAAATGTAATTTGCAGCCAGGGTCAGTCTAGCAACTCTCCGTTGGCTTGCGAGCTGGAAAAACTAAATTCTGGTCAGGCCAGTCACATCGTGTGTAGAGTTGCTGCTGCTGGCGAACAGCGGTCTTTTGAATCGGCTTTGGCGGCGACTCTGGAAGACTTTGAGTTAAGCACTGAAGTCATTCTTAAAAACCTAGCGTTGCTCTGGTTGGCTATGAGTGCAGAGGGAATTTGAAAGACAACCGTTTATCCCGCCCATTGGCTTGCGCCCTGCCAATGGTGAGTTCCCAGACCCAACATCTTGATGTGGGTCTGGCTTGTTAGGCTATGTGTATGTGGCTTTAGGCCCAAAATACACACATGCACACACAGCACATATAGACATGAATTATTGTTATACTGTAGAGAGATGTCGAAGTGATGTGGCTGCCATAGTCAGGCGCTCCGAGCAGTTCGGGGTTGGTGCCTTGCTCAAGGGTAAGAGGTGAACTGGCACCTCTCCAGCTTCCAGTCCACACTTCATTCTTGGTCCGAATGGTCCGAACAGGCCACCCTTCCGGTCCCCCAAGCCAAGTCCCTATAGACTATATTTTTCATTATTCTTCACTTTATACACTACTGGTGTCAGATGTTGAAATGCCTCTGGATTGAAACTGAGGACAAATATGTGGGCTCATCAGAGATGTAAAACAACTGCTTCTTTCATCAAGGTGAGATACATACAGAGAGATGAGAAATAATTTGTCCTTTTTATCTCTGAATAACAAACATCGTTGGCATGAATGAACATTTTTTCTCTGTTTACCTCCCACACAGTCACAGTAAATATGATGCAACTGTCCTCTTTATATAATGAAATGAAATTAAACACATCCCTCATGCCACCATGCATTGACATTAGGTAAAACAGGCATTACCACTTAGTGAGTGATGCTCAGACAACCACCCAGAATAGAGGACATCAGTCTCTGCAGTGAGGAGAATGACAGGTATATCTGGAAAAGTAAATTGGCTTTGCTTTCATTGTTTACTCTCTGCTGGTCATTGTTTCTCTGCTGCTCTGATAAGTGGAGCGGAGCTGATGTTGAGGCCGAGTGGTCAGGCGTGCTGTCTCGTCCGGCTCTCTCTCTCTCTCTCTCTCTCTCTCTCTCGGTGTCCTCTGGTTGACAGGGACACACTTGTTTAAAGTAAGAGCAGCAGAAACTTATTATGCTCGTCCAGTCGTCAGTCCTCGCTGGGTGCAGATGCTGCTGTCTGCCTTGCAGGACCAGCTACTCTCCGTCCTCTCCACCTCAATGATACTTTAGTGCCCAATTAAGGGATCAGCAATATGTTTTCATGTTTTCAGTAGGAACAGCAGAAAAGATAGTTGATGGAACGGTGCGTGACACTTCTTAGACAGCCTCAGGTTGTAATTTTGTTTCTAACCTCTGACATGACTCAGAGCTTCTGCCTTTTAAATCTTGTAAGCAGCCTTCAAAGCCCAGTAAGTTTCCCAAGATCTCTAATTTCTTCTCTTTCATTGGCCTTTCTGAAAAAATTAAGCTTGTTGTTCCTGGGGTTTACTTTCCATATTCTAAGACAAATCCACTGCAGCAGTTGCTTTCAGAAGTTAAAACCTTTGTTTAACGTTGTTGAACTGTTTTACTCACAGGGTGGCAGTGCTGTTAGCTGTAATGTCTGCGTCTAAACCTTCCCCAGCATTCAGATCTCTCTGTGTTAGCTGGTAATCCAGACATGTCTGAGCTGTTGTTGACTATTTTTCTGTCGAGCAGTGACATTTAACCCGCAATGGTCTAGGGCTTATGAGAAATGCTGTTCATTAAAGGCAGCTAAAAAAAACAGGAATATTAAATAAACAATTATTATAGGTATTACATTACCATTCTTATCTAACCACATGGGATTAACTACCCAGCATACTGTTGAGTAAGGTTAGGCCTGATGTCTAGCTTTTAGTATTTAACGGTGTCATTGGGATTTTAAATTAGTTTTTCTTTCTCTGGAATAGAACTAATAAAATCACTTGGGCTCTTCAAAGCTGCAGCCTGCATTAACTGATTTTTTTGGGACAGCAGAAACAAACTATGAACACACTAATATATCAGTGAACTTTTTTACAGTTGTCTATTTACACATTCAGCAGTTACAGAGCAACATCAGCATTCATTTGGAGTCGTGTTTCTGTCAACCTGATGATATAAGTCCAATATTTCCTCTTCTTTTTTGCTCTATTTTGCTTTACACTAACTCCTGAACCAAATATCTGGCTATTTACCTTCTAAATGTTCCACTGTGTTCACTAGCTAGTCGCTAACTTTGTCTGTTTGCCGTTTGGTGCTGAGCAGGCAGTGTACAGTTGGTTTAGAGAGTTTTTTCGTTAAAACAGCTGCCCACTGCACCTAAAAAACGATGCTATGAGAGTTTTGAGAGTGAACCAAAACAGTAAGGAGACCAAAACAATGAGCTGAAAGACACTAAAAAGCTCCTTAAAGCTGAGAGTCATGCTATGTCATTACGAGCGACCCCTTTTGTAGTCACATCATCCTTTGTTAATAAAAAAAATATTGATAATAGCACTTTATATAAAGCATAAGAATAGCTTAAAAATAAAACTTTCTAACCATCATTTGAAATTAGCTACAGCATAATGTAAAGTATGCTTAAGAGAAATTATGTGTGTGTGTGAGCCGGAGGTTTATTAAAATAGTAAATAACTAAGGACAATAACCTACTTATGGAAGGCCACTTGGAAATTAATTTTTGGCCTGGTGGTCTTTCTCATAAATCTATTGTTGCTTGGAGGGAGTAATTGGGTGCATGCATGTGTGTCTTTAAAGAGTTAGCGCCCTGCGTTATCACCTCTGACACCTTATTAAGGACACTGTTGTTTTAATTATACACTGATATCAGCGAGGGGAGATAAATTTGAGTGGCGTTCATTATGTGTTGTATTAGCTTTCAAAGACAGACAAATGAGTTCCACTTTGTGAAAGTGGGCTGCACAGGTTCAGATAGGAAAAGGGAGAAAGGATTGCATAATAAATAGTAGAGGACGACAGAGAGACATCGGGAGAAAGAGGGGAAAAAAGAGAGAGAGGTGAGAGGGGAGAAAAGGTCAGATGGTCCCTGCTGTAAGATGCCGTTTCTACCTTTTAAATAATAAAAGTTGTTTTTCTCTCAGATTCGTGAAAGAGCACACTGGTGAATTTCTTTATTTTTTATTGTTTTCGAACAAAAAAATGAAACAAAGTGTTACAAATAATATGTTCAATCTGTCCAAAAAGTAGCGGGTTGAAGCCGAAGCTTGTTATTTGTCCCCCGCCCCCATTCAACTGTAAATAGTTCTTGTATATATTATATATGTTGTATAGCAAGATAACAAATATACACAAAAAACCTATAATTCTAAACACATACCAAACATTTTGCACCAAACAACCCATCACTCTAATCACCCATCCCAGTACAGTCAGTATACTAACCCACCCTCACAATCATCACTCTTCATCCTCTTAATACTCTTAATAAAGTGTTTTTATACAACTTTTTAAACTTTATTATGTTTGTACAGTGTTTCAGCACCTGGTCCAAACCATTCCACAAACTCACCCCACAGATCGTGATGCACATACTTTTTAGAGTTGTTCTTATTTTGAGCTTTTTAAAGTTTAGTTCTCCTCTCTTAGAGCTGTAAACATAAACTGCAGGTGCTAACAGGCTAACAAAAACGTTAAATTTAACAGCTTCTTATTAAACACTTCCGTCATTAATCTCACTGTCACTGTCCTTTACAATCAAGGGGGTAAGCCAGCTTCCACAAAGCGTACCTCCTATGGCGCCATTTTGATGCTACCTAGCACTCACCCGCCGTTAGCATTCCATTGACTGCCATTCATTTTATGTCACTTTGACAGTGAATAACTTTACATCTGAATTGTTTAAAGACTTTATTTTTCCATTGTTTGTTTCTAAAGAAACACGACAATGTATAAAAGGGTCCATTACCTTGTATCTCACGTTATGGCTACGTAGCAGACGTTTTTGTAAAAATAGGCTAACGATTGTGTCATAACCACGCAACTTACTGTCACATAATAGAGGAATTGCCGTATAGTACAGGAGAAGCTCGCAGGCAGTTTCAACTTACATTAGCTGTTTAAGTTTAATTACTAATGTTAACTAGCATTTTAGTTAGAAATATTTAGCCTGTGCCCATATTATCTCCTTACATATACCTACGCTCTCTGTCTCTGCAAGCATAGGAATGATTGAGATTTCTCTTGGCACAGCTACCAGAAGACTTCCAACTTTCAGACAGGTTGCTCACGTCACATCTACGTCTTCGAGCTCAGTTGGAGGCTGCGCAGTAACGCTCAGCCCTCACCGGAAAAGTAAAAAATAATCTTTTAATGATATCTTAATTGTTGCACACGGGGCTATAGATACCAAAATCATCCAAAATTGACCCATAATCTGAAAGTCAATTTATTTAACATGCAGACTCCTCAGTTTTCTCCCATAAAGTAATCTTTACTTCCAACCAGGTGACCCTAGTGGGGAAAGAGGCACGTAAAAGACTTTTAAGCTCAGTGATTGTATGTTCCTTACCAAAATGCACCTTGGCAGTCGTAACCTTTCATTTTTTAGGTACACAGAAGTAGATATTTTCTGATTCAGTTGATCATCTTCTGTACTGATGATTCCCCAAATGTGAGTCACCAAACATTGTCTATAAAGAAAATGAATTGGACTTCCAGAACCGGAGGTGCCCAAAATATCCCACTCGGCAATTCTATAAGTAGATGGGGTCTGATGTCCTTATGTCACAGCCGGAACAGGTGAAAACATCTGTGTAGGTGTGCAGGGCCTTTAAATTTAAATATTAAGGATTAAAATGAAGGTTAACAGTACCTGAACAATCCTGTATATCCCTTTTTTATACCATCTTATTCTTATTCAGGGTCATAGAAGGGACAGGACATCCCAGCATGCACTGGGATACCCTTAGGACCTTCTTTTTTTTTTTTTTTTTTAAGAAAGAAAGGTTTCCGGTTTCCTTTCAGTTTCTGTAAACAACCAGTCAGATCAGCTCATGATGACCAAAGGTTTAAATGTAATACTGTGATAATGTGATACTGTGCACTGTACCTCTCGAACACTCAGAGAATGTCAATGTGGTAAAAGTGAACAGCAGTTAAGGGAGGAGCCAGTTGTGGCTATGCTGAGGGGAGTTTGAATATGTATTATAGTTTATATGCAGCCAGGCCTATAAAATCACTGATGGTCAACAAATATGTTTCCAACATCTCTCTTCTTTCCTCCTTTTCCCTCAAGAGAACTCATCCAATCATCAGCAGTACTGAGCTTGTTTTCACGCTGCTGCTATTAACAGTATTGGATCCTGATGTTTTCAATAAAAGTTGAATTCAAACTTCCCCTCTATTTCAAACATGCCTCAGTTTAACAGGCAGTTGCAAATTGTCAATATGCAGATGCTGTGTGTTTCTGCCTTCTCTCTGATTTATGCAGCAGCGAGGCGCTCATCAAGTCACCATTTGATTGCATCGTGCATTTCGATAAAAAAAGATGCCATCGCCTTGAATGATGCCTCTCATTACTTGCTCTTCAGACCTGGGCTGTTCCTCCAGAAAAGGAAGACGACTGCAGTATTTGTTTTTCTTGTCTTTCTGTCCCTGTAGGATACCCTGAAAAGATCTTTACTCACAGAAAATGAACAAATAAACACATAGGCTATATGCACTCTCACAATAATCTGACACCTGTTGTAGGATCGGTGAATAGGTTTACAGTGAATCTCTGTCTAAATGAGCTTTTAGCCTCCCCTTAGCTCCTTTTTAGGTCACCATGGCAACCTCAGCCTGTTAAGAGCCTGCACAGACCTGACCCTCTACTTTCACTGGCACTACTCACTTGCTGTAAGCTCAGTGGGATTTCTAAAATGAACCAGTAAAAATGAAAAAAAGTAAAGCACCGCAGCTGAAAGCATTTTTTCATTCACCATTTTTAACTGATAAGAAAAGAATTGAAATCCTTAATAACCATTTGAGGGAGAAAAATAAGGAGAAATAATTTATAAGAGACAATCGTTTACAGATGCAAATCAGTTTCATATCCATTTGTCACAGATTGGTATGCCTCTAATTGCTCCCTGTTCTGCCATTTCCCTCACATCCGCAGTGTTTTTCTGTTTTTTTTAACTTCCTGTCTTGTTAGTGTGACTTCTACATCAGGGTTTGTTTCCAGCTTTAAGCCAAACAACTTTTTTGACTTGCTTTGTGACTCATTTGACAGTGCAGTTGTGATTGTTAGCCTGAATGCACGGCCTTCTATATGTGTGAACTGGTTGTGCTTATTTAAAGTCCAACGCAAATTGAATGTGATCTGCTACAGCAGCATACATATCTGCTCTGTAAATCACTTGTCCTGTGTTCTCCTTTACTTTATGCATTATGCAACATTATGTGCTGATTACGGCTCTGTGACTACCTCCGCTGCCGGCTTAAAAGCGCAACAACTCTGCTCCCCCATTCCGCCTTTGTAACTTTCACATGGATTAAATGCGTTCCGCCGCCTTGAACAGGCTGTTTAAAAGGGGCTACTGACTAACGGACCGCATCCTGCTATACGACACAAGAGGAAGTTACTCATGTTGGTCTGTTTAGATGCTGGTGTGGTCCTTACTCTTCAATACCTCTGCTACACTGTCTGCCCATGGCTTGTAAACTACAACAAGTTTGATAACTTCTTCTGTGCTCCCCTGCTGGTGCTTTGCCTGCCAGCTGCTGTCAATTAAACACAGATACCGACACGCCCCTTCAGCCAATTGAGACGGAAAAAATAGCATTTCAGATATTTCCCCAACAACCTTTTTTTCTTTAAAAATAAAAAACTATTAACTGTACATAAAAAAAAAACATGTTGACATTATTTTGACTGCGGAAAGGGATGAATAAATGTGATTTCAGTTGGACTGAAAGTGTGTGTAGTAAATGTTTGCTGTTTGTGTCTTTGCCTGCTGTCCTTCTCTGACAGGACACAGCAGGGTGGCCTATTCCACCTCTCTGAGTGTTTATTTCCCAACAAAGAAACACATGCAGCGTGAGGCAAATAAAAAAGGATTGATTCTTTGAAACGCTGTGCACAACACAAAAATGAATGGCTAAACTATGGCTTGTACCTCTTGAAAGTAAAACATATTTTCTTCCAGTTCCCTTCAAAATAGAAATAGCTAAAATCATAGGTGGCCAGAGGGTTTTTAAAAATTTAATTGATAAAAGACTCATAGATGGCATAGCATATAGTTATATATGCTGTTTAATGATTGCTGCAACTGCAGTAATGTATTAAAAAATGGTACATTATTGCAATAATTGTTTTGTTCTTTTGGCCACTTGGGGGCAGCGGAAACAAGTTGTGAACACAACATTATATTATCACTTTTAAGTTGATGTGGCGAACATGTAAGCAAACTGTTGCAGGAATGTACTGCATACAGGATTCTTTTGATTTTGTGCGACGTGTTGACCTTTGTGTATGCTGACTGTTATCTTGCCTCCCAGCTAGAATCTTCCCTTGTTGTCACTTTGAGATTGGGCAGGTAGTGACGGCATGAACGTTGCGTGTTTGGGAGTCTGAGTTGCTTACATGCACCATCTGCGAAATGAATTAATCTCTCGGTATTCAGCAACAGCATGTGACAGGCTGGGAAATCTAAAGCCTCAGCGGATTTCTCTCAGCAGAGTGTGAAATTTGTCACACAGAGGAGGTTCACTCCAGGGGAAGAGCTGCAGGGCCTTTTTTCCACCCTGACAGTTTTCCCGCCCTCTAAACTGCACCAAAAAATTACAGGAGACCCGTAATGAATGCATTCATTATTGAGGTTCGTCCCACCTTTGCTGGGTGGTATTTTGGGAATAGCAAAATGAAAGACAGTTGATGGAGAGGGGTTTGTTAGCTGCAAAGAAGCAGAAAGGTGCTCTGCACCAGCAGCACCTCTATCTGTCTTCTGATATTTTCTAACTAATGAGGGTGATGGCTTCCTCCTCATCCTCTGTTGGGATGCAGTCCCCGTTGATCAAAGTGGCCAGTCAACAAAAGCTTGGGGCTACAGTGACTCTTCCTGTGCAGTTTCCATCCCTGGGCATATCTACTGTACGAGCTGGTCCCAGCTAAATCCCCCTGAGGAGCTCAACTACTTCTTCACATCCACTCAGATGTTGCATCATAGCGCTATTTCTAAAATAAATCTATGAGTACTCTATTGTGCAACTGAACTATGTGTGGGTTTTTTTACGAGGGGTTTCCAGAGGGAATGGAGAACATGTATGTCACGCATTATCCATCAGCGCGTCCCCAACGTGCATCTCTGCATGTATGTGTGCTGTTACCCTTTGACATATTACCATATGTCCATACGTACTTACGCTCTTCATCTCACCATAGAAGATATTGTGTTTTACTTATTTATGTGGCTATTTCCGAGGAAGCCGTCTGACTGTTTCACAGCGTGTCTTAAAGGAAGGTTTCCATTTTGTCAAGCTCTCACAGCACACATTAGGAGCACAATGGCATCACTGCAGCTCAGCAGCACTGTGAGAAAAGTGATCTTGGACTTTTGTGAAGCGGACTTGACTTAACTACTTTTGTCTGCTTCAGATGACATAGACAAAAGTAGTTAACAGTCATTTTAAGCATGATTTACAATTTAATTAAGCGAGTGAAGATGGTATCGATTTAAGTTGGTGTAAATTATGAGAATGTCAGGATGAATGTGCAAAGTGAAACATGCAATTTCAAGAGCCTTCTGGGGCCATTAGAGAGTTCAAGCCAGGTGTTAGGTGAAATGCTCAGTGACAGCCTTTTTGGCTTTCCTAAATGAATTTTCCTCCATCCTGCTAGAAGGTGATTATGGCTCATTATTATACAATGCATATTATTAGACATGCACCAAGGAGACATGCACACAAAATTTAAATATTCAAATGATCGCAATTATAGAGACAGACAGACTGACTGATACAGTATACACACACACATACTGTACCTACCAACAAACATCTACCCATTCTAAGCCAGAAATATATCAGCCCCGTATTACAGCTAATAATATGTCATCACAGATGACCTTTTGTCTTGGGCTCTGCAGCCATACGGACATGCAATCATCTGACTCTAGAGACTGCAAGTGTGCTTTAATGGACCTTTTACCAGCGATTTTGTCTCTGAACTTTCAGTAGTCAAAAGTCTCACTCCTGATTGGTTCACAGCCCTATATTATTAATTACTCAAAGTTACAAACACGTTCACATTTTTGAGGTGATATGATGTGACACCACCACATCCATCACAGATATTAAAAAAATTATTTCGGATTGTCTGTTCGTACATCTGTCCCATTCTCATGAACATGATATCTTAGGAGCGCCTTAAGGGACTGTCTCCAGACAGACATGGATGTAAACTGCAACTTGACTGGTTGGCAGAGGCATACAACCACAAGGCGGTAATTGTAGTTTATAATATAATTTGGAAAAATTAGCGTGTTACTCAATAATGAGCCCATGTCCTAGAAAATGTCAAGCTAGAGGCCTTTTTACAGTCGCCGTTCCCGACCTGTCGTGCGACAATGTGACGTCAAAATGACGTAGATCTCGCTGGCGCGCCAGGATTTAAACCACTCTATTTTTTTCAGCGGCGCACCATAAAGTGGAAACAGGAAGCATGGACGAGTTCGAGGGCAAGCTTCTCAGAGTGACTGCAAGTCTCTCCTGTAAACTTACTGGGTTAAGATGAGCTCTTTTATGGTGAATGAAAGGCTTGATCCGACGAAGTAGGTCATCGAATCGTTGTGCAGACATTCTGAAGTATTCAAAGTGCTTCTCTTCATCTATCATCCTCATTTGTTTCACGAGGATATTGAACTCACCATATTTATGTCTGCCGTTATTCAAAGGACGAACATTCCACCTTCTTTTTCTTCTTTTCCTTGCAAGCAGGCTCAAAAGCAGCTGTTCTTCGACTCCAATATCATCTTAGCCACTGTTGACATTGACATCAATGCTGCTGCCAGTTCTGCCATTGTTTACCTTTTTCTTCTTCTTCTAGTCTGTAGAAATAGCAAAAGTCGGTAGCCTTTCCTCAGTTGCGACCACCACGCGCGAGTATAGTTAGGGCGCTCCCATGACGTCACACTGTCGCGCGCCAGGTCGGGAAAGGCGAGTATACTGAACGTTTTAGAGAGGCAGAGGAGAAGTTTCTTTCCTCAGACTGGCAGACATCTTTACATGGACCTTCCATAGAGACCGTATGTTTAGCCACAATATCAGGTCATCTTTATTCAAATACATTTTTTTGTCCCCTCGGCCAGAATGCATCCAATGTGTATGTTTACGTATATCCCCCATTTCATTTTCAGATTTCATGTTCATTATCACCTCATTTATGATCATCATATTGTCGTGTTCAGTCTCAAATTCATGTTATCATGTCTCATTCATTCTTCATTTGGTGCTACTATGAAGAATTCATTTCTTGCTTTATTTTAAACTCTATTATATTCTATTAATGCCTTTGTTTGCATTGCACATACTCATACTACATTTTGTATACATATTTCTTCTTGCATAAGATACACATTGCACACATAAGGATTTAAACCTAGTTAACCCTGCTGTCTGCTTAAAGTGCCCTCAGCCCCTTTGACTGGGCCCGGGGCTATTGATGTTTACTCAGCTATGCATGACGAGGGGGCGGTGCACATTAGAGTTATAGGGCAGCTACTGTAGCTGCTGCTGTGATGGTCTCTCTGCCTGGGTTCTGCACACGACTGGCACAAGCAGGCAGGCAGGAGATTTGTAGGCGACGGTGACGATTGAGACATGGAGAGGAGGTTTTAGCATCCCATATGGAGAGATGGAGAGAGAGGAAGGAGAGTGGGTGATGATGCTGAGATGAATGTCACAATTTGCAAGCAGTGCAAGTACTTTTAAACTGCCATTTCATTTTATATATAATTATATCATTAAAATGAACTGTATAACTGCATCGCATAACTGGCTGATAGTGAATGTTTTCGTCCTCCAAAGCAACCATTTACCATCTCACTCTACTTTTGCTCACTTGGGAGAGAATAAAAGGGAGGCTGCTAACTGCAAGAGCCTCTATAGAAAATTGAACAGCTCTGAATGAATGTGAACTGACAATTCTAAGACATTTACTGTATGTCCCCCATCCAAATTCACAAGACCATTTCCATTATTCACCAAGAGGCTTCTGCACTGGAGGAATTTGAAAGTATCATGTCACTCGCTCTTCATTTTGGTGAATAGAAGGTGGGAGAAATCCTTCGGGGCATTATTTCCTCTCAGTGTGTGGTGCCACTGCACATCCATCTGCCATAGAGACCAGGGATTGCATTAAACCAACAATTAGTTGTCCTCAGAGACAAATAGTGGCCCTGCAGGTTCTGATCGGCTATTATGTTGTGAATCTTCTGTTTTCCTCAGCAAGGGCCTCTCTTTAATTCTCTGCTGATTTGGTTCCCAGTGTGCAACATCCATCTAAATTATATGAAAAACTGGTGTCACATTCTGATATTATCAGATTATTTTCATTGCTAATTAATCTGCCTATTATTTTCTGGATTTATTCATTAATCATTTGGTCTATAAAAGGCCAGAAATGGTGCAAAATGCTCATTGCAGTTTCTCAGAGCTAAAAGGTGACGTCTTCAAACAGTCTAAAACCCAAAGATGTTAAATTTAATATCACAGAAGAAAAATAACTTCAGCAATTTATCAAAATAGTTGCAGATTAATTTTCTGACGATTGACTAACTAATTTAACTAATTGTTCCCGCTCTAAATGGGTCATATGTTGTTACTAATGAAACAACCTCTTCATCTCTTCTCTCACCTGCTGGATGTTGCAGTTTTACATTATGACACCTGCCTGGTTTAACCCCATCTTAAATTCACTCTGCTATGATAGTGCTAAAGTCAGCACAGTCCTGATTTTTAGATAGAGGCAGTTCTCTGAGGCATATATAACTTTACTGAATACACACTTCCATATTTCTTCATACGATATGCTCCCTGCTCTCCTCCGGTCACCTGAGGTGCTCCTTACACGGCGTTATGATACTATCGTCTCTGAAGGTGTACTGAGAGCCCGGACGGTGTCTGAGAATAGGATGAGAGAGGAGGAGGACTGTCTCTACTGGCCTGTGAAATATTCATCAAATGAAGCAGGGGCGGGTAGGGAAGTGGGGCAGGAGATGGAGAAGAGTCCACAGGGGAAAGAACATCATAGTTCAGGAGACACTAGGGAGGGAAGAGCGCTGCAGACCAGGGAGGAAGGAAATGTAGGAGGGAAAGAAATATTTCTATTGTGTGGGAGCTGGTGGTTGAAATCCCAAATATGATAGATAGAAAATCCCCTCACAACAGTGGAGGAGGTGTTTATGATATTTCATCTATAAAGCAGTGGGTAAATCATGATAGAGACTGATAATGGTTTCCTAGAAATATTCAATTCTGACATTCAAACTGATTTCAGACTCATTTTCCTGAAGCACTGGAAAGGTTTAGGTAACATCATGTCCCCGGTTTTCTCCTCCGTTGTCAATAAGGTCAGGAGGACCGGCCGTCCGAACTGATTAGGTGATCATTACACTGCCCTGCCCTGCAGCCTGCACCGCCCCAAGGTGTCACCCAACAGTCATTGCTCTGGACTTGATGGTCTTTATTTGCATGATCAATTCTCACTCTGACTATTCTGACTTTGACCTCCAGAAAATAATACAATTGTTCTCTTCACTTCACAGTTCTGCAGAACTGGTCAAATATTTGAAGGATAAATTGGCTGTGTAGACAAAGCTTCACTTTTAAAAATAATTCCCAACAAATACACTATACTCCTGTTTGGCTACGTTTGCTAAAAACAGCTAAGCAAAAAGCAGTTTTTTATAGCTGAAATTTTTGTGAAGACATTTATGTTAAGCGGAGTAATCCTAATGACTTTGGTAATCCTTTGAAATTTCCCCTGGCACCACCATGAGGTTGACATTTGTGAAAATTTGTGTTTGGTAGATTATTTCTCTGTGGTAACAATGCTTTTTGGCAATAAAACTTATACCGTTGGAAAGCCTGTTTAGTTCCCTTTCAAATGGGCCCCATTTGTAAGGAACATGCATTTGTGGGATGAGCAGCAGCGCTGAGTATGTGGGTTGCACCCATGAAAAATTTGCCAAATCTTCTCTGCCAATGCCAAACAGCTTATTCTGCCATCGACTCGTCGGTGTTTGGTGGATTGGATGATTGAAGTTTGAAGAAACAAGACATATTGGCAATTTAACAATGTATTCATTTCACAAACAGGAGCCTCAGTAGCGTGTGGAAGAACCATACACAGCCACAACAGCCTGGCACCTCCTCCTCATGCTGGTCACCAGCCTGGTCACACACTGCTGTGGGATGGCATCCCATTCTTCGACCAGCATTTGTCGCAAGTCAGTCAACGTGGTTGTGTTGGTCACTCTGGCACGAACAGTACGCCCAAGCTGATCCAAGTGTTCAATGGGGTTGAGGTCAGGACTGCTGGCAGGCCATTCCATCCTCTCCACTCCCACATTCTGGAGGTAGTCTCTGATAAACCCTGCCCTGTGGGGGCGAGCGTTGTCATCTTGGAGGACAGAGTTCGGTCCCAGACTGTGGAGATATGGGATTTCCACTGGTTGCAGAATCTCATCTCTATATCTCTCTGCATTGAGATTGCCTCCAATGATGACAAGCCTCGTTTTTCCAGTGAGGGAGATGCCGCCCTACACATCACACTGCCTCCATCAAAAGGTGTTATTCTATCGGTGCAGTGTTCTCCGCGTCTTCTCGACACTTTGAACCTATGATCCAACTGCCGTAGGCAGAATCATCCAATCCACCAAACACCAAACGAGTCAATGGCAGAATAAGCAGTTTGGCATTGGCAGAGAAGATTTGGAAATTTTTCATGGGCGCAACCCACATACTCAGCGCTGCTGCTCATCCCACAAATTGCATAGCAATATGGAGACATTTAAATAAAACAAAAATGGAAAAGTCAGGGGATCACCACAGTCACTGAGCTTCATCCTCTGGGGACCATGAATGTATGTACAGAAATTCATGGCAATCAGTCCAATAGTTGTTGAGATATTTCAGTCTGGTCCAAAGTGTTGGACTAACCGTTCAACAGACCGACAGCCATCCTTAGAGCTACTCTGCTAATGAAGCTAAAAAAAAAACATAAACATAAAAGATATGACTGTAATGCCATTTATAAACCTACAAAGTCATTTGTAGGTTTTCACTTTCGTGACCATTTTGAAGCTACAGGCACAAAGATGGCAGATATTCATGCAGCTGTTACCTCAGTAGTGTTTTGTCAGTACAGGAGGGCCTTTGGTTTTCTCTCTCTAATTAAGAGATAGAGCTTCTGTATAAAGCCTTTTAGTTATCCATACTCCCCGAGGAGCCCTGTGGTCCACTTCTACCTATTCTTGTGTGCGTCTTGTCTTGACTTCTTTATTTTGACAACCAGTGACTCAGGGTCTGATTCCATGATCAGGGCATCATTATTACACACACACATACACACACACACACACACACACACACACACACACACACACACACACACAAACCCCACTGTGCCTCTGGCTTTCAATCCTCTGCCTATAGTTTATTTTCTCTTTGGAGAGGCTCTTTGTTACCACGCAAGACTGTTTAATAGCGTGGTGAGTCAGCTATTAATTCAGAATTAAACAGAGGAGGGAAATGCTTTGGCTCTGATGCTTTTATTCTTTAATTATTTTTACCTTTGTGCTGCAAACGTAAGTGATCTGACTCCAAAATCACCCATCATAAAGAGTGTAAACTGCAATCAGTCACCAGTCTACGCTGGCTATGTTGGCTTGTAGCTTTGCTGAATTCCTTTGGTTTTAACACTCACGGCAGGCTATCTGAAAAATCATGCTGTCAGTTGTTGACTGAAGTATCTCAACAAATATAGGATGGATTGCCATGAAGTTTTGTACAAACATTCATGGTTCCCAGAGACTTCAGTGATCCCCTGAATTTTCCTCTAGCACCATCACGAGGATGACATTTTTGGTTTTCAGTGAAATCGGATGGATTGCCATGAAATTTGGTACAGATATTAAAAAATCTGATCAGGAGGAGGAGGATAAGGGTTTAAGTGAATAAATAAGACCTCAAGCACACTCTTTGGAAATGTAAACAAAAGTTTTTGTTAGCAGATATCCAAATTCACACCTGCAACTATGATATTGCTCATGTGAGGTTTTACATCATTAAAACATCACCATATTAGCATGTGATTGTCAGCATGTAAGCATGCTGACATTTCTCTTTCTTAAGAACAGCCCCACAGAGCCTCTGGCATGGCCGTAAACTCAACTCTTAGTCTTATTAATATTAATCCCTTTATTTATTTCATAAAGTTTATGCATGTGTAAAGGCACCCAGTACAGTTTTTCCAGGTTAAATTACACAAGCGGCACAATAGAATGCAACAAATGTGGATGTACTTTAGTGCTGGTCACCGTGGGCTGCTGTCTGCTCGCTGTTGCATTTAAATAGCATTTTCCCAGTGATAGCTGTTTAAGCGTACGGCATAATAACAGTGAAAGTGTTGGCACTTAACGGAGACGACTTTAAAGTCTTTGAAAACAATCCCATAAAACAACAGAGCACTAATGGATTGAACTTGCCCTGCTGAGACATCTTTTAGCAGCTCAAGGATTGCAAGACTTTGCTAAGTGGATGGGAAAGTGCACAGATTTGTGATTTAGAGATTCTTTCAAATCTGATGTGGCTCTTAAAACGGATATGTATAATTATATGCATAATGATTAATTACAGCAGAGCTTTGTTGAGTGCTTTTCAATACATGGGGAAATTGTGTGTGAGTGACAGCTTTATTTATCATAGAGCTTTAAAGATTATAGCCTGTGTAAACTGCAGTCAGTAAGTAATGTATTAAATTCCGTGGAATACCTTAATAATGGTAAAAGCGTAAACATGTTACAATTATCAACAGGTAAAGTAAACTTTCACTTTTCAGAAGTCAGAATTTCTCTTTGTCGTAACACAAATCTTCCCTCATGTTCCATATGATCTTTGCTGCAGAAAACCTTTTTCATATGTGCACAATCATTTATTCATTCCTCATCATAACAAGCAGCCGCAATATGCATGCTGTGCAGACTTTGTGCATTATGCATGTTTGATGTTTTCATTCTTGCCACCTCTGTCACATCAGCTATTCAACCCGAGGCAGAGAACAAGTGTCACCTCACTTATGTGTATCGATCAAGATGCTGGGGAACATCATGCTTGTGTCATACACATGGATTTTACATTTATGTAATGATTAATTTATTTATGAAGTACAGTAAGTGCAGCCGCTGTATGATCTGACACATTTATGCTTTCATTTGTGGAGAAAGGGCAGAGCCTCTGTGACAGCTGGGTTAGCTCTTACAGCTGTTTAACAAGCCAGCAGAGTTCACAGATCAATAAGTGTGAATGAATATGCAGTGAAGGCCACCTACAGCAGGTTGATGAAAGAAGAGAAGAAAAGAGGGGCGCCCTGGTGGCTCGCCTGGTTGAGCGTGTGCCCCATACCAAGGCTCAGTCCTTAACGCAGCAGCCCGGGTTCGTCTCCCCTCTCTCTCCTCCCTTTCATATCTACAGCTTTCCTATCAATTAAAGGCAAAAAGCCCCAAACAAATAATCCTAGAAGATAAGAAAAGGAAGAATGGACGGTTTAACCAAGAGTGTAATTACTGGATGATTGTTAGCCATGCTAGCTGCTTAGCTCTAGGAATGGCAAAGTCGTTCTGTCGGCCGGTCGGTCCACCAATTTGCTCCAAACCAAATTATCTTGACAACTACTGAATGGATTGCTATTAAATTTCATTCATGGTCCTCAGAGGATGAATCGTAATGACTTTGGCGATCCTCTGACTTTTAATCTATTGCCACTATGAGGTTCACATTTGTGGTTTGGAGTTAAATATATCAACAGCTATCAGATGGATTGCCATGAAATTTGATGCAGACATACATGTCCCCCTCAAGATGAATTATAAACAAAAATGTTGGTGATTCCATGACTTAATCTTGCACTGGCATCAGGTCAACATTTTAATTTGTCTTTGGTTTATAAAACACTTTGGTTTATGACCAAATATCCCCAGCTATACTTTTGTGTTTAGTGCAATTAGCAAATGCTAAATAGTGGGTAAAATTACCGTAGTTTAAATACTGTAGTGGGTTACCGTCGCACATTTTCAGACAGTCTCTGTGGAAGACATTCACAGTGTTGCCATCAGTTGTTCACATGGGAAATGACAATGATATACAGTAGTTGTGTAACAAATGAAAAAAGAGAGCTTAAGTGACAAGTTCAAACCCTGACTCCTTTCTCACCTCCACACAGCTGGCCAATCATGGTGTGAAGTGGGTGTGAATGTTTGATTGTTGGTTTTGGAAAGTTACAGAAATGGTTGGACACAGCCCCCCCTAATTCTGACGTTGGAAAGGGGGGGATTAAGCCTCACAACGCTGCTACCATACCTGTAGACTCTTAATACAGCACCTTAGTGCTTTTTTGTACAGCATTTTGGTCAGCTTAAACTGTGTTTAAATGTGCTCTAGAAATAAACTTTACTTACTTACTTTACAAGAGACAGGGTTTAGAGAGCAATTCTCAACAAAGTAAACGGAAGTACATAACCCTTGTGTTGTCCTCCGGTGACCCGGTTAAGTCTCGTTCACGTGAAACAAACAATTCCTCTCTAAGAAACACTCACCTACAGGTTCGTCAGTATGTGTCTATATGTGTGCACACATTGTTTGTGGCTTGCCTTGCATTTCATTTGCCATTCTTGATGGTGCTGAATGTTTTTTCCCACTCAGATTGATGTCTTGCTTCTAGAACCAGCAGTCTCTCACTGACTTTACAACATGATAGATAGCCGAAATGTTTAAATTGCCCTTGGCAGGACCCAAACTCTTTCTCAACAATTACTTGGTTGGTTTGTTCTTTCTAATCATAGATATGTCATTCCGTACCATAACACTGAACAATAGCCTGCTCCGAGCGTTAGCAGCTAAACTCCCCCTCTCTCTCCCCCTCTCTCTTTCTGTCTCTTTCACTTTACATCCCTGCTCTCCTTTGCTCCTTGCTCTCCCACTCTCTCCCTGCATGGGCTATGTGACTCATGTGACACTAAATACTCTAATGCAAGATTAACTCTTTGCCAAAGAAAGCTCATTATTCATCCATCTATTAACTATCGTGCACTCATGGCTGTTTAAACATGCTATGTGGGCTTTTGCTGATATCTCACACAGCTTTCAATCTAACATCTGCGTCTTGGCTTTTCTTAAAAATTAAGGCTACATTATTTTTGGCTGGAATGCTTGGTCTCCATGGTAACATCATGTCCATTATAAAGTGCCATAAAGAGGGAATGTTAAATCACCAGTCTGCCGGTCTCCATCACCTCACTGGGTTGCTTGTGTAACCCACAAACCTCACAGGAAGACCTCCTTTTCCCCTCTTCTTTCTGTTTTTTTCTCTTTCACTCTCCTCCTTTAACCTCTTTCTCCTTCTGTCACACATCCTCCTTTTCTCTCATACTCTCTCTGTCGTATACACACATGTTCACACACATATCATAAATAAAGTCAAACACTGACCCCCAGTGGAAAAGCATTGTTAAGAAACCTTTTTGGAGTATTGCAGAGCTAATAAAAAAAAAATCTCTCTTATGATTTCTCTCAGGTCTTCACTCGCTACGGGAAGTGTTACACCTTTAACGCCGGTGGTGATGGACGCCCTCCCCTAATCACCAACAAGGGAGGTATGGGTAATGGACTCGAGCTCATGCTGGACATTCAGCAGGATGAATACCTGCCTATCTGGGGAGAAACAGGTGAGAGGGACATCATTCTCTTCATTCAGAGGCTGGCAAATCTGTCACAGTGTGTTTGGGCAGGTGTTAATGTAGAGTGTGGAACTCAAGAGACAAAACTCTGCTAAGTGTCTGGATTCATTAGTGAGACGCATTTTCCCGATGTGTTTCTCTGATTCAACATTCTTTGACTTCCTGCAGATGAGACTTCATTTGAAGCTGGGGTCAAAGTTCAGATCCACAGTCAGGACGAGCCGTCCTTCATTGACCAGCTTGGGTTTGGAGTGGCGCCCGGGTTTCAGACGTTTGTTTCCTGCCAAGAACAGAGGGTAAAGACTGTTCATCATCTTTATACATGTATATTTGTTAAATAGGTTTACCCAACAGTCTAAAGCCTGTATGATTGGCTGACTGCTTGTGTGTCTTGCCCTGTTGGACTTTTTTTTAGCAACATTGCTTTGTTTCTAGATCTCAGGAATTAACTTGGTGAATAATTTATTTTTTTACTGAGAGGAATAAATAGCCAATACGAAAAATGAGAATGAGCTAAGATAAACCACAATTATCCTTAAAGTCATTTTAAATAGAATACAACTTATTCTTGTATTTGCATGATTTATTTTTTTATTTTTACTGGCAGTATCCTGTTTTTGATTCATGGATGTTTGTTCCTTATTTGCTTTAATTTACTTTTAAACTCCTTCATTTTCAGTTTTTAAAACAACAGTATGCATGTATTTATTTTTTAATTGAATTGAAGTTGAATTATTTTCAACGTAATTTACTTACTAAAAAGTGTCAGTAATACTATATAGAAGTGTGAAAACTGCTTGTGTTTAAGTCATGTGTGTTTGTTGCAGCTGATATATCTTCCCCCTCCCTGGGGAGACTGTAAGGTGACGGCCATGGATTCAGACTTCTTTGACAGTTACAGCATCACAGCCTGTCGCATCGACTGTGAAACACGCTACCTGGTGGACAACTGCAACTGTCGCATGGTGCACATGCCTGGTAGGAACTGCTTTACTTACTGTGTGTTGTATCAGAGTTACATCAGCGATGTTGTGTAAAATGACTGTACTGTGACTGTGTGTTGCTTTGGCTGCAGGCGATGCTCCCTACTGCACCCCCGAGCTGTACAAAGAATGTGCTGACCCAGCTCTTGGTAAGAAAAAGGCTTCGTCCACGTCTGGTCTGGATCTTTAAGGAACAGATACAAAACACACACACACACACACACACACACACACACACGCACACATATATCATCCTATGACATCAGCCGCATTGATCTGTTCAAAAGGTCAAACTGAGCTCTGGTTTTCTTCCCTGCAGACTTCCTGGTGGAGAGAGACAATGATTTCTGTGTGTGTGAGACGCCGTGCAACATGACCAGATACAGCAAAGAGCTGTCTTTTGTCAAGATCCCCAGCAAGGCCTCCGCTAAATATCTGGCCAAAAAATACAACAAATCTGAGCATTATATTAAGTACGTATCAACCAACTGCATTTTTGTAAAATGCAAACGATGCTCTTAAGTATTTATTTTTTAGATACATAAATATAATTTATCGCAAGATTTAGTTAAGTTAAGTTTCCACTTTTTTACATAGCATTATTTCTGTAACCTTATTATATTTATGCAATATATATTTTGATTTAAAGGAATTAAAGAACCATATAAAAGAAAAAAAATTCCCCATACATATTATATATTTAATTCATACAATATATATATATATATATATATATATATATATTTTATTTTTATTTTTTTTTTAAAGGGAACATACTAATAATGCAACAACAATACATTCATTAATCACAGCAAATTTAACTTTAAAGTCTTCTATCATTAGGATAGGGTAAATGTTAACTACAATGGAATATTAATGTTTTGATTTGCTTGCTTGTCTTCACAGAGAGAATATTCTGGTTTTAGACATCTATTTTGAGGCTCTCAACTATGAAACTATTGAACAGAAGAAGGCTTATGAAGTGGCTGGACTTTTAGGTACATTAGTTCCATTATATATGTAGACGGATTATCTTTCTATCTTTATGGTAGATGATGTTTTTCATCAGCTTGCATCTTATTATTCCAGGTGATATCGGTGGTCAGATGGGACTTTTTATCGGAGCAAGCATCCTCACCATTCTGGAGCTTTTTGACTACCTTTATGAGGTGAGGCTTCTTCCGGAAAGTGATTAGATAGAAGACTAATCAGTTATACTTTACTTGAAGGTATCTACATAAGAGTGACATGACAGTCATGCAAACATTTTAAACAAGTCATAAATGTTTATGACATAACGCTTCTTTCAGTTTTTGTCATGACAAGTTATGGTTAGGGTTGGATTAGGGTTCATGTGTCATGACTGTGTCATGACAGTGTCATGTCACTCTTATGTAGATACCTTCAAGTAAAGTGTTACCAAATAATCCTGCTGCATGTAAGTATTTACTTCATGCAGAGCAGTAGCTGCTGGGTCATTAAGGATGCTGAGTTCATGTAGTCTGTATTTTGTCTGGGAATGTGAGTGTTTTCGCAGCTTTAGGGGAGCTATAAAATGAACACGTGGTCATATTTTATAGGCAGATTCCACCAGTTTTAGATGTGACTAGATGTAGACCAACAAAAATAGAGAAACATGGAGGAGACAGTTTTTTTTCCCCAGCAAAGTTGTTTCCTTTGGCTTTGAAACAGCATTTAGACATTCATTTTGGGAAATAAAACTTTCAGAAAATATAATTAAATGCTTAATTGAATAAAATGTGAAAAATCCAAATAATTAGAAACATTTTAAATTGCATTGTGGATACTTGACCTCAATATTTCTATCAGAAACCATGTATCACTCTTTTCCTTTGTTAGGCCATTAAAGGCAGGCTGTCGTGGTGATCTGCTCTGTTTTTAACCCTCTCAGGTGATAAAGTACAAGTTGTGTCGCTGCTCCGATAAGAAGCACAACAACAACAACGACCAGGGGACGGTCCTGAGCTTAGACGACGTCAAGTGTCACGTCAGTAACTTTCATTAGGCCTCTGTAGCCGCGAAGAGGGAGCCGCTGCACTCTCTCGTCTCTGAGCGCTTTTATCGACTTTGTGCGTTGCAGTTTTTCAGACTGCAGGAGCAAACAGAGCAAAGTGTCTTCAACTGTGCCTGGTAACGGTTTGTGAAAACAGCATGTGGCTGAAGTGAGGAGAAGCCACACAGACAGCAGGACAGCAGAACGTGATGAATTCATAAATGTCAGAATAAGTGCATGGTCATCTGTAAACAGCTTCTCAAGACTAAGTAACAGATACAGTAAATGGGGGAATTAACTGAACTGAGGTTTATATGTGTTCAGTAAATCAGCATTAGAAATCCCAGCTGTGTGGTGGTGTTCGTCATTTGTCAATATGAAGGATGTCTTTGTAAAATAATTGATGTGAAAGTTTGTTGTTTTTTTTACTCACAAAATGTTATTTATTATTTTAGTTTTTTAGTATTTGAATGTCAGTGCTGCACATTCTTTTCACTTTTGCATTTGAGGTTTGCTTTCATCACCCTTTTGTTCTCGACTTTTCCACCAACTTTCCATTTTTATATTCATGTCATCCGACTTTATCCATGTCTTTTCTTGTTAAAACCTGAGCATTTTGCCAATATACTGTACTACCTCATCTTGCAGGGGAACAGCACCCTTAATAATTTATAAGCCAAGCAAATTATTAATAAAAAAAAAGGTAATTTCCATGTTTAGAAATGAGCAGAATAGGTTGGAAAAAAACATCTGGCCTTAAAGCGAGTCCACATAACAGTTGCTGAGCAGCAGTCATAGGTCTTTTTAACAGAAGCCATTTTGACATGTCACAGTAGGAATATCAAAGGTGTAAATAATTAAATTAAAGATGGCTGAATTTCATTTAGCTGCTTCAGTTGCAGGGTCCTGTTAATGTGTATGCCAGCTCGCTGTCACACTGTCACAACTTTTACTGGGGCGTAGCACAAAATTCTGGGCCCTGTAGAAAGGCATTTTCTATGGGCCCCTCCCCGCATCCACAGCTATTCATTCTAGCATCATTTTGGGCCCTCCTCACATGAGGGCCATGGGTACTCAGTCCCATTTTTCCCCCCCGACGCCCCTGACTGGGACACTTGAATAGAACAGAGCTATTATTAATTAATTATTATTAATTAATTAATTGTGTTAATAATAACTGTTTTTCTCCTGCTACGACAAGTCAAAATGTCTGCTGAGAAAAGGCCACAATGAAAGGACATGTCCAGGATAATAGTAAATGCTAGTATGTAGTGTAGTGCAGCAGTATCTAACTCAAGTTTGCTAACATTAGCCACCATAAGCTACTAACTATAAGATACCAGATCAAGTCAGGCTGTAGCAGCAAAATCCCTGAGTGTACTAAACTGAATTAAGAAGAGTTTGACTTTTGGGAAATTAGCTTATTAGCTTTCTGGCAGAGAGATGAGAAGATTGATAGCACTCTCATAAAAGAGCGGTATCAATCGTCTCATCTGTCTCCACTAGAGAGCAAAAGGATGTATTTCCCAAAATGTTGAACTTTTGCTTTAAACACTTAGTATTATGAAGAACCTAAAGTTAAATGAGCTACAACAAACTTTAAGATGAAAAAGATGGATGGATACACAGCAACAAAAGTAAATGCACAAAACCCATATCATAAACAAATGTTTTAAAAGCCCTTTTTCCATGTGGTGCTACATACTAACTAATTTGCCTTCAAATTCCCTTATAAAGACAACCACTGTCCCTCATGTATTTACTGACAAGAGTTAAAGGATATTATTTAAGGGACCATCGTACATTTGTTCATGTACGTAGATGCTGTTCATCACATTTAAGGGAATTTACATTCGGTAAGATAAAATAAATGAGAATGTTGAATCTGTTTTGCCATCTTCTGGGGCTCTAAGTTGCATGTATAGTAGCACTAGTAGGTGTCTTAAATGTGGTCCATCGATGAACAAGTTAATCTGCAGTTTGTGTCATCATCTGTCTGTGAGTTTGGTTGAATCCTGTGAGCATGTATTTATTTGTGTCGTGTGTGTGCACCAAATTCAGAAGCTGATGAAAGAAAAATTCAAAATTCTGCCCTCATATCCAAAACACTGTATTTGTTATCAGTGAGTCTGTAAACATGTCGGCTCTGGCGGTGCATGTTTATTCCGTCTCTGATTTGACTCTGTTGACAGAAATCAAACAATATTCTGTTGGCGTTAATCTACTTGCACTTATTCCCATTGAGCTCAATGATATTCTTAGCAGGAAATGGGAATTGTATAGCGTAGCTGTGAAGTGTTATTATCAAGCACAGTCATACCATCAAATGTAATGTAATGTAAATATTGGATAATAATCTTATGATATTAGCATAGTCTGATCTGTGTAATGTTGTACTTGTATTTAGCTGTGTCTCTTTTTCTGTACATATGATTGTAGGTTTATTTATCAAAAGTATATTTATCAAAAATGTAATTATGAGGCTATTTCTATTTTGTTTGTATTGATACAGTCACAACTGCTTCTACTGTATTTGTCAGTAAATAAAAATTAACAGCTGGAGTGTTTTCCAGCGTCCACTGCATGAGCTCATGCATCTCAATATAAGTCCTCTGGCCGCCTTGCTTTCAGGTTTTGTTTTATTTTTGCCTCCATTTTTAAATTTAAATTTAAATTTTGATGTATGAAAGGATGATTATTTTAGTCTGGTGATGTATCAATAAGTAATGAACTTAAAGGAGTTGTTATATTAGAGATTAAATGCTAACTTTACGTTACTTTTATGTCATCATTTATACTCGAGATTAAAGCTAGAAGTATTTTTCTTTTCAATGGATATCATTTCCTGTACAGATATCCACCTGTTTATTATTTTCAGCAACGCTAGCACTTGGCTTTGGGGATGACTGTAATTCCGACATTCCAATTGAAATATTGCAACAACTTTTTGATCAATTTTCATATTTTGTACAGATATTCATGGTTCACAGATAATGTACGGTACTGACTTTGGTGATTCTCTGACATTTGATATTTGTGGATTTGAGTAAAATGTCTCAACTTTTGGAAGGACGTAAGCAGGATTTTAGAAACGACTGCTGAATGTGGAGTTTTGTTTCTTCCTACTCCCCTGGTGATCCAGCTCTTATGCAACAAGTTCCCCTTTTGTTTCAGTCCTCCAGACCAAATCATTTCTACCACAGTGAACTTTCTGTGATGGCTCTCGTGACTTTTAATGTGCTAATTTTTGCACAGTGAAAATCCAACACACCCTAGTGCACTGTGGAGAAAGCAGGGAGAAGACATGATATAGGAAGGCGTGTAGCCGTGTAGGGCATTAGTCAGGCATAGCCACAGTGCAGACGTATTCTGGTCCTTTATTTAAGTAAGTAGCAATACAATACAATAAAATACTGCATTACAAGTAAAAGTCCTGCATTCAAAATTTTACTTAAGCAGTATATTATCAGCAAAATGTCCTTAAAGCATCAAAAGTACTTTTTATGCAGAATGTTCCATTCCATTATAATTATTGAGCTGGTAAAAGTGGAGTTCATTTTAATACTTTACACAGCTAGCATGATTTCCCCATAGGGATCAATCAAATCTTAACCTTTAAATTAATAATACATCACAATGTATTAGTTCATTATATTTTCTATCATTGTGTGAATGCTGATTCAGCAGCATTCTCAGTATTGTTATCCGATTCTTCCATGCGATTTCGGTCGCCTACTACTTCTGCATACTTTCAGCTACAAAAACCATTCAAATATTGAAATGTCGATAAAGTGATGAAACAGTCATAGTATAGTATGTAAATTCCAGCTGGGAGATCCAGGCCTTTCTTATTACCACACTAAACCAACAAGGCTGTCGGTTCCAAGACGGATGTGGGACTTGGAGGTGTCTTCCCCCCACTTCTCACCACCATCACAGACCAACCCCTGCACAGAACCCCTGCATTGATTTATCGTCATAAATCAGGCCAGGCTTTGATTGTATCAGCAAGTCATGCAATCAATCAATTAGTCAGGACCGAGCAGCCCTCACTCTTTCTAAAGAAAGAAGAATGCTCCACCACATCATCCATTTGGTTGTCCATTTACCCATCAAACACGGCTGCTGTTGACTCCCAAGCCTAACCTGCATCCTTTTATCGATTTCTGCAGATTAAACTTGCAAAGTAATCAAAGGACACTTAACTAACTCACCTTTTTCATTTGTAGTGAAGTGTGTTCTGAGCTCTCATTTGATAGTGTTGCCTCATATCAGCATAAAAACAAAGTGTAAACATTAAAATCCAGAATATAGAGCTCCTATGAGTGATCCAGCAGAGTGAAGTAAAGATACAGAGGATAATACTTAAAAGTAACTGGACCCACTCTGAGAAAAATGGGGCTCAATGGGACAAATCATGGATTATTATGAACCAGCCCTACCCAGGTTTATGCTGCAAGGCAAAGGGGAGCGAGGGGAACGTACTATACTATAACTTCTTTATCACTTTTTTGACGTGCTATATACTATGGCTTTTTTATGGCTTTTTTGGACATACTATACTATGACATTTTTAGATATAATATACTGTGACTTCTTTCGACATACTATAGAATACTATGTATACTTTTTTTCGATATACTATATTATGATTTTTTTAACATGCTATATTATGACTTTTTTTGAAGTACTATACTATGACTTTTTTATCACTCTTTGACATACTATACTATGACTTTTTTAGATATACTATACTATGATTTTTTTTAACATACTATACTATGACCTTTTTCAACATACTATTCTATGACTTTTTCCTCACTGTTTTCGACATACTATATTATGACTTTTTTTTATCACTTTTGGTCCATTCTACACTATATTATGACCATTTTATACATACTATTATACTATGACTTTTTAAGCACTTTTTTCGACATACTATACTATGACGTTTTTTGCACTTTTTGACCATTCTATACTATAATATGACCATTTGGGGTGGCAGTAGCTCAGTCAGTAGGGAGTTGGGTGGGGAACCAGAGAGTCGCTGGTTCAAGTCCCCATACGGACCAAAGTATGGTGGTGGACTGGTAGCTGGAGTGGTGTGTTACTACCCAAGTTGAGTGCACATGTGAGTTGTGAATGTGTCACTTTGCAACAAGTGCAGATGTGAGTTGCGCATGCGACAAGTAGCCTACAAGATGCTAATGAGAGACTTCAGTAATGTTAATACAATAAAAACATCACTTGAATAGTGTTTTGAGCTAATGTTAGCAATCAAACAATCATAGATAGCTAAAATGTTTTTGAAATGATTTCCATCTTCTGTTATTGTTTGTAATGAGAAAAGTTTATTATTTTATGGATTTCATAAATTTCAGTATGACACGTTATACTATAAACCGTTTAAATCTGAGCATGCGCAACTCACATCTGCACTCGACTCACATTGGGTAGTGACAAGGTGCCAGTTCACCTCCTGGGCACTGCCAATGTGCTCTTGAGCAAGGCACCGAACCCCCAACTGCTCGGGGTGCCTTTCCATGGGCAGCTCCCTCACTCTGATATCTCTCCATTAATGCATGTAGCATGTGTGTGTAATTCAGGCCTGTGTGTAATGTGTGTAATAACAACAGAGTGAAAACATTGTAATTTCCCCTTGCGGGATTAATAAAGTATAAAAAAAATTAGACATTTTATACTATGACTTTTTAAGCACTTTTTTCGACATACTATATTATGACTTTTTGATCACTTTTTCAACATACTATACTATGACTATTTTTGACTTACTACACTTTGACAATGTTCGACATATTGTGATAAACTATGACTTTTTTCAACATACTATACACTTACTTTTTCATCACTTTTTTCAAAATACCATAGTCTGACTTTTTTCGATGTACTATTAGCAAATAGGAACTGCAGACTCGCCCCAGGTTTGAGTCCCAGTAAGACTTTTTTCAACATGGCTTTTAAATGGCTTTTTTTCAACATAGTACATATACTATGACTTTTTAATGTCTTTTTTTGACATACTTTACTATAACTGTTTTCAACACTTTTTCAACATACTATACTGTGACTTTTTCCATCACTTTTTCGACATACTATACTGTAATATGACTATATTTGACATATTATAGTATTACTTTTTTATCACTTTTATCAACATACTACACTATGACTTTTTAGCACTTTATTGACAAAAAGTCATGGTATAGTATACCATGACTTTTTCATTACTTTTTCGACATACTATACTAAGCTATGACTATTTTCGACATACTATACTAAGACTTTTTTATCACTTTTATCGACATACTACACTATGATAATACTTTTTTTGACATACATATAGCTTTTGTATGACTTTGTCTTTTATGTCTTTTTCGACATACTATATTAAGACCTTTTTCGACATAGTATACTATGACTTTTTTATCACTTTTTTTGACATACTATACTAGGACTTTTTCGATATATTATACTATGACTTTTTTATCACTTTTTTTCAACATACTAT
This sequence comes from Sander vitreus, assembly GCF_031162955.1. Taxonomy (NCBI): domain Eukaryota; kingdom Metazoa; phylum Chordata; class Actinopteri; order Perciformes; family Percidae; genus Sander; species Sander vitreus. The sequence continues at coordinate 23,341,922 of NC_135861.1, read as the reverse complement.
GACTTTTTAATGGCTTTTTTTTGACCTACTATGCTGTAACTGTTTTTAATATCTTCTATTTGGTATGAGTGGCTCAGTGGTTAACACTGCTCCAAATAGCACCAGCAAGTACGAACTGCAGATTCTGACTAGGTTCAATTCCCAGTAAGGCTTTTTTGATATACTATACCATCACCTTTTCATCTCTTTTTCAACATACTATACCATGACTTTTTCATCACTTTTTCAACATACTTTACTGTAATATGACTATATTTGACATATTATAATAAGACTTTTTTATCACTTTTATCGACATACTACACTATGACTTTTTTAGCACTTTATTGACATACTATAACATGACTTTTGTATCACTTTTTTCGACATACTATACTACGACTTTTTTTATCACTTTATTCGACATACTATACTATGACTTTTTTGATATACTAGCCTATACTATGACTTTTTCCGATATACTATACTATGACTTTTTTTATAATTTTTTTCTACATACTAGGACTTTTTCGACATACTATACTATCACTTTTTTTCAACAAACCTTCTATATATATTATGACTTTTTATCACTTATTTCGACATACTATACTATGCCTTTTTCGATACACTAGCTATACTTTGACTTTTATATAACTGTTTTCGATATACTATGACTTTTCGACATACCTAGCTATACTATGACTTTTCTTTTTTTTTTTTATTAAAATATTCCACTTTTGTTTAATACTTGATATTATTCAACATTTCAATGAAATTCATACTAATTAAAACCATTCCCACTTTTCCAACTATTTTCACTACTTCACCTTCTGGAATAAAAATCACAATATTTGTATCGGTAGTAACGTTAGTATAAAGTAGCAGAAAATGGAAAAACTCAGTAAAGTACCTCATATTAGTACTTAAGTAGAGTACAGTAGGCTACTTCCCACCACTGTGTATGGTTAATAAGATAACTGGAGCAGCCTCAATAACTTCCCAGGTTGTTTTCTTGTATTTGCACACACCGTGATCACGCTATGAAGCCGATCTTTACACCATAAAATGTTAAGCAATGTCTGCTAGCTAGTTCACATAGAGACTTTTGTCCGATTTACTTTGAGCCTGATAACCTCTAATCAGCTAGATGAATGAATGACCAGATTGGCCCTTCTTTTAAAGGGCGGTTCAGTGTCTCCCCTCTGACAGACCAATAAAACAGAAGTGCTGCTTGCACCTCGCTCGGTTGCATAACCATACTGAGGCAAGTCCACAATCAGTCAGCGTCGGTTCCTATTCATCGATTTACCTCTTAAGAATGGCAGCTCCGAAGAAAGTCTGCATCATTGGCTCTGGAAATTGGCAAGTTCATGTGTTAATGTAGTCAACTATAAACTGTTTAACATGGCTAACTTTAGAGTTCGTTGGCATCTTTGTGTGTTACCAATTGCTTGTTAACCCAGCGAACCGTTGCTAGCCAACTTAACGTTAGCATCACTGAGCAACGTTAGCATCACCGGGCAACCATCCATGGCAACCATCCAGCTAACGTTAACTAGCAGTTAGCCGCATTTTCCATGGTGACGTTAGAGAAGTTTGACTTATACCATTATCTAATTTGTAACATTTAGCTAGCGTTAGTTAGCTAGCTGGTACAAAAGCCAGTTTTAGCCTTGAGTAGTGCTAATAAATCGGCTGAGTATACAGAAAACTGGCCATATGTCAGTCACGATTACGTTAACGTTACTGGGATTTTGCCTGTCAGCCAACAGAAATACTACGTTATATGTTAGATGAAACTCTTCTCAGTACCTCTACAGTAGAAATAGGTTGTTGTTATTTTACAGCCACCATCTAATCACCCATCATCTAATCACCCATCTACAATGTGCATGGTTTTATATTCTTGCCAACAGAAGCCTCCAAAGGGTGGTTTTCTTTGGGTAACGCCAAACGCCATTCAACTGTCTTGTAACCTTGTCTACTTCAAAATCTCAGCGTGCTAAAACATAATTTTAAACCGTGGATGAATCTTAAGTATGTCCTCTAGTAAATTCGGCATACAGCTTTAGTTAGTTTATCAACCAAACAGATTTACTTTAGTTAAAATCTTTGTTTTATACACAACGGGTTGGAAATGAATCACGTTTAAAGTTTAATAAGCTCATTGATGTATTGTCTTTAATTTATGTATTGGCTCCGAATTATTAGACGACTGCCTCAATATCATGTTTAACCCCTATGTAACACTATGGTAACAAACATAAATTCATCAAAGTTTTTTGTCTATGGGGTAGATTAACCACATATTTCATCTTATCTTGAGTACAGCCTTCCAGGTCATTATCTCCAGAAAACGGAAGTTGGTGATTAAAGAGCAGCAACTTCAAAGGGAACTAGTAAAAAACACAGGAGGAGCCATGATTATTAATGACCTGATGATCAAGACTTAAAAGGCAAAATCACTGGATGTTGGATCATTTCAAGCCCCTCTGCTTATATGGACCCACACTGACTGTTTTCCTTCCATTTTACTGTCAATATTCACTGATTTTTTAAATGCAATGTGAATTTTATCAAACATGTTTTATGTAAATGAATAACTAACTTGTAACTATTACCAATACAGGGGTTCTGCAATTGCCAAGATAGTGGGTGCCAATGCTGTTCAGAATTCAAATTTTGACACCACCGTAAAAATGTGGGTGTTTGAGGAGACAGTTAATGGGCGTAAACTGACTGAAATTATCAACACCGACCATGAAAATGTGAAGTACCTCCCTGGTCACAAGCTGCCAGCAAATGTGGTAAGAAACTGTTAGATTCTCACCATTCAAATGTAATTCAGTTTTCTGCCTGTTGCTTTGCTACCTATTCAGTGCATGGATGTAATGGTTATTTTGGTTCCTTGAGGCATTATTTGTACAGACTAGGCCTGAACAATATATTGTATCAACATTGCTATCCCAATGTGAGCACATGCAATAGTGACATCGCGGAGGACGAAATGTGAGTCATGGTGTGAATATGCTCATCATTCAGGTCACGCTGAAGAAATGTTAGCTGCTTAGTAAAACAAAAGTTTGCATTCACCACATCGACTCCTTGTCTGGTAATTTTGACAACATTAAGTCTCATTTATTGGTTTCCTGGTTACACCTGTGCTAAACGCTGGTCCTGTTCTTTAAATTGCAATATACTGTATATCGCAAACAACAAAAGAATCACAATATCAAATGTTTCCAATATGACGTTCAGGCTTAATACAGACACATTATGCCTTGTATCTGCATTTGTTCTTGTTTCCCTAAATAGCTTCCTCTTTCACAATAGAATATTATTAGTCTTTTTATATATATATATATATATATATATATGCATTTATAATATCAGTTTTCTGAATGTGCTCCTAAAGCAGGTCGTTAAACCAGACTTTAATGTATGTCATATCTCTTACAACATCCTCCTCACCCTCCTTTTCCTCCTCAGCTGGCCGTCCCAGACCTGGTGGAGGCGTCCAGTGACGCAGACATTTTGGTGTTTGTGATCCCACACCAGTTTGTTGGGAAAGTGTGTGACACCATAAAGGGCAAGATAAAGACTGATGCACTAGGGATATCCCTCATTAAGGTTGGAAATAGCTCTTTTAATTTGGTCACCTTTTGTCTCTGAATTTATTTTTTGACGCTACTTCATGTTGTATGATGCATACAGTCTGTGTCCAGGTTAAAGCAGCCGTAAAACCAGTTGTGCAGTGTGGTCTTTGACCCAAATACCAGCTAGAGATGGTTTAAAGTAAATACAAATACACTGCTTGTGTATTTGTTTATTTTCCTCTAGGGCGTAGACGAGGGACCTGATGGACTTAAACTCATCTCTGATGTGATCCAGGAGAAGCTCGATATCGCCATGAGTGTACTGATGGGGGCCAACATTGCTAATGAGGTTGCTGATGAGAAGTTTTGTGAGACCACAATTGGTTAGTCTGATTACTGGCTTTCATGTTTTTTTATTTCTTGCTTTTATTTTGTGATTGCTTAGCATTGGGTTGTTGCTTAATTAGGACAAAGTTGAACTTCGCAATCAGCAAGTTTTAGTCTTGATGCAGGAAGTATGTTTGTTATGGTTTGTGTTCCAGCTTTCCGTAACGTCAGCACGAGGGTCACAGTTTAATCTGCTTTGTACGGTAGTCGCTGTGTAAATGGCAGAGTGGGCTGGTTCAGTTTGACATTTGCTTTCTTTACATCTTTGTATGCAGCATATGACTGCATGCTTCATGGGATTTCCTTTAGTGTGTGACAGAATTAATATTTGTTGGATCAGTGCTGGCAAATGTAACTTCTTTGAGGAATTGGAGCTTTACAGCTGTACTCTAAAAGATGCAAAATCACTGTGATTTAATCATGACTCTTAATAAAAGTCTAGCAATGTAAGTGGTGGTGACAACAAGTCATCTTGTAGAGATCCCAAAAGATAACTATGTTTCCTCTTGCTTGCAGGGTGTAAGAATAAAAACCACGGGGCTCTCCTGAAGGAACTCATGCAGACCAACAACTTCCGAGTCACTGTGGTAGAGGAGTATGATGTGGTGGAAATCTGTGGAGCTCTGAAGGTGAGCTTTTATTACGAAACACAGCTGCGTGCAGCAAAAGTGGAGTTCATGGTTGTGTTCAAAATCGTGTACTAACGTATTGCATACTACATACTCAGTCTGTATGTACTGCCTACTGAATTAACGGTTAAGTATGCCATTATGGTGCCATTACATGACCATATTGATTATATTGATATGTTTATCACAAATGTAAATCAACATTACCTCTTCCAATCAATTTAATATTTTCCAGTATTATTTTAAAGGGGAGATATCATGCTCATTTTCAGGTCCATACTTGTATTTTGGGTTTCTACTAAAACATGTTTACGTGGTTTAATGGTCTAATGGGGAGGGGGGCAAGGGGGGTTCTGCAAGTGACATAGGAAGGGGAGCCAAATCTGAATGGCTTGTTGAATCCCATGTTTTCTGATCTAGGCAGCCCACATACTATGCAGTCAACACCCTACATACTCAATTTGATGTCATTGTTAGTATGAGTAGTATGTTAGTATGTGATTTTAAACAGAGCCCATGCCATTTCAGTCTTCTGCTAAATTACCATTATGCAACATGACAGCTGCAAAACTCTCTGCAGCTCTGTGTTTGTACACTGAGCAGAAGTTAGACAAAAAACTAATGTATGTAGTTACATTCCAGCATTGCGGTCCTGTCAAATATAATGTATCTTTGAAAACTACTTTATAATATACACACAGACTATACTGCCAATAAAAGAATGCTGACAAATCACAGAAATTGACATTTAGTTTTGCCTCTAAGCAGCAACTGACTGAATAAATCTTCCCCTGGGATACACTCCAAATGTTTAATGAAACACTGTTTACATTTTTTAAAGGCCCAGCATTTGCAGATTTATAATGAATATATTTTTATTTATACTGCTTTTCTCTGTTTTGACATTATTGTAAATGGAATATCTTGATTGTTTCTGACTGTATGTCAAACAGTACAAGACATTTGAAGGCGTTATGTTAGGTTTAGATTCAGAGTCTGCATCCTGTCCAAGGTATCCAGGTGCGTCTTCAGCTCTTTTACCTGCAGTCTTTGCTAACACTTGCTCATCCGTCCTTCAGAACATTGTTGCGGTCGGAGCAGGTTTCTGTGACGGTCTGGGCTTCGGAGACAACACAAAGGCAGCAGTGATCAGGTTGGGCCTGATGGAGATGATTGCCTTTGCCCGTATTTTCTGCACTGCTGGTCCCGTGTCCTCGGCAACCTTCCTAGAGAGCTGCGGAGTGGCTGACCTCATCACAACCTGCTACGGCGGCCGCAACCGCAAAGTAGCCGAAGCTTTTGTGAAGACGGGGAAGGTGAGTGCTCAGATTTTGAAATATTTGTACCCTTTTTTGAGAAAAGGAAAAAAGTCCAGCTTGTTTGGATTTTAAGAATATTCAGCAGCCAAAGCTGATGATTGCTTTCGATTGGTTGGCAAATGCTAGAAAAGGTTGATATTGTGCACAGAGGCAGCTACCATTTTATCACCATAAAACATAAGAAAATTGTACGAAATAATATATGAAATTCAGCTTTAACCTACTTAGTTTAAACATGATTCACCTTTATATATACTGCAGTTTCTGTACTACACACTTATTAATAATTAGTGCGCGCCATTTCTTGAGACTAGCAAATCCATATTGTGGTGAATTACACATACCAACTTTCAAACTCAGTTAAACTATAGAAATACATTATGTTAATATTAACTACAATATGAAACGAAATACTGACAAGCCTTGTGCCATTATTAGCCAAGGACTAAATAAGGAAAAAGTACATTTTCCGTTGTTTTGAACATGCACTTTTACCAAGACACTCCTGCTGTTTCGAGGCGTTTTTCACTTTCCATCAAAATTTTCAATATTTTTTTTAACTAATAATATAACACAATACAAAGACATTAGACAAAGATGTACAATTAAGACCAGACATAACGAAAACCACAACCAGGTGTTTGTATTGTGTAACTGAATTACTGTTAAAGGAGCTCTAAGTGATGTCACGCATTTTTTAGGCTACAACATTTTTTTTGTCGCATACAGAAAACATCTCCTCACTGTCCGCGAGCTGCCTGTCCCCTGAACACACTGTAAAAAAACGCGGTCTCTGTAGACAGCCCAGGCTCCTAAGCGGCAACAAAAATAAACTGCGCCCACCTGCACCACGAAACATAACAAACAGTGTTCCAGCCAATAACCGACAAGAAGGAGTTGGGGGGTGGGGGGTTGGGGGGGGTTAGTGCGTGGAAGCACGGAAGGGAGGGGACGGATGAGGAGGAGGGAGGGAGGGAGGGGTGAGCTAACCTCAGCTTTGTTTGACAATACTTCGAACGTCAACAAGAAGTGACGTCACCCGACATCGCTTAGAGCACCTTTAAATAAAAAATATTGAAAAATGAAAACAAAATCTTCAGCCTTTTTATATAATACCGAAAGGGAAAAATAACTCATCCTTCAGAAAATACTTAACGTAAAAAAAATATATATATATTTAAGCATGGTGGTCCATAAAGTTAATTTGACTTTTTTTTTTTTAATATAATTTTAAGTGAGAGTAAAATTGAGTGCGTGGACCCATCTCTTTTATCATTTAAAAAAATACTTTACATTTCTGCATGTCATGTTTCTTCTCAGTCCATTGAGGAGCTGGAGAAAGAGATGCTGAACGGTCAGAAGCTGCAGGGACCAGCAACAGCAGCCGAGGTCTATCTCATCCTCAAGCACAAAAAACTAATTGACAAGTAAGTTAGGCAGCAACACAACACATTCATAATCATGTGCGCTGGTTAAAAAGTAGGTCATAGATCACCAGCATTATTTTTGCACTCAACAATACCTCCTCCTTCCTCCCAGGTTCCCACTGTTCAATGCAGTGTATCAGATCTGCTATCAGGGCCATCCAGTCACAGAGTTCATAAGCTGTTTGCAGAACCACCCAGAGCACATGTGAAAAACAACAAACTGACCAAGTGCCTTCTAAGTGGAAACCATTACCAGTTCTCACCTGTTACCCATCAGAAATAGACGGGGGATGACCAGTCACTCCACAGCTGTCATGCAACTAAAAGGGCTCCAGCCAGTTGGAGTTGGAGAGGTTGCATAACATCTGTGCGTTCAGCTCTCGTTTTACCACTTTGTCCTTAACACTGGGTTTCTTTTAAGTGCTTTCTTTCATTTCCTGACATTTACATGAAACTTGAAGGATAATTTTTGAAGGATTTGCTTTCCCCATGTGATGGTCAGATAGCTGTTTTTGCCTGAGATATATATATATATATATATATATATATATATTTCAAAATCTGAATGCATGGTGTCACTTTTTTAGACCGTAGCAGAATTTAAAACACTAAAGTAATCCAGACTTTACTGGATGTCAAAATGATCATAATTCAATATCAGTTTTTAAAAACGTTTGACTCCTGTTTTAGTCAACCCTTGACTGCCATTCAGTTAGTAACATTTGTACAATGTTTTTATGGCACTTCATCATGCATTCAGATTTTGGCAGAGCCAACCACTCAGGGCAAAGAAACAGCTTTCTGTAGAGGGACTTCTCAGTTTCTAACATTGTTGTCGTCTAGTGAATGCTCGTCCAGCATGATAAGTTCTTTAATTAAGTAATACCTCACTTAATTTTTTGTGTGTGCTCTAAAGTGTCTTACAAAATTCACCATGGTTTTTCTTGTCCTGTACAGTACTAACATACTGTTGATTGCACAGCTACAGTTTTTAACAAAAAGTAATGCAAGTGCCTTAGAATGCACGGTTGCTAAGTCTAGCCATTGTCTTTTCTGGTCAAACCAAAGACTTAACTACTTAACATCCGTCCACTATTCCATATGTTGTTGTGACCCTGACTGACATCGTTTTCACTCAGTTATGGCTAATGTGTTAAATAATGTTTGTAAACATTTGTCTGTGAATAAACTAATTCTGTTGTCAAATCATCGCTGGAATCCTTTTTTAATCTTGCATTAGAGGCAATGATTTAAATACACAGCACTGCAGTGGGAATTTTGGTTGAAAAAAAAAATACAGCCAGAATATCGTTTTATGTACGTGACAAAACCTTAAATAAAGAGACTGAATAACAGTAAACTGTTGCAGTGGTAGGAGGATGAAAGTTACATTTATTGATCTAATATTAGAGAAAGCTCTTTTCCCTTATTCAGAGAAAGGTTAAAATGTGGAAGAGTTATTGGAGGAAATACTGGCCTTTTAGCTTTACCCCTATGACATTTACAAAAGCTGTCAAAATAAAAACTTGCTGTAACATCAGTTTGTTTTGTGGCTGGATGTGAAATATGCTTGACATTTTAAACCGCAATACAGTAGGTATTTTACAGCAGACTCTACTATTCAGTGTGTGCTTACCCTTTTAGGACCGACAACTACTAGAGACAACTGACATCTTTGTAGCATTGCAACATTTACGACATTTTGTGTTGGATGACAATATTTTTGCCACTCGTGTCTGTATGCTAAATTTGAAGCTAGAGCTAGCAGGCAATTAGCTTAGCATAAAAATGGGAAACAACTAGCCTAAGTGTATATCTAATTAATCATTAATCGACATGTACCTCAGTTGTTTAATCTTTACAAAAACCGAAATGACAATTTGTGGTTTTACGGGACATCGGCCTAGAAATAGCTTAATGACGCCATAAACCCACAAATTGTTTTCAACTTTGTTTTTTGTACAAATTAAAGATCCTAGATACATGTTAATATGTGAGGTTGAGAGGCGTTTGCATTTTCTTTGCTAGTTGTTTCCTCCTGCTTCAGGTTTTTAATGCTAAGCTAAGCTCCTGCTGGCCTCACATTTAGCGTACATACATGAGTGGTGTTGATCCTCCCATCTAATTCTGAAAAAGAAAGCCAATTGTCAAAACTATTTCTTTAAGATTTTCATGTAAATGCTGATACGCTTATCACAACATAATTTAGTGACTTCAGTGCTTGAAGCAATAAAACTCACAAAGCATGAGACACGTTACCAGAGAAGCAAAAAGTTTATTACAAGTAGTGGGAATGGAGCAAGCTTCACATACGAGTGTGCAGTTAACAGCAGTATTCAGTACGTCATTACAAAGACATTCACTGTTGACCTGTGGTAGACACTGCTGCTGTCTGAATACTTTGAAATATGGAATGAACTTCAGTAACTTAAACTCTTAACTTAAACATGTAAACAAAAAGGGAATGAAGCTCAGTTGGAGGCTACTAACCAAGACAGAGAGCTTGTTTTGTTTGTCCATGAGACACTTAAGACTAGAAGTATGAATGCTTTGCCCTTTGCAAACAACAGTGGCTATTTATCTTAAAGAGGAGGCATAAAAATAAATTACACTAAGTGTAATTAATAACTGCAGTCAAAGCATAATAGTATTACAATCACAATGGTTATTAATCATTCCTGTTGTTTCTCGTCTCTGCGGTGTTCAGTTCCCATCTTTGGTACAGTGCTGAGTAAGCATGACTCAGCTGAGTGTTTTGTTGTTGCTCTGCTCTTGTTACTCAGTCATCCTGACAAATTAAGACCTAATTAATAGAGACAGGGACATGGAGCTAGTTCATCAGACAGTTATTTTGTTCACAAAAACCATCAGATTTTTTGTTGTTGTTCCCTCTCCGAGTGACTTGGTCCCACCTCAAAAAGAAAACTGAAGAGAAAAAAAAAAAAACTACCACAAAAGCTGGTATATGCCCATGATGACCACATAAAGTCACATGAATTCTCTTTGGAATGTCTGATGAACTGGCTCCGAGGAATAATTGCCATACCTGAGTAAAAAAAGCTTGTTTCTGCTACTCTCCAGTATTGGATAATGAGACGGCTCACTTACCCTGCTGCACTCCTCCTACTATCATACCTCTACTCCTCCCTCATCTCACCAAAATTCACAGTCTGTGAGGATTGACCCATTTATAAGTGCCTTCATAGCGAAATCCAACTCTCTTTGCAAGCTCGTCTGCTTCTGTTGGGCCACGGCTAAGAAGAAAAGAAAAATAAACAATCACAAACACTCTGTATCAACTCCTCTTCAAACTTGGGGGGGGGGGGGTAATGAATAACATTTCCTACCTTCCGTATTTGTAAGGAAGAGGTTTGGGCTTCTCTCTGTCTATGTGATGAAGAAGAGGTGTGAAGATCCTCCATGCTTCCTTTAGTTCATCACTGCAGTGACAAACAATTCATCATGTGGTGGAGGACATAACAACAAAGTCAAGGAGTGTCATGTAAAATCTAAAATAACTAAGGTTTTTACTACGCATGTTTCCTTCTGTCTGAGGCAGAGAAAAGATGCACTATGTCGCCATCTAGTGTGAAGAACTTGTAGCTCGCATGAAGCAACATGCTATTTTAGCAGCTAGTTTACAAGTAGTAACATGAGACAACAGTAGTGAAAAACTAAGACAGACCTGCGTACAAAGTGCATCTGACTCCCACAGAAGACGTCCAGGATGAGACGTTCGTAAGCGTCTGGAAGCTTCACATCCTGAAAACAAAAAGCACATTTTGTGTTATTTTTCATTTTTTTAAATTAGAAAACTATGGTTAAGAAATTGAATAGCTTAGTTATCTTTCCTTTGTCCTGTTGTTTAAATCAACTTGAACCTGCCTTGTATCTGCTCTTGTAGGTGAGGTCCAGCTCAGTTTCCTCAGGGCTAAAGTAGACGCCAGGTTTCTTGCTCATCATCTTGGCGTAGACGGCCTCGTTGGGCTGCACACGCACCACTAGCTCATTCCTGCGGCACTGATTTCCAAAAATGTCCCCTGGGACATCTGTGAACTGAAGCCGCACCTCAGCTTTCCTCTCATTCAGAGCTTTGCCACAGCGAAGAATGAAAGGGACACCTAAGGAGTGAAACATTTGAATGCCAATGCATTATAAAAGAGCAGGGGGAAATGTGAGCTCAGTAGGATTTGTTTTGTAAAGGGCATGGCGTGTTTACCATCCCAGCGTTCGTTGTGCACATAGAGTACAGCGGTGGTGAAGGTGGCCTGAGTTGACCCTTTAGGAACTGTGGGATCATCAAGATAACCCAGTTTGGCGTCTCCCTCACCCTCTGGATCCCCGACATACTGACCCAGCACCACATCTGATATGGACACTGGAGCGATGCACTTCAGCACCTTCACCTACAAGAGGGAACACAAGAGAACAGAATCCCTCCATTAGAAACCCAAACCATAACATATCGCTCCATAATGGTAGTGGTGTTTGAGTGGCGTCGGGCTCTCTGGGAGACGATTTTGCACCTTTTCATCCCTGACGTCATCAGAGCTGGTGGAGGCTGGTTTCTCCATGGCAACCAGGCAGAGCATTTGGAGCAAGTGGTTCTGCATGACATCACTGATCAGGACAAAAAGCACAGTTGGTCACACAAAAGACAATGTGATGGCGGTTCCTTAAAATTATAACTTATGTGTTAAAACTGGTAAAATCTTTCCATTGTCTAAAAGGAAGCTACCAATGATTATTTACTAATGAAAAGTAGTTAAGTATAGACGCTCCTGGTACTACTCTGTTCATTCCTATATAACTTCACTTTAAACCTGGTCTATTAACTTTAAAATTAGCGTACAAAGAGAAACTTTCGGGATTTCCCCCCCCCCCCTCACCGGATGATGCCAAAATCATCAAAGTAGCCCCCTCGGCCCTGAGTGCCAAACGGTTCTTTGAAAGTTAGAACAACACAGGCCAAGCTGTCCCTGTTCCAGATTGGCCCGAAGATTCGGTTCCCAAACCTGCAATGAACATCACAAAATCGTTCTCGGCTCAGTGGCAACACACGCGCACAGCGCGAAAAGACGGCTGTTTGTGACAGAAGCGTTTCTAAACCTAACCAAATTACCTTAACATTTAAAAAAGACAAAATGATCTTTGCCCACACAACGGATTACAAAGCTCAGGGAGAAATACCAACAACTCTAAGAAGAAAGATATATATTTCTGGTGATATAGTTTAATTAAGCCCATTCTCCCAACTGATAAGGTATATTTTATTTTCACTCTATTGGATATTGTTATTTTATAACCCATGAGTGGGTGTAGCTCCTTTACGTTTACCGCTTAATTAAAAAAAGCCAGTCAGGCTTATACAGTATGTTTACCAGCAATGTTATCCTATTTGACAATCATAATCTTTACGAGGCATCAGATGATAAATAAATGCACGTAAAAAAGGCCCCTAATCTGAAGATGGTTCTCTCACCTGAGCACCATGAGGTTCTGCACCATCTCCTTGCCCAGATAGTGATCTATACGGTAGATTTGTTCTTCAGTGAAGAGGGAGGAGAGGTGAGTGGACAGCTCCTCAGAGCTCTGAAGGTCATGTCCAAACGGCTTCTCTACGATCACCCTGTTCCAGCCTCTACACACACACACACACACACACACACACACTTCAAGTTCTGTCCACTTTGATTGCTCTCATAGTCTCGCATTGCAAGACCTATCTCCACAGCGCTGAGGAGTAAGGTCTGGCTACGCCACACATACATTCCATGATTGGAGAAAAAAAATGCATTTCTTTAAACCAATCATAGTTGTCCTGGGCGGCGCTAAGCTCCGGACGCAGCGACACTGGCTCTGCAAAATGGTCTCGTTAAGGAACTTGTTTTGGGTGGAACATTTGCAGCCCGCAACTGCTCACACAATACAGCAATGTCAGCTAATTAAATTAGCTGGATACATGGGTAAATGTAATTTGCTCATGATCACAATGACACATTAGTGGAACACAACTGGGTTTCCACTTAAATTCAATTAAAAGTATGTAAGGCAAAACAACAAATACTAAGAAACCAGAGAACACTGATGATAGAAGCTGTTGAGGATCACTTTTCCCTCCATCAGACCTACTTATGAAGAAACCAGATGAGAACAAAAGGGAACGTTTTTCTCTTAGGCGTCATATACATCATATTTTAGCTAGGTGTACCTAATAAACTGGTAACTATTTCTCTTTATAATGTTCAGTGTTTGTTGAAACTATTGTAGAGAGGTGTTGATTTAACTATATGACCATTCTGGAGGATGTAGGTTGCAGTGCTAAAACTGTATTGCATTAAACAGAGATGTTGTTCAGCCTACTCTCATTGGTATAAATGGAGTGGACACAATAATACCAGTGTATGGCTGCACCTATGAAAGCACCCAAAACTTCCAGTGACGCTGGTAATGTTCCAGTCACCAAATGTACACCTCTGAACCATGGTATTAGTGCCGTCTTATGGGGACATAAAATCTTTAATCACATTTTAGGGATTTCTTTGTATGCACTAACATGCAGTAAAACAACGCTTTGAATTAAAAGGGTAAGGTTTTGGTACATATTTTCAAAGAATGGCTGAATAGTACAACAAGGGACATCATTGGAGCTTTAAGACATACCACTCACTGTTGAATTTCAGTCCAGTGTGTAAATAGTACAGACTTTCAGACAGATAGCAGGCAGATAGCAGGCCAAACAACAAGTAAACAGTGTGACGAAGGAGCAGTTAGTAAGAGAAGTGTACTGACTTTGTGCTCATACAGCAATGCTTGATGTTCTTGGTAACATCGTGGTAGACGGTAGGAGGCAGCGCCAGGTAGAAGAGACGGTTTGCCTCTGGTCCTCCGGGCAGAGACAGGATGTGTGTGTTGAGTTTGGAGAAGGAACTCTCATCTGCATATTTCCCACTGATGTACGAGTTCCTGCTGAAGAAGGCTGACAACCGCTCTGCCTCTTTATCGGTCACCTGCGTCAGAGAGTAGTAACATTTACACATGAATGGATTTCATAACAATTTTGAAAAATGGAGTCGTGTGTGAAAAAAAATGGTTTCATCCAGAGTCACCAGGACCTGAGGACTAGACAATACATGAAATGGAAAGATGTATTGTATTTCTAAAAATATAAATTGACTTATTATATAACTCCACTGGGAGCTTAGTTTAGCCACTTGGGGGCAGCAGAAACAAGCTGTAAAAACAACACTGACATGTCATCTTTTAAGTTGACATGGCAAACTTGTTAGCAGGTTTTTAGACCTTCTACTATCTGCTGTAAATTTCCACTCAAAAAAATATATGAATCTGTTAAAAGATTATATGGAGTTGCATTTCAAAAGGCTCAGTTTTTACCTTCAGGTATGGCATGGAAGAAGTCCGAATGTCATCAACCGTCAAGTCAGAGCGAGCAAAGCCCACAAAATACGTCTGCTCAGGGAGGAGGCCGTCTCTGAACAACCACCTGGGAGAGAACAGAGAGACATAGGGTTCAAACTTCAGAAGCTTCAGTCCAGATTAGAAGTATCCTTCCCCTGACTCTGCTGTGCTACGGATGCAAAAGCCTTCACTGGGGTCAGAGGTTCACTCACCATAGCGTTGGATAGATTTTCTTCTTTGCCAGATCCCCCTACAGGTGCAAACACAAAATCAGAAATATGATTCCCCCTTAAAAATGTAGGTCACAAACACAATCATCAAGTTACTGTGCAGTGTATTTAACTAGTGCCAAAGTGGTCATTATTTTCCATCTCCGACTCAATATGCTGCAGCACTACAGGTCACACCGTCTGGCAACAGGTAAGCAGGTTGCTTTAGCCATTTAAGAATTATGCAACCTTAGTAATCCCACTGAAAGCAATTGCTAAACCACCGACAGACAGTGTGGAGACAAAAAACTGTTGTGGTGCTAACTGAAATCATGCTGAAGAACCTCTTGCTTAGTGGTTTAACTATAAGAGCTAACCAATTGAACTTTTGATAGTGGTTAACATGTTTCACACGACAACACAAAGGCTTTACTGTATACTACTACTACTACTACTACGTCCTGAGGCAAACTTCAAATCAATACAAGGACAAGACAGACTTAATTAAAAGTATTTCCCATAACACCCTCCTGCTGGCCTAAATCACAATCTAACATCTGCCTTTAATACAGTATTGCTCAGCTGGGAATTCAACTCATGTTAACCCTGCTTCTTTGTTTAAGATGGTGTGTTTAAAATAACTGATAAATGATGAGAGGAACTGAACAGAAATCTGCCTTTAATGTCACACTTAAAAACTTGGCTATGCATATGAACTTATATGTACAAATGCCCTACAACATAAGCAAAGGACAAACCTTTCATGTCATCATGAAGCTGAACACCTATAACTATTAGAATTAGAGGCAGCAAGTGAAGGTTTGAAAATGTCTGTGACTGTATGTATTCACTTTGTGATAAACATGAAAAAGACGCTTGCAGTGCAGCCATTTATATAACAGCTGGAGCAACACACACATATCTATAAAAACAAGTAACCAGAGTGAGCTTGCACACAGCCCAGCCCTTCCTGACCTGCCTGGGTATGACATTGAAAGAAAAACGCTGACCGTCAGTGACACTGCAAAAATCTGCAACAGCGCCACTCTATTCTCCCAAGAGCAAACCGTGCAAGAGACAGGCAGACACAGCCAATGAATGACTGTAGCCTGACGAGATGTTCAAAAACCTGAAAAAAATGTTTTTCACACGTGATGGAAACAAAAAAAGTTGCAAAAAACGGTTCTTTAGAAAATACGGTTTGAGCAGTAAAAGCAAAGTTTACATTTTTATCATAGATGCAACCATGTTTCTGTAAAATTGTGTCTTCATTTACAACAGTGTTAGGCATGTCTTATTTAGATCATAGAAACAAATGAATGAGAAAGAGACATGTAGATAGATTGAAGCCCTGGTAGAGAAGGAGAAGGCAAAGAGAGAAACACTGAGAAATGAGGAAACTGGCCAAAAAGATTTCAGAATGCCTGAAATGGTTTTTAGTTCCTGAACTCGACACCTGCTCAGTATGAGGAAATAGTAAAACAGTGAAAAGAGGACATTTATCATATTCAGATAGATCAACTTATTGAGGGTTTTTTTTTAGCAGTAAAAGAAATGACCTTTGATTATGATTAGGCATGTGCATTAAACGCCAATATTTTTCTAGTAACAATCAAATTGAGTCTGTGACATTGATTTTCACAAACTGTAAACTGCACTGTGCTATTTTATGCTTGGTTGGATTGTTAAGATTGGTTTACTTATTCTTTGAAAAATGGCACAATTTTAAATAGGGATTTTAATGATTAATCTATGGATCGATATAAAGATATAAAAAGGACAATTCCGGCAGAAAATGAACCTAGGGGTTAATAACATGTGTACCGAGTTGACTGTTCTCTGGGACATGTTTTCATGCTAATCGAATGTGTCTCTAGCTTGAAACAAGCTACTGCAAACTGGGGGTTAGCTGCTAACGCTAGCTTTCAGGGCAGAGGGTAAATCGCTATTTTATACCACTAACAAGGCTCAAAATAGCACCACACTTCAATGGTAGCATAATGAGGGTCCCTACATGTAAACCGAAGCGTTGAGAACTTGTATATAATGAACGCTGTGTTTGAGCTATGTTACTGGTTACACGGCGTTCGTCGTTTGACTGGTCATGACTGTTTTCCAAGATGGCGCCCGCATGTAAACATGAACGCTACCGTCTTTATAATAAACTTTCTGTACACTTATAAGGTTCTCAATGCTTCGGAAATTTTACTTTGAAAATTAACTGGATGTTTTATTTTGTTTCTGTGCTCGACTTCCTGTCCCGCACTATCTGCCGTGTGCTGAATTGTTGCGGAGCTCTCCGGCGTCCGGCAAAGATAGAAGCTCTGCGTATCTGCTCATCCCGAGCTGGGACGCAGTCGGAACGCAGATGTTCCGCAGTCAGTGGAAATACACACATTGCCTTTAATGGAAACCTAATGACTCCGCCGACGTTCCGGAGCGGATCCGCAACCGTTACGCATCCAGTGGAAATTGCCGGTGAGGCAGTCCTGTTGATGAACTCTGAAGCAAAAAGTTGTGAAAATTCCACAGAGTTGTTGGTGGTGGCTGTGCGGTTTAGCTATCTGAGGCTCAAGCTTAAGCATCTTGAACAGAAGCAGCTTCTCGGTAACGCAGGCTGAGAGCTTAGTATCAGACAGGACAGACTACTTAAGCCGCCTACAGATGATCCACGTTAAACCTCCCTGCGCTGGCTGTTCCATTCTTTTTCTACGTGGGGGGGCGGAGCCCTACCCTTGGCGCCGCGGACTGCTCGGAATTGCCGAGTTACTCAAAGTTTATCATTCAAGTAACTTCGAGTTTACTTGTTCTTTTAACTCTGAATGTAGCCTACTCTGATTTTGGGTCAAACATAGGTTATGTCAGTAGTTAAAAAAAAAAAAAAACGGTTTTCCAGTAGAAAAACGTCCAACTCATTTCATAAATTATTAATGATTAATCGATTGTTAAGGCAGCCGACTATCGGTTAAAGAAATGGCTTAAGATTTGCATACCTACATTTTAAATGTTTTTACCACTGTATTTCATGTAAGCAAAGTTGTTATATAAATGTTTGTGTTGATACAATAACTAAAAATTATGCATTTAGGGTGTGTTTGACTTAATTCATTAAATGAAGACAAAAAGGTGTCTGCAAGAAATATGTTTATGCTAGAAAAAGTAAGCTTTTAAAAAGAATATTTATGTCACAGGACCAAAACTCAGGTCTCACATTGATGCTGGTTTTTGAATGACACCGAGTCTGAGGCGATACACAATATTGAAATGATAAGCAAAGAGGAACCTTGAGGTTTTACTGTCTCAATTTTAGGCTTTTGAAAGCTCGGATGACTCTGTGGTGCTTGTTTGCATAAGCTTGGTGAAATCAGTTTCAACATTTCCTTATTCACATTATGTGCAATTATTGCAGTATTTCTAAAGGTTTCAACACACTCTTTGAAATTATGGCATACAATTCTTGTGTAAGTGGCCTACTCTGCATGTGCCAAAACTAATAAGGCAACACAGAGCAAAGGTACATGCTGGTTGGTCCTAACAGCTTTTCTGAATCACACAGTAAATTGTGTGTCATCCAGATCATTAGCTCTTACTTATAAAATCACTGTCTAGATTATGACGCCCCTCCCCTGCTCTCACCGATGCCCCCATGATGATGAAGATGTGAGCATCGGACTGATGGAACTCCACATCTTCATGCAGCTCCTTCCTCAGCTCCCCAAACACCTCAGAGCGAGAGAGGGGGATGTTGTTCATTTTCTCTAAAAAGCAGACAAAAAGATAATCCAGTAAATAAAAATGTAACAATGTTTTTTGACATGTTAAAGAAACCATCAACCAACAAATATAGAATGCATCCTAGTTAACATGAATGTACCAGGCCTGCATAACAATTAGTATGCAGCCAATGATTTAATAAAAAAGAATAATGTGAGAAGAAAGTTTGTGAGTCCTCGCCTAATATGTGAATTCAATGGACTTCTGCTCTGGGCTGGTAGCACCCTAAATAACTTTATATAATCACTGCAGACTTTTTTTGAAAATGTAATATCTTTGGGTTGTGGATTATTGGACACACAAACAAGACATTTTCCAACATTACATTCTTAGAATTTGGCTATGTTCTTCATCATAATCCTAAAACATCAAACATAATACTAAAAACAACAACAAAAACCATAATAATTGACAAAGAAGAATTGACCGATTAACCTAGAGTTGTCCCTACCGATCAACAGTAAGTACGTATACTTTATGGTTTTCTCTGTAGATCAGCATCATTGACTAAATATCTTGTAAACAAGCTTAGTAAAAGTGTTTGATTTTAATTCAACCCTGATTTCTTTTTAGTTTAAAGGGTATGATTTAAATTTTGTTCACATTTATTCTCATTATCTGCTCAAGATCTTTCTAGTTGTCAGTGTTTTGGTTCATTTTGTAAAAAGAAAGTTGAAAATCTTAGGAACTGAGGTAAAAAATAAATAATGAAACACCATGGTATGGTTTACATGTTGTACTACCTTGTAATCTGCAAGTGCCTTTATCAATGTAAGTGTCATTTAAAAAATAAATGTAATTTCGAGTAATTTTGATATGCAATTATCATTTTAGTCATACGTTTAGAAAAATACCGAAATTGTCTGGTTCTGGCACTGTTCCTTTACTTCCTCAATTATCCAACTTTCAAAGATAGGGACCAACATATTTGAGAGAGAGGACAAACTAAGATTTCCGTGTGACTCATTTAATTTGGTAAATGAGCTAAATCAGGAAGTACTTTTTGTCATTTATTTCACCACAGACTTCTTTATTTTACCCATAACTAGACCTGCAGACTGCGTTGACAATGAACAATCTTAAACGCATTTCTAAAAAGCTAGCAATCGACAAACTTAAAAACTCACATCATCCCTGACATAAAATCCCTCACATAAAAACAACACTCAGAGGGGCAGCAGTGGATTTCTGTTGATGGTGATTGTGAGATCGTTACTAGCTCCCATACTTAGCCTGTCACACAACAAACTATAATGATATTAGTCAAATCCTCCACCAAATCCCGTATTTAGAGGGCTAAGCGTCACTGCAGAACACCGTGATAAAGCTGAATACATTTCGGCTAACACATCAAGAGAACGCGAGCTGACATCTTGTTGCTCATGGACAGTTAGCTAGCTACTGACATCCAGGCGAAACCAGCTCAGATTATGCTGCTATTAAACTGCTACACATCTTGTCTAACTGAAAACCGCCCTGTCATCAGCCCTTAGCTTCAAATGCTGTTGCGCAAACACGAGTTGACAAGCAACAAATCCCTAAATTGCCGCTTTACAGCTAGCAAACAGCAACTAGCTTACATCTAGCTAGCTAACGTACGTGCAACAATAAACACTGTTAAATTAGCGCTACAGAAGTTAAACTACTGCTACTCACACGTCCGTAAACGAGATGATAACTTGGCAGTTAAAACCCTGAACCAAACCCGACGACAGGGTACGGGCTTTACACACACTCACAGCTGACAACAGTCGAGGAGGTGTGTGGTGCGAGTCCTACCTACTTCCCTATTCAAGTGATAAAGAAGAAATTGAGAGGTTTTTATTGGTTTGGAGAAACATACCAGCGCTCGCTCGAGTTCCCATCACTGTCGAATCCAGTGACGCCATCGACTATGCCGGTGGGCGTGGTTTAACAGTACACCCAACCCCCCCCCACACACACACACATACTCCCGCCGCGCACGCACTCACTCACACACGCACGCACGCACGCACGCACACACACACACACACACACACACACACACACACACACACACACACACACACACACACACACACACTACACAAGTGTAGGAGTGTAGTTCAGTCTTCCCAGCAATGTGGTTGAGGAAACAGGAAGAAATTAGGAAGAAAAAAAAACGAGAAACAATTGATTATTTTTTCAGAAATACAATACCATTATTGACTCTTTTCCTTTACAAAAACATTTAAAACAAGAATTATACCACTGTATATAGATGAATAGGCCTACCTCTGCCAACCAGTCAAGTTGCAGTTTATATCCATGTATGTCCAGACTCATATATATATATATAGTAGCGAAGATTTTTTAGAAATTTCAAAGAAGATATTAAGTGTATTTTTTGGTGAAAAGTGGATGCTTCACACACATCTTCAATCTGGCAGCACAGACGATGTATACAACCACCACAGTTGGTAGCTTATGAGATGTGTGTGGAGCTGTGAGATTGTTTTATAATTCTGTTATGGCCCAAAACGTGTTTTGTGAGGTCACAGGGACCTTAGCCTGTATCCACGACGTTCCACTTCCGGGATTGCTCCGTTGCCGCCGGAAATTCCGCCGGATGTCCGGTACCTTCCACTTTCTTTGTGTTAGGATTTTAAACTCCGGTCGATTTATGATGACTGGTTTACTGCTCTTCAGATCTAGCCTGACCCTCCTCCGCAGCGCTGTGAAGGAAGGTCTGGCAATGCGAGACTACAGGGGCCTTGACCTTTGACCTCCAAAATCCAATCAGTTCATCCATGAGTCCCACTGGACATTTGGGCCAAATTTTGTAGAAATTTCCTTAAGGCGTTCCAGAGATATCGCATTCATAAGAATGGGACGGACGGGCAGACGGACAACCCGAAAAGTTCACAGTATATATAATGTGTGCAGTGGTCAAGGATAATATTCCAGAATGTGTGTTAATGTAATGTATAGTGACTGGGTGGGGGGGGGTTACGAATCTGTCAGTGGGGGTCCTGGGCCTTGTTGATGAGGCCCACCGCAGTCAGAAAGAAAGTGGAGGGACGGAAGATTGCAGCCAATCACCTTCTCAGCAGAGTGAATCATACGCTGCAGTCTGCCCTTGTCGGTGGCAGCAGCTTACCAAATGGTGATGGAGCAGGTGAGGATGGACTCAATGATGCCAGTGTAGAAGTGCACCATCATTGTCTTGGGCAGGTGGACATGACATACAGGCTTAGTAACTTACAGCTGGGCACTGAAGTTTTTAGCAAACGTTACTCAAACAAGTGTAAATAGTACATTTGTTGGGCACTTTTTCCATCTGTGGATTAATTTGGTGCTCTAGTGAGTGTATGTGGAATTGACTTAAAATAAACTACACTGTGTGTGTATTTATGGAAATGAAAGAAAGAATGTCTCCCAGTCTAACCGTGTTTTTAGTAGTTATTAGACAACAGTGGAGCTCTATAGCACGAGGAATAAGATAATCAGGCTTTGACACAGTCAATACAAGATATCAGTAGCAGGAGGCTCATTGTTGATTTTGGTCTTTTGGATTTGTTAACCATTAGAAAAATATAAAACATCACCAGACATATCCTTTAATTGAATACTCAAATGCCCAAATGTACATTAAAAGCAAGAGTTATTGGTCACTGGGATGATTCCTCTTGTTGATACTGGCCGTAAAGAGATGTCCTCCTAGTGCAACTCCTGTGCAAAAATGCCTTATGAATGAAAGGTCAGCCCAAGCTAATATGAGTTAACCAAATCCAGAGGGTATTTTCCATATAGCCTACAGTCACAAAATGTCCTTCTTGTATTTAAACACAGTCACAGTTTGAGAGTTCACACTAGAAATACATAACACTAAAAGCCAGGAACAAACACAGATAACCAGACACTGAAATAGGAGAACAAAAGGGGGTGGTAATGAGGGACAGGGTGACATGAGGGCTGACAAGGAACAGGTGAAACATGTCAGGGCGGGGCAGACAATCACAAAGACAAGGCAGGAAGTAAAACAAGATATGACACATGAGAAAAACCTCAAAATAAAACTGGAAACTAAACTAAAACCAGGATCATGACATGTTTCTGGGTTGCGGCAGAGGGATATTAAGCCAAAGAGGGAACTTTGTGCTAAAAAGACCAGAACTTTGTCAGATATCACTTGATTTGGTTAACTCAGACTGCTGAAGGCTCATTTTAGCTTCGGCTGAACTTTAACAGGCCCAGTCTTTTACATTTGAGTTGCACCGGGAGGGATTCCTTCATGGACAGGGGGAACAATTATACAAACAAATAACTCTTTGAATTTTCATAAGGACATGTGAGAATTGTATTAAGATGGATTTTTTTTTATATCTGAAGTTAAATGTCAACATATACAAATCCATGACTAGAGTCAGATGAAGGCCCAGTTTTGGCTGACTCGGGGGGATTTGCAGGTAGTCACAATCACTTTTCCTTCTAATACTGTCAAACACTTGCCCGGTGATGGGTTCTTCAGATGGTTTTGCTGAAAACAACAACAATGTAAACTGTAAGTGACAAGAAAGAGGAAATGGAACAGTATTTCCCTGTGCAGCTTGGGGCATTGTTGTAAGATGAGTTGCTGCAGAGTATGAGGTGATGTAGAAATACCTGTTGTACCTGTGTGAAGATCCACACTTGCTCAGGCGCTGATGTGGTTACTTTTCCCTTCAATTGACAGAGTTTAAGAGACACCACATCTCTTCCAGGGGTTGCATGTAAACACGACTCAATGCCGATGCTGAGCTGTAGGCCTACCTCTTGCCTGGATGTGTACTCAAAATACTACAAAGTCACACAGAACAATGTTATTTTTAAGATGGTAAATATAATGGAAAAAATAATCCCTAACTGCATTACCATCAATACATTCTAAATAATCTAACTCAGTGATTCCCAACCTTTTTGGCTTGTGAGCCCATAAAATGAAGAAAACTTTTGACCCGTCATCACAGGTTATGAACTAAGTGTGGCAACAATTCCACCAGAGTGATTTTTCCTTTTTAGATTTCTGCAGTTGAAGGATTTTTAAAGTCACGAAGAGTGCAAAAAGAAAAACATAACCATTTGGATCCATCTTTGCGTGTAGCACCGTGAAGACACTCACCATCCGTGCTGGCATCATCCACCAGTAAGATCTCTGTGAGCAGGGCTGCAGGAGCTGTGTACAAGACACTGTAGACCGTCCTAAGCAGAGTGGACCAGGCCTCGTTATGAAACACTACGATAACGCTGGTGGTTGGGAGGCCGGGACAACGCCGAAACTTCTGTTCCAAGCAACTGTCAGAGCCAAACTGAAAGTTAACAGATGTCAAATTTGTAATGTAATGTGATGTACACTACCGTTCAAAAGTTTGGAATCGCCTGCAACAAAAGCTTGATTTATTACAGTCAGATGGGTATGTGGATTACTCTATATTTCTTAGTAGTCTTCATGCTTTTAGGTTGTAGAAATCCCTATTTACAAACCCTTATATACAGGGTTTAAAAAAGTAGTCACGCGGTCATGAAGAGAAATCTGCTTCTGGTGTTCATATGAACCTGTACAGCCCAATTGGTGTGGTTCCAACCAACACAGTCAAGAACAGCAATATGCTCAAACCGATCTAAAGATGATAGCCTATTCACATTAATGGTTCCAAGTGGCAGCCAAACCAGAAATATCATCCTGAGAGAAATCAGTGTTAGCACAATCTATCACATTTGCTCTTGAGTCACAGAAAGCTGTAGGAAAGAAGAAGAAAAAATGTTTTATTAGTTGGTTTGTTTGTTTATTTATTTATTTATTTCTAGTTTAGTTCAACGTTTCCCCCACGAGACAATTCGGATGGGCGGGGCTTGCTGCCATGGTTACGCCTAAACCAAAAGTTGTGATTTATTTACAGGCTATCTGTCTCGTCTGTCTCTCGGTTGCAAGCTCGTTTATCGGCTCGGGGCTAACTTTGCCGCATTATGGCCTTCTTCGGTTTAACACATCTGGGTTATCAAAACCCAATAGGCGATAAAATGATAGTGAATCCCAGAGGAGCGTCTCAATTCCGGGGTAAGAGGAGCTTGACATCGATCGCTTCTCGATTGTATTTCGTCTAACTAACTTGAAGTTAACTGTCGCTACCCACAGTGAAAACAGAGCCTTTAGCTTGCTGGTAGCTAACAAGAACACTTTTTTTTTAATTCTCTAAACGTCTTCAGGCTTCAAAAAAACAGCAAGCTACATATAGCGCTAACATTAACGTTAACAAGTAGCTTGATAGTCCAGAGCACGATCATGTTTGCTTATAGGAGCTAGCAAGTTGTTGTTTTTTTTGCCCTGGAGGGCCTTAATTTACAACACGTGGACGGCTTTAATCCAGGTAAAACGTTAATTATAATATTTAACTTTATTTAATCAGCTAACGTTAGTCTCGGAGAACAATAACCATTTATAGTCAGACAACAAGCATACAAGCAGTGCTGGAATGTAATTAAGCAACGGCACCACGTTAATTGATAGCTTTAGTTACTAACGTTAGTTACTTTGCAGATGTTGATTATTAATAAAAATCTCAATATCAATTAAATAATAAATAATGATATATCATTATAGGTTAAGCTACCCAGCAGTATATAAAGTATTTATAATTAGCCCCTCCTTTACCAGCTGCCACATTAAAGTGATGTACACACATTAATGCATCACTAATTATAATCCAGTAGTGTAATATATAATATATGTGACTCTAAAATGGTCCATTCTGCATAACGTATTATTCCAACAATTAAGCGAAAAAAGAGGGGGGGCCTTGATGCTGTATTATTTGCTGCATTTTTATGAAATCTCAAGCAATACATCCATGGTAAAATACAAGTTAAACATTAACTTGAGTATCTTGTGTCTTTCATAATAGCCAGAGGTTTATTATTGTAATCGAATGATGGCTCAGTGTATACTATAGTAACGTATCTCTTTACAGATGGTGAGATTAACACCAGAGCAGGACTGCCTCCATCTCTTCAAGGAGAACAGGGACCCCTCAGATGTAATGACACATGCAGCGTTTACCACCAGCCTCTTCCCTACAGCGCTGACATACACCATGGGAGCCATGAGCGATACAAAGAGATGGTCAAACGGGTTCAAACACCCAGGGGTGAGGAGACATAGAAAGACTAGACATTAAGGGTCCGATGGGCTATGTTGGATCTATATCACAGCTGTATTCCTGCCTGGTAAAAGTGTCGCTCTCCTCTCTTCTGCAGCCCCTAACCAGCTGTACATAGTGCCTCTAACGGACAGCCAGCAGTATGGATGGATGATATCCAGGAGTCCTGAACCATGGATCCAAGTCAAACGCTTTCCCCGAAAGAACAGTGAGATGACAAAGTAGGTAACATTACCAAATCTAATATGGCTTCCTTTTTTTTTTTTTTTTTTCTTTTTTTTACATGTAAAATAGATCTCTGTAAATGTAATCCACTTGTTACTTTCACAGGTTTGTTAAAGAAATGTCAGCAACAGACCCGGAGTTCAGCCTGTTCTGACAGCCTTTCTTCTTCAGTTATGTCTCTCACACACACACACACACACACACACACACACACACACACACACACACACACAAAGCAGCATCAGTTTTGATGTGCATTACGGAGATTAAATTGATAGCAGATCCACTTTTTTGACATTTTTCATGCTTCATTTGGATTCTTTCACTACTGTTTTTTTTTTTTTTTTGCAATCCAAAATCTGTTTTTATGGTAAGCTATTTTTTACACGAGCTATGAGTAACTAACTACCTCTCTAAAACAATATTTCTTAACCCTTTTAGCTCCCAACTTTTATAAAAGAAGTCTGAAGGTAGTCCGAAGAAATTTAGAGCATTTTTTCAGTGTTAAATAAGCAATAAAAATGTACCAACTACCACATTTGTATTTTACAAGTCAAGATCAAGCGTCCAGACCTGCAGGTTCAAAGGCACCACTGGAGTGGTTCATATAGAGAGTGAGATTCTACTGCCCTCTAGAGGAAACGAAAATAACTACTTCTGAATTTTGGGAGATGGTCTTCAGGCGAGTATTCAAAACAGACTTCTTTACCAGATGCACAGCAGGTGCACTGATTGTCTAAAATAGAGAGACAGTTTGCAGATTGTTGATGTTCAAGAAGTGTTGAGCTGTTCAGGAGCATTTGACCACACAAAAAAAACTTTTTACATTATTCCGCCTGAAGAAATATTTCACTGATAGTGCAGTGCAGAAGAATTGAATCCTGAAGAGATAATGATGGACACAGGCATGTTTTCTCAGGTCATCAGGGATACACAGGAAGTCAAAGGATATCAGGGCATTCTCAGGCTGGATTTAAACAATTACCCCCTCCAAAGGCATTACATATCCCAAAAATGACTTCTTGGACTTAATTCAGTACCACGAAAGGGGCAGATTAGTGTGTCAAAATTCCAAAGGCTGTTTCTTACCATAACTAGCCTTTAGATGGTGCAAAGTGGCATGTGTTTATCAGTGGTACTGCTGGTCCTGCAGCTCTGCAACTGGACAATATTGGTTTGGTGCTTTTCATCAGTGACAGTGTCCTTATATGGGTGGTCTATTCATGTGGCAACTGGTCCAACCTCCCACAAATCCAAACAAAGTGGTGACTTTGCCAGAAAGCCTTAAGTATTCCTAACCAAAATGTTTATTTCACAGTAAAAATGGCGACTGATGAACAAGGCATCTCTTTTTTATGTTTCTTACAATTACTGTCATCTAACTTTGAGAATATCTTTGTTTGCAGGCTTGTGTTGTCTAATATGCGTTATAATGATGCTGTTAAGGTTTGATTCTGTGATTGAAGCTTTGTGGCCTGTGTGGGTAACTCTAAACACATCCAAAACAGGGATATTGTTTAATTATATGTTCATTGGATAGTCAGTATTATAATGTAAAATTAAAGTCAGCACACAGAGAATATCTGTGGATGCTTTTAAAATGCATAAGAATCTATATATGATATAAGTATGTGAATGACAAGTAAACCACTTTCTAGTACTGTAAAATAACTATAATGACATTACCACAACTATTAAGTTAATGTAAGACGAACCTCTGTTCCTACAAGCCACAGGGAAGATATAATTGCAGTACATCCAACAACATTAGTGAATATATGAACATGCAAAACAGCCATTGATTTATTTATTTATTTTTTTCTTCAAGGGGAAATGTTATTTTTCTCTTTGTCATAGTCCTCAACTCTTCTTGTCCTTTAACTTTGCAAAAAGACTCCCCTTTCAACTCCTCCAACTCAGGGAAAATACAAATGAAACAAAAACAAATGCGGAAGGATTCATCAGGCCTGAGCAAAACACTGTTTCAGTAGTATGGGGTCAACCTTCCTCCCCTCTCTTGTTCCCCCCAAAACATCCCAAGAGTTAACAATCAACACAAGTCTATGGACAGCCAATAGAAATAGAATACATACAATGCACATTTTATAAACTCATGTCCATTCTATAAACTCTTTGCTTATATGAATCACTCTTCATTGGTCACAGTTCACTTGATAGTTGGTGATTACATTACTGTCCTCTGGTGCTCCCAACACACCCCAAGGCCAAATATCATTGCACAGGAGGGACCAATAGCACAAGTCTGCGTGAGCTGGCTTTGGTACAAACATGATCAACTGTTGGTTGCCATTGTTGAGTGTGGCGGAAGAGCTAAATCAGGACTGATTCTTTCAATTAACAAACGTTGAAGCTGGAAAGACCAAGTTAATTGCATTGATGAGAATGTTTACTAGAAATTATTCTCGACAAGCCCCTCCCTTTCTCTCTGTCCAAACATCAGCATCCAGGCACTGTTCCTGTTAAGTGTTATTCTATGATTTGTTTTATATTAACTTAAGGCAATCAAACTCAGCTATTAGTACTTCTACTGAGTGGAGGAATAATACAATAAATATGTTTATGTGTATTCATTCTGTCCTCTTCCTATAGTGTGACACCAGGGATGTCAAGTTTTTACTGCTGAGAAGTGAATGTGTGGGAGGGAGAGGTCACCTTAAAGCCTGACTGAGATTTACAATACTGCAGTAGTGGCATAAATAAAATAAAAGCACAGTGAATCATCTGTATGTGTGTGTGTTTACTGCTATGCTTATGTGAGCATACATCACTCAGGTTCTGCTGCAAAGGCAGCTAATGGTTATTACTTACTATACATGATCACACCTATTGCCAGTTGAAATACTGTATTGTACATTAGGATTCAACAGCAGAATTCATTGGCTGCAGTTGATCAGTTGGTACCAGTGAGCTTGAGCTTTACAACTGGCATTTTACAAGAAAGCGTGCTGGTCTTTGATCCTTTTCATTGGAATGGAATCATCATAATAAGCATAATAATTCATCAGAATCATAATAATAATAATAATAATAATAATAACATTAAGAATATACAAATGATGAATACAGAAGTGATACAAAATACCCTACGTTAAAACAAACAAATGAAAACTAGATACCACAATCAGACATGCTTCAAAGCAGTTATGTTTGGCAAGAAAGCAGTTTTTGTTGTATCATAAAAACCTCACAGTGAAAATAGTTATGCCCCTTCAGGATTACAAAGCACAGTATTCAGTCAAAATCAATATATATTTCTTTCTTTCATCTATTTCTCCTTCATAGAAGAATCAGGCTGTGTGGTACCACTGCGTTGATATCCAAGGTTTTCCCCCCTGATGCCTCTGGATCTAAGTTCCTTCATTTCCTTTTGCACCAACAAATACTTCTCTAAAAGGGAAGGAGCAGTCGATGACAATATACTGTGAAGGCTGACACCAGCTGCACACTGGCTGCTCAAGCTCTAAGGAACCTATCTGACATGATATGAAGGATGAAGAGGATCCTATTCCCAGCTGGGGCTACTTCTAGTCCTCAGAGATTAAAAATATAGATTTCAGATATCACCTTCTAATACCATCCTTAGTCGTCTTTACTCATTTTGTTTAGAGGTTGAGGGCAACATTATAGTTTAGAGTTAAAGTGATCGGCTCTTTGCTGCCTGAATGACAAAATAAATGTATTGTACATATTTTATGAAAAAAAAATGAAACAGGCTGTGCTGCCAGCAGTTGGCCAAAAAGACAGAGGGTTCAGGCCTCCTGCCTAAAAAACAGAGGCGGTGATCGTTGCTGACTTTAGCGAGAACATATCAAACATGTCTTGCCTTGCTTTTAGTAAATACTTTAGTCTTTGGTCAATATATTCCTCCTCAGTTTATACATATATTCATACACACACAAATATGCATGTACATACACACTTATTAACGTGTAATAAACTGGATATTTGTGCACGTATGTATTCACACTTTTTCATAAAGGACCTTTTGCACAAAACTTCGAGATCAAAATAAATAATTAATTCAAAAACAAAATATGAGTACCTGTTCATAATTCATGTGAAATAAAAAAAAATTACCGGAAAAAAACTAAAACAAAACAAAGTAAAAATATGAAGTAGCCTTATGTACAGCGTTTATCTTCTTTTGACACAGGCTAAAAGGCGTTGTTTTAAATAAACAGACTTTGCATCTTTCAAGAAGCCTGAGAGAGAGGCTAGACATGAGAAAAACATG
The DNA here is from genome assembly GCF_031162955.1 of Sander vitreus. Taxonomy (NCBI): domain Eukaryota; kingdom Metazoa; phylum Chordata; class Actinopteri; order Perciformes; family Percidae; genus Sander; species Sander vitreus. Next base: position 23,311,543 of record NC_135861.1, on the reverse strand, counting down.
TGTCCTTCAACTTGATGTGAGCCAAAATGGCTGTCAAACGAGAACATTTCCTTTCATCAAGAACACTTTTCTTTTGAAGTCTTAAGTTTTTTTCCTCCTTACTTGGGATTCAAGCCATTCTCTCACACTGTGAGTCCTCACTCAGTGGTGCTGTGTCCTTGTAGTGGGGAACATCCCAACATGTGCTGCTGCCACGGTTGCTAACTGTTGGGCGGGCCATCGTTCAGGAAGTAGGTTGTCATTTCGCCTTTCCCTTTGACCTTGACCACCCCACGATACTCCAACACATACCCTTTGTTTGCAAGCACCTGGTAGAGGTCTGTAGTCACCTGAGAGCAGAATGGAAAAGATAGATTTATATAAGGCTGTATAAATACTTACCTGATCAAATTAAGGAGCACGATGCATTTTTTCAAAATGTAGATGATAATATGAATCCACAGTCTGACTGAACCAGAGACTGTACATTATTTAGAATTTTTTAGTTCCCTCATCTTCATTTAAAATGTGCAGGTGGAAGGTTACTTATTTCAGCTCTTATGAGGCTACCGTTTCTAATGTTTGTTGGGGTAGAAAAGTAACCATTATTCCAAAATAATGACAGTAAACATTTTCATTTAAAGCTGCTCTAATCCTCAGCTGCTGGTTGCTCAATATTTTTGGAATCAGCTTGCTGTGTGGTTAATGGTGGTAAATGATCTCAGCTGTAAGGTTTAGTAATCAACAGTGACACTATGAGACACATGAGCTCTTACAGTAATCTACCAGGTATTTATTATACACTCACTGGCCACTTTATTAGGTACACCTGTACAATCTAAGCAGTTCTGTCATGAAGTCTACTTTTTGATTGTCAAAACCTGAAAGTCGTTTGACATCCTCCCGGATCCATATTCTTCATATATGTTTACATTCTATGTAAACTTTTGTCATCCTGAATGTCTATACTGTCATTGTATTATGTTGGTCTATTCTGTTCACATTACATCTATTGCACATCTGTCCATCCAGCAAGAGGGATTCCTTCCACAGTTGCGCTTCCGTAAGTTTCTTTGCCGTTTCTTTTGGGGACAGTTTCCTTCAAGCGAGGGTCTAAGGACAGAGGGTGTCATCCACATTGTAAAGCCCCAAATTTGTGATATTATCTAAATAAAATGGACTTGACTTGTATAATCCCTATAACATTCAGTTTTTGTTGACACTGTCATAGAGGTGTTTATTAAATTATATGTTTTAGAACTAAGGTCATAGTAACTGTGGTGGTGTTGTACTGGAATGTATTGTATTCAGAAGCATTTGTAATATTGGGCCTCTCTCAATATAATATACCACCTTTAACTTATGACCTCAGCAATAAGCTGAAATAAACTGAATTTACAGATTTCCGACAATCAACAAAAACTTAACATTACAAACTTCATAAAGATAGACTTTATGGCAGAGCTGCTGTATTGAATTGCCATACAATGTACAGGTATAGCTAATAAAGTGGCAACTGAATGTAACATGTTTCATGAGTATTGCAGAAGAAACCTGAATTTGAATAGTTGTTACATGACACCTACCTGTATGCAGTCAGGTACACCTGTACTGTCCATACGACTGGCCACATTGACTGTGTTTCCCCAAATATCATATTGAGGCTTCCGTGCACCAATAACCCCTGCTACCACTGGTCCAATGTTCAGACCTGGGAATTAAAGACAAAAACATTTCACCGCATCAACAAAGCTGCTACTGTTAACATATTAGAAAAGAAAAACTATTGTTTTCAATGTAACTTCTGCTTAGTTACCTATCTTCATCTGGAAGTTGTTGAAGGAATGCTCATTGATGTACTTCATCTGCTCCCTCAGTCTCATGGCGTAGTCAGCCAGTGCAATAATGTGTGAACGGCCCTCCTTGTCGTAAGTGGAGTCATTGAGACCGGAGGCCGCCATGTAGGTGGAACCAATGGTCTTGATCTTCTCTAGCTGTCTGTACTTCTCTTCACTGATGATCTGAGAACAGACAGTGATTACATTTGAGCAACTTTTAAAATTAGCTGTAACCAAAGGTCAAAGGGATGACCCACTGAGCTTTACAAACATGCCTCAACCAAGTTTACCTCATCAAAGTCAGCAATGATCTCGTTGAGCAGCCGGAGACACTCCACTCCCTCGTTGTTGGCCTCCAGCTCCACGTAGAATTCAGAGAAATTGCTGATGGAGGCGAACATGACGGCCACACACTCACAGGACTGGTAGTATAGCTCGTCGTTACGCCGCTCACGTGCCAAAAAGTGAGCGGCTACGTCCTTAGGCAGAATATTATGGAGGAGGCGACGATTGTAGGCTTGCAGTTCCTCCATCTCCTCTTTCTCCTCTGTGGCCTGGGAGTGAATGCTCTTTATTAGATATATTTAGCTTTTATGAATGCTGTAATAAAATGTCTGGCAGGGTCGAGGTGTAGACTAGACTGCAGATGTTCTATTATCAGACACTAATAAACTGTGAGACAACTCAATCATCTTCATCAGCTTTTGCAGAAAAGTGAAGAGATTGTGTTTGTAGTTCATGTGGTTAGATGACGCCCTCTAGGGGATGCTGCACATACCTGTAATTTCCACAGGAAGTCTAGGCGTGCAGTAGATTCAACCTGCTGGGCATGCAGATACAGTGCCAGGACAAAGACTGTGAGGATCACTGGAGTCATGACCCTCAGGGACACTTTTGTCACAACAAATGGGCTGCAAAGTGACAGACACATGGTGACATTAATGGGAAAAAAGCTTTGAAATTATAGGAAAGGAGATTAAAAACCTTCAAAAGTACACTGAATGTGCTGTAATCTTACCACTGGTTTGTAGTTTCATTGAAACTGGACCTAAAAATACAAACGCAAAAATGCATTCTGGTCAATACAAATAAAGAAAATAATCATTTAATATTAATTTATTTAAAGTGTTTCTAAAGTGTGAGTCCACATACAAATTAAAATTCTTACCATTGAGCGCTAGTTTCATTTAAATCACTAAAAAATAAAATAATGACCATTAGAACAATAGTGAAATATACAAAATATTGTAATTAATTGTTGTAATTAATGGCGAAAATGGGTACAACACAATCGTATGGTTTCAAAATGTTTGATATTGGTGCCAATATGATACTTCAGTTTCGGTATAGATATCAAAACAATACTTTTTTTTTTATACCTTAGTTTGGGGAATATAAGCATGCTAAAACCCTTTTGTTTCATTTAACAAAATATGCCCCCTCTGCATTAGCATGCACAACCTGTACCACTTACATGGCATTGGAGGTGACAAAGAGGTCTGCGTTGTCGAAAAGTGCTACTTGTGGCCACTCCACCAGCAGCAGGAAGGTGAGCTGGATGAGCAGCATGAGGGCCAGCTTCCCTATGCTGCTGATCTGCAGGAACACTGAGCAAGCCAGCAGTGTCAGCAGCACACTGTAGCTGAAGTACTGGAGAGCAGCATCACAAAGAGGTATTATCAACAACAGATCTCAGAAAAAACCACAAATGTAAATGTGACATTTTCATTATCGAAATGGTTCGACCAGTTGCGTAGAGAACACAAACAGTGAAGTGGTGACATAACAATGAACTCACCTCAGGAAAAGGGCAGGAGGGGCCTTCGCTAGAACAGATCTCCAGACCCCCTTCAATGGACACATTCAAGGTGCGGATCAAACAAGGCGTCACCAGCGCTGCAGAGGTGTTCAGCTTCTCGGCTACGCATTGTGCCAAGCTCTTGGTGTCACAGGCAAACTGCAGTGAGGCCGAACATACACACCCATGTATTCAGCATGATTTTCAACATGTATGGTTTGTGTACTGTATGGCTATGCTGACTGTAATCATACCATATTAACAAAGGCAGAGATGAAGACGAGGATAATGGTAAATACTCCAACCAGGGTGCTGTTGGTGCGCGACTGGACAATCTTCTTTGAAACAGTCTGCATTGCAGCTGGAAAGAGCTTCAAGAGGAGGGGAGGGAAAAAATAAATGATTTACGCATACACAATGAATGACATTTTAGCAAAATATCTGTTTGTGCGTTTTGAAAAGCTACCTTGATGCACGAATATATGGCACAGATGAAAAGGATGTTGGCGAGTATGACAAAGATACTAATGTAGATTCCCAGCATGACTGGGGTGCTGCAAGGGAGAATACATAAACATAGTTATAGAGAAACATTTAAACACAGTTATAGAGAAACATTTAAAGTGCTTTCACATCTAAACTGTTTGGTGTGAACGCTGTCAATCAAACCCTTTTGTGTGCGACTGTGTTAGAACTTTTTTTTTTAGCATGAATTCAAAAGCTTAACTTACTGTTGTGTTCAAAATAATAGCAGTCCAACATCACTAACCTCATATATCACATGTTAGAAGTGATATTTCTACATGGCAAATAGTAAGTGTAAGTGTAAACTAGTAAGTGTTGTAGAGTCATAGAAAACCAACAGACCCAACAGTCATGACATGCATGCTGCTGATTCTGTGTAAGTGAATCTGTAATTGAAAGGGGCATGTTCAAAATAATAGCAGTGTTGTGTTCAATTAGTGAGGTGATTGATTCTGTGAAGAAACAGGTGTCAATTATGGCCCATATTTAAGGAAGGAAGGAAGCAAATGTTATAAATGGTTATAATGCATTTCACACTGAAATACTCAGCAAAATGGGTCGTTCCAGACATTGCTCTGAGGAACAGCGGACTTTGATTAAAAAGTTGATTGGAGAGGGGAAAACATATGAAGAAGTGCAGAAAATTATAGGCTGTTCAGCCAAAATGATTTCAAATGCCTTGAAATGGCATCCAAAGCCTAAACGACTTGGGAAAAAAATGGTCAACTACCATTTGAATGGATCGAAGAATAGCCAAAATGGCAAAGGCTCAACCAATGATCAGCTCCAGGAAAACCAAAGAAGACTTAAAGTTACCTGTGAGTACTGTTATGATCAGAAGAAGGCTATGTGAAGCAAAGCTATCAACTAGAAGCCCCCGCAAAGTCCCATTGCTGAAAAAAAGACATGTACTGAATAGGTTGAAATTTGCCAAAGGACACATTAACTGGCCAAAGGAGAAATGGGGCAACATTCTGTGGACTGATGAGAGCAAAATTGTTCTTTTTGGGTCTAGGGGCCGCAGACGGTTTGTCCGACGACCCCCATGCACTGAATTCAAGCCACAGTACACTGTGAAGACAGTAAAGCATGGTGGTGCAAAAATCATGTTATGGGGATGTTTCTCATACTGTGGTGTTGGGCCTATTTATCGCACACCAGGGATCATGGATCAGTTTCAATACATCAAAATACTTGAAGAGGTCATGTTGCCTTATGCTGAAGAGGAAATGCCTTTGAAATGGGTCTTTCAACAAGACAATGACCCAAAACACACCAGTAAGCAAGCAAAGTCTTGGTTCCAGATGAACAAGATTGATGTTATGGAGTGGCCAGCCCAATCCCCAGACCTCAATCCCATAGAAAACTTGTGGAGTGACATCAAAAATGCTGTTTTTGAGGCAAAACCCAGTAATGCAGAGGAATTATGGAATGTAGTTCAATCGTCCTGGGCTGGAATACCTGTTCACAGGTGCCAGAAGTTGGTCGACTCCATGCAACACAGATGTGAAGCAGTTCTCAGAAATAACGGTTATGCAACTAAATATTAGTGCAGTGATTCAAAGTAAAGCAAACCCTTGAGACATTTTTCAGTTTATACAGTAAATGTTTGAGTTTGTAAAGAAAAATGCAAATACTGCTATTTTTTTTAACACAACTGTATATTTACCCATCTGCTGATTGTGAAATGTTAAGATCTTGTAAGTTTTCGATACAAGTGATGAACTGTGTATATTTATGCAAAAATAATTTGCTGAAAGTGAAAAGGAGTTAAAACAGGTATGTTGAGCTAGTGTCATAAACTGTATTTTAGCATTTCATTAATAAAACGTGACACATCCAAACAGTAACTTTCCACCTGTAATATTATGGAACAAGACTCAGTTTTTGTGCTGTTTGTACGAGAACATACGCATATATAGTTTTGTTGCAGTCTGGACTAATACTTCTCATAATGCATTTTATTAGGTAACTTTTTGAAAATAAATAAACACACAAGGTTTACAATTTGATTTCCCCACATGGAGTAAAGGTCACCAAAACCGTTCCGCTCTTGGTTTTTCTTTTAATAACTCAGTGTGAACACAAAGGCATCAATCTATATTGTTTCTACTCAGTCCAGACCAAACAAACCAAACTACAGGTGTGAAGCAACCCTAAAAACACACAGTACATATGGGAGGATCTACAGTATGTGAATTTAGGAAGTACTCACTGTGGAAAGATAACAATCTGTATGAAGGATATGAAGCAGAATACTAGTAGAGTACACGCAACATAGCCTCCAAAACGATCATCCACCTTCTTGGAATACTGCAAGAGGAAACAGCAGAAGAAGAAAAAGATATGAGCAGCAGCTAGTGTTGGGCGATATGGAGAAAATCAAATATCACGATATTTTTGACCAAATACCTCAATATCGATACTGCAACGATATTGTAGTGTTGACTATTGGTGCTTTCACAAAATATTTATTTGATAAATAATCATCAGTAATGTGGATATAATGACTAAGTGGGTAAAGGCAAATAATAGAACAGCTAGAACAGTCTGGTAAGTTCAGAAAATTACATAAATTTACTGTAATGCAGCCTTTAAAACCAGGAAGACAACACTTATGCCATATTACGATATTACGATATCCAAAATCTAAGATGATATCTAGTCTCATATCACGATATCGATATAATATCGATATATTGCCCAGCTCTAGCAGCAGCCAGCTCCCTCCTCCATACATGTATTATATTTAAGTTGAAGAAGCAAAGATGATAATCAGGGATATTAGGATGAACCTTTTTCTCCAGGCTAGATGTCTGGAAGGTGAGTAGGAACTTCTTAACGTGATCTTTTCTTAGCTGGTCAATGCTACGAGCGTCAATAGCTCGCCCCAAAAATTCATCCACCTCATCCTCTGGGTTCATCGCCTCCTGAACACAACGGCTGCAAAAAGATAAAGGTTCTTAATGACATCCAGTAAAGCACTGCAGCAGTCTTCATATGTATTAAGCATCAAGAGTCAGTACTCACTTGTCTTTACTGGAGGTCTCATCAATCCCCTGAAGAAAAAACAGACACAAAATATGACTCTCAGAGAAAAGCTGCCGCCCAGCTACCCATGAAGGTGTGTGTTGGTGTTGATTCTTACCATTTGTCTAAAGACTTTAGAGTCTTTGGTCCTGGAGAAGGTTCTGTCGGGGACCCAGCGTGGCATCAGCCCCTCATTAGAGTTGGCTCTCGTCCTCTGCATCTTAGCCATCACCGCCTTCTCCTCCTTCTGCTCAGAGGGAAGAACATGAAGGCTTGATCAGCTGTTCTCATACAACACAGTCAATGACAATATAAGTGACTAAATACACTAGAAGAGGTCTTTTTTATTCATTTATTACGCCTACAAGGAAATGTGTACAGTCAGTTCAGGATCTAGAAAGATTACTTCATTCACAAATCTGTCCACTCTCATCTGTTAAGATTATGCCTCCTTCACAGCTTTTTATGTTACAGTTATTCCACTTGTCACTGTTGACTTGCAGCTTAAAACACATAGACATATACTGTATATGTCCAGCTTAAAGCTTCTAGACACTGCTGAGTTACCCAATGGTGATGTATCAGTTTGGGTCCAGTTAGCCTTGTTAACTATGACATGCAGCTCGGGAAATTATTTTGGACAAATTTAAATGGACTGAAAGTCTAAGGACAAAGATAACTTGATACTAAAGAAATGAAAGTGTGAGAACATTGATGAAATAAGAACATTGTTATCCAACTTGAAACGTAACATAATGACTGGATTGTATTTGCTGATGCATAAGTACAGAGAAATTACTTTACACTTGGGGAAATCCTCTGTTAACAGTGAAAGTTTTGTATATCCATTCATTAAAAGTATTTCCTCTTTAGGTTGATTGAATAATCTGTGTGGTAGTCTTAGTCTTGCAAGTCTTTGATTACATATCAGAAAAAAAGATGGGGTCATCACTGGATTTAAACAAATATGCTTCAGTCTGTTTTCTCATATACAGTATATATATATTATATATATATATATTCTCTTTTATTCTATATTCAAGTTTTCCATTCAAAGATTCTAAGATGTATTTGTCCATAATCAAATATTATGGACAAATACATAATCCAATGATAGACTTACTGGCCTATAGGTAAGGTAGTCACAAAGGTAGCCATCCACAGATACAGTTCATCCTAAGGATTCACTGTGCCACATGTATTTTTAATATTAAAAGATGATTTATAAAATCATGCCAACAATTATTATTATTTAATAATAATAAAAGTATTATGCACTAAAAGTAATGTACTGTATAAAGGCTTTAGGCCGCTCTACACGTTATTGTAGGCCCAGTTTTACATGCAACTTAATTTTGTCCCTGTTCCATCTCTCTTTCAGTTAAAGAATCCTTGGCTTAAAAAAACGTTGAAAACCCCTGGTCTAAAGGATGTGCAAAAAGGCTAATGTTGTGCAATAATAATAATTAAAATAAGGGTAACAAATAAGGATTAGATAAAAGGAAATAAACATTTCAAAGTAAAAAAAACATTTTAAAGTTTAAAAAATATAAATGTATGTAATATATGTATTTAAATGCATATTTTCAATATAGGGAAAATGTAAAATATTTGAATGTCTTAAATAATATTTTACCTAAACGGCATGCTATCATAAACCTATAATATCTTTATTGAGTTGTGTGCGTTTTTGTGCACTGACCCGTTTCTGGCTGCAGCCGAGAACCAGGAAGGTCTCGATGCTGTTGTCCTTCAGATACGCGTTCCTCTCACCTCCAAAACCTGGTTCCACCTCATAGTCTCCATTAAGATACTGCAAGGTGGCCTTAGTGATGTGGATCCGCCTACAAATAGACAAGGAATTTTTATATAAAACCTGCATATGTGTGTGTGTCCATATTTGAGTGTGCAAATGGGTGTGTGCTTTATTTCTTTATTGGTATATGCAGAACTTGGGAATGCCAGACACACTTCTGAACATACACGGCATCTCTGGAATTATTGTATAACATAGGTCAGAGAAATGATCTACATGAATTATAGCAAAAAATAATCAACTGTTCTTCAAATGTTGTATATTTACAGATGAGTTAGTTACATTGAGAAAGGTTATGCAATATTTTAAGTGAACCTCCTTCACTTAATTGGTTATAAAGAATCTTAAAGGGTCGTTTTTATCAAAGAAAATTCTGTTGACCACTGTAAATAGTGTTGGGTTGATAGCTATTCTACATTGGGATGTTTTTTATAATATGCAAACTGTACGTGTGTGTGCACCTGTGTTTATTTCCCTCACCCTGCTTTGCCTCCCGCCTCCATGTGGTTGGCCAGCGTGACATCATTTGACCACACGTCAAACTGCCACTTCCTGAGACCAAGCACACCACAGTGCACACGCCCACTGTGAATCCCAACGCGCATGTTAACGTTGACCCCTGTCACCTCGCGCACCAGCCTGCAGACACACACAGCCCAGACGATCAGTGTCTCCGACAGGACAACACTTTGCAAAAGACAGCAAACAAACTAACTCCAAACACACATGCAAACATATGCAAACACTATTTCTACTCACGAGATCGCCTCTATCATGTCGACACCCATCTCCACACAGCAGTGGGCGTGGTCAGCCCGGGGTTCAGGCAGTCCAGACACACAATAGTAACAATCACCCAAAATTTTAATACGTAGACAGTGGTTCTCCTGAAAAAGGGAGGAAAAAAGGATGAAAAGAAACAAATGAGGTTGATAAGTTGAAGGTTTCCGAGGACAAAAAAAAAGAAGGAATAGTTTAACATTTTAGGAACTGTCATATCTGTCAGTTAAGAATGACTTTACAGCCAGGATTAGCTGAGTGTAAAGACTGAAAGAGAGGGGAAACAGTTAACCTGGACAAGAAAACAACATAACAAAATCATCCCCTCTAAAGCTATGTCCCAGAATGTCAAACTACTCCTTTAAGAAAACACAACAGACATAGGAGAAAGGACGCTGTGGAACCTTACCGATGCCAGCTTGTCAAAACGGGCAAAGAGTTCATTGAGTGTCATGACCAGCTCCTGAGCCGTGCATTGAGAGGCCAGGCTGGTGAAACCCTCGATGTCTGCAAAAAGAATACTGAGGACGAGAAAAAGGGGTGGAAAGACAGAAGAAAACCACTTTGAATCTTTGAATAAACCTATCAAGCATCCTCATTTTGGTTCAGTGTTGAAATTTTAGCAAATGATTATATTTTCATCACTACACAGCAGCAGCAGCAGTAGTACAGTTTGTTGCAGTATGTTACTATGTGCTGACCTTGAGAGAGGCAGAAATGTTTGGCCCTAAAGTCTTCTGAAGAAGATCTGTGCCAGTGTGTGTTTGTGTGTGTGTGCGAGTGTGTGAGTGAGGGACAGAGGGACTGTGTGCAGTGTGTTTGCTCAGTGCTGTAATTGAATGCGCGCTGAAGCTCTTTATCTTTGGGGATTATATTATCTTGGCTGCTGGTGATTAAGTATTCCCTCACTAGTGTTAATTAGCCTCCACTGCCAAATCACCCTACCCTCTTATGACTCTGTGAGCGTGCTTGTGTGTGTGTGTGTGTGTGTGTGTGTGTGTGTGTGTGTGTGTGTGATAGAGTAAGTGAAATTTGAATTCATGGGTAAAACATGAAATAAAGCACTGAAGCCAAGTGTCCCGGCTGACCTGACATTGTCGTGTTTCTGGATATAGATTTTATGGAACATCATGTTTTCCTTCTTGGCATTGATGTCAGCCTTCATCTCCATGGCAACGTGCCTTGGCAACACTGAAAGCAACAGACGTTCCTGAAAAACAAAAATACACAAAAAGAAACAAATTGCAGATTGTATCATTCACAATATAGTTGTCTACAGTATGTGCAAAATGGACTGATTAGTTAGAATTAGGATGAGGTTTAGTTTTAGGCAGAAGTTAAAAGGTTAAGTCTGGTGATATTCTTTATTTCTACTATTGTCAACAAATCCCATGAAAGGATTAAAAAAAAACAATGTGACCAATTTTCAAAGATTTACTTTTTCTGTAGGAATGAATGGGCTTCAGAGGAACAGACAGGGATGGGAAGTCAAAAAGTATTGAGAAAGCAAACATATATTTGGTCATTTCATGGGATTTGTTGACAATAAAAATGTAAGAATAATGAATTATATGACTGATGATGTAGCCTCAATTTCTGAGTCCACTGTGCTTTTTGATCGTGTTATTTCTTGTTCATGTTTTTAAGTATTTTTGGGTGCATTTTTGTGTCTTTATTTGACACCAACAGTAGAGAGGTACAGTGTTGGAATATTGGTACACAGATCCTTTACTTAAGTAAAAGTACCAATACAATAGTGCGAAAATGTCTTTATTAGTAAGTAAAACTAAGTATTTAAGTAGGTAAGTAAAAGTCTTGCATTACAATGTTACATTTTTATATAAGTGAAAGTACAAGATTTAATTATCAGCAAAAACAAAAGTGTGGCCCCTTTACCAGTATCATATTATACAATATTGAATTATTATTATTATTGATATATTAACATGTAAGCAGCATTTTAATACAGCAGTTCAAGGTAAATGCATCCTATTTTATAAGCTCATCAGTTGTTTTGTATGTAAAACCATTAGTATGCAGAATAACTTGTAACTATAGCTGTCATATAAATGTATTGGAGTAGTAAAAAGTAAAATGGAGATACTCAAGTATAGTACTTTACTACACAGAGAGAAAGCCATCACAGAAATGCAAAGCCAATGCCAAACAATTACTGCTGTGCTGTAAAGAAATGTTTCCAAGTGAGTTGACTAACTAGGGTTGGGTATCGTTTGGGTTTTTTCCGATACCGGTGCTAAAACGATACTTTTAAAACGGTGCCGGTGCCTAAACGGTGCCTGAACTGAAATATATATAATATATTTATAATATTAGTATAGTACATAATATAAAATATAAAAAAAGGAGCACAAAACGACAGTTGGCGACATTAAAGAACGGCTTGTTTATTGCTAAGGCCATATGGTCAAAATTAAATGATTGATTAATAATGTAATAACAATAACTTACAATGACTTATTTCACCAGTAAATTGCTGGTAAACGACAAAAACAAGCACCAGATGGGAAAAGGGTATTTTACAATAACTTTGAATGCACCACAAGGCTGGCGAGTTTCAAGTAAACGCACCGTCTGTGTTGTTTTTCCGACAATGGCAGCTGCAGTCAGACTGTTACGTCCCAGTGTTGAAATCCTCTACAGGGTAATACAGTCACATTTTATACCGCTTAACGTAAGCTGTCAGCATTTTAACCATTGTGTTTAATCCAGCTACAAGCTAACGGAAACTTAGCGTCCCGTGCAGCGATGCCTCTGAAAAAAAAGAGTCAGGCACTGAAATGAGGCACCGAAATTTTCGTTCATATTCAGTCTCGTTACTACCGTTTACGTCGGTACCCAACCCTATGACTGACTGAAAGGGACACTGATTTTAAATTTGGGGGAAAAAAGGAGCAGTACTTGGTACTTGGCAGATCGTCTGAATTTTGATATCTGGAGAAAATATATACAAAGACTAGACTATATTTATAGACTATATTTGTTCTGGAAATAATGTTTGGAAAAGTGACTGGTGGGACATATACTTTTTCACAACGTCAGATCTTTTTGAAGGGAGATAGTACTGGTGTAACTGAGGCTTCTACAGAGTGTATTGCAATATGGGTTGTTTTTAGCCTTAATATTGTTAAACTAGCTAGTTAATTCAAGTCCTTTTATATTGTCTTTTAAAGTTGATCCAGTTCAACCTACGAGAGTTTTTGACAGCTTGTGCTCATGTTTTGCTTCCAGGAAGAGAATGCCTAATATCTTTACTACAGAAACAGACAAGGGGACGAATCATCTGTCCAAATAGCCCAAAATATATCACTGCATGTAATGATGGAGCACTAAAACAGACACAAAGCTAACTGGCAGTAACTTCCGCCAAGAGCTTGACAGCAGAGTGTGTGAATATGAGACTGATGTTCAATTCAGTCACTTTATTATTTCAGATGGGAAAGTTGATGCAGTCAGTAGTACACAATAAAAAACACATGTACAAATAAACGAAAGGAAAACAATACAAAAACATAAAGCGCAAAAAAATGTTTCCTGTACATACAATATACAGAACATAATTTTACACAATACTCCAGCAGCAATCTCTGAATAAATTCTAATTTAAATGTGCAAATTAAGCTGGCTTATTGCACAGGCAATGAATGTGAAGTATTTGCTTTACTTGAAAACATATTTGGACAATCTGGGAGTCACATTCTGCTTTAATAGAAGTATTTCAAGTTTTATTTTTACGAGTGAAAAGACTTCAAGGTTGAGGCCATTTTTTTCTCCAAAAAAAGGTCTTATATTCTGGCCAATGTGGTCATTATATACATATAGACAAATGTGTATAGCATTTGTGTGCAGGCCTACCTGTTGTTGATTCTCCCTCTGCAGGTGTAGTCTGGCCTGGATGTATCCTCTTGTCTCCTGGAAGGCTTGTCTCTGGGAAACCTCAGCGGGGTAGTGGGTACAGATACCAATTATGTTAGTGCACAGGAAGATCAGGACATTAGCGCTCACCTGGAGAGATGAGAGAGGAGGGAGGAAGGACAAAGGAAGTGAATGAATCATGATTTAAACATAAAAGTAAGCAGGTATAAATTCATTTCTCATATACCAGTGTTGTTTTTATTGCTTCTGGGACAAAATGGTTTCATGAATCAAAAACCTCAGTCTTTCACATGATGTACACTTTTAAATAGTGTAAAAAGGATGTCTATTTTTCTGTGGGTTTAATCTTAAATCATAGTAAAACCGGTCATAGTAAAAAAAGTCTGGTTGACTGGTTTCATTGACAGTGAGAGCAACAGTGATATTTGACAGAGACAGTACATCTCAAGTGCTTGACTTTACCGGAAGATCTTAACAGACATAAAAAGACAGAACTAAAATGGTGAAAGGCTTTTATTGCACTCTTTGTAAGGGTTAAATTATGATACTAGTGGCATGAGTTTTATTCCCCTGTCTACCTCTTTCCTCAAACATTTCTTTCCTGTCTCTCTCAAGAGACTCGAGACAAACTATATACATTAAGGACCCTTCACACGGTGTGATTTCAGGCTGTCTGAGACAAAAGTTGATAATCGTGAGAGAAACGTGGTAAAATCTTTGGTCGTCAGTCCAAGTCTGGTCCTAGATCCCATTGTGAGACATGTCCACCAACGACCGTTTTTCTCACAATGTGACTGCTGCTATAATCCACCACTACAAACCAACCAATCAGAATGCAACGTAAAACAACACAGAATACACTGGTCGGTGTGACATTTCGTAAGAGACATTCTGAATAGATTTTAGAGGAGAAAACACCAAAATGATGGAAACAAAATGAAAAAGAATTAGTGGCATTTTGGCCAAACTTCATTTATTGTTTGCTGCATTTTCAGATGGATAACGCGAGATGATGACGTGCCTCAGCTCTCTTACTATTTAATATTTACATGGTAGCTCTACGATTCACCACAAAGTTGTCTGACATAACTCAAATTGATATCGTACAGTCTGACACAGACTTCTACCAAAATGTTATTAGACCCATCTCATACAGTGTGACACGTAATAAACGTACATGATGGTTGTTGTTATTGCACACTCTAAAGGCCTTCAAACCACTTCGACAGAATTAGAAGACAATGTATTCACAAGATATATATTCAGCTCAGTTAATGAAATGAAAACAGAAACATGTTTGTCTAAATATTTGTGTCAAAGCTTTCTATAAATATGAAATATTATTTATTCTTTTAAACACACAAGTTTAATTTAGCTTTGCCCCAAACTAATCTATGTATTTGTTAATAATCTATTGAACTCACAATAGTCAATAATTACATTGAGTGTGCACCAGAAGGAAGCCCAGAAATGATACATCTTGTATCAAACATGAATAAGAAGCAAAGAAAAGGGGTTCAGGTCTAACTTGAAGCCCAGTTCCACCAAACTCTCTCTGTATTTCTCAGTATGGCTATGTTTACAAAATGGTGCTGTCCGGTGACTTTTGCACGCAGAAGCTTGAGTGATGCGTTTTACGTCATCGCTGAGAAAGGGCAACAGTTAACGATCAGCTTTGGAGACGAAGAGGACATAAAAACTACGAGATAATTACCTCTCTAGAGTCGATCATGTTTTTTAATCCACCGTTTCCTCCTTGAGCTAGCAACTGGTGTGGGAGGGGTGTGGGTGGGGCGCCGACCACCGAAGGCTTGCGTCATGTGGGCAGTGTTGTTGTCATTACTTAGAATTCCTCATGGGGACGACAGAAACTACGCACTATAGCTTTAACCATTTTCATTAAAAAAATCCTAGCTGTATATGGCATAAATGATGGTTTGGTTGTCATTTATTTTGAAAGATACATTTCTTGGAGAAATGCAACAGGAGTACTTAACTTTAATGGGCCTTCCTAATTGTTACATTTTTAATTTCAATTATTCATGTCAACATATCTTTAAATCAGAAATATCAATTGAGGGGCTTTGTTAAAAACATGTATATTTTGAATCAAAAAGGTGAATACTGGAGGGATTGTTGCTGCCTTTAATATAAATAAAAATAATAAAGGAAACACAGTAAAACCTCTGAAATGGAGAAACGTATCAAGTCTTAAAGGCTGTGGGAAACTATTTTCTTTTTCCAGCCCCAAAAAAAAAGAAAAAAGAAAAAGCCATCCCAAGCAGCCCATGTTGAATATACAATACTTCAAACATTTTTGGTAGGCCTAGCAAAAACGACGTTTTCTTCTGCTTTTCCCCCCCAAATCATCCAACTGGGTTTCCAGGATATAACACCCTTTTCAGCACGATCCAGATCACTTTGGGTTACTCAAGTACCTTTCATTGTTAAGATAGAATGTTCTTCTTCGTCACTGCAGATCCGCAAGTGTTTTGATCACCATGTTTCCTTCACTATTTAAAATTTCCCTGGAAAGTTTATGTAAAGGTGTATAAAAGCAGTCTAAATGTTATTGTTGGTTTATGTTGTTTCAGAATATTGGGGCTTCAGTTTTAAAATGATCTGTGTGTATCTTTACATAAGCTCCACTTTGTGTTTGAACCTTTGTTCAGCAGATTTCCTGCACTTTTACTTTATTGTGCCATAATCACTTTCTCAAATGTAAATCAATCTTACTGATAATATTGTGTTCACGGTAGAACAAGAGATGAAACATTTAATATAATTCCTGAACAACATTGAAATTACCCATGACCAGAGCTTTTCTTCTGTCCTAAAACAAAAGAAACACGTTGAAAGAGAACTTACATGTAAACAGGAGAGCATGAATAAATGGGAATATATATACAGTGGCTACAAAAAGAATAATGAAAATAGCAATAGAGGATAAAGGTGACCCAGGGTGACATAGTTTCCAGAGTATAACAGACACAAGAATAGAAGCAGATGGGTATGGACAGATGAGTTGAAAAAGAAAGCAAACTAATAAGGCGGGGGTAAAAAATAGACCAACAGCATAATAGACAACACAGATAAAATGGTAGACTGACAGATGTTGGGGGTCGGAAGGAAATAAGTCGA
This sequence comes from Sander vitreus, assembly GCF_031162955.1. Taxonomy (NCBI): domain Eukaryota; kingdom Metazoa; phylum Chordata; class Actinopteri; order Perciformes; family Percidae; genus Sander; species Sander vitreus. Next base: position 23,294,742 of record NC_135861.1, on the reverse strand, counting down.
AAGAAGCAGGATGAGGAAGGAAAAAGACAATGTAAGGTCGACAAGAGTAAGAAGAGTATGAGATAGTAAGCTCTGGAGCAAGAGAGAGAGAGAGAGAAAGAGAGAGAGCAGGACAGATATGGGCCACAGTGACATTAGGCAGATGGCTCAGAGCGCACAGCTCTGTTTGCATTACTCTCACTGATCAAGCAAAAACAGCCACGAGACAAAAGTGAAACCTGCAGCATGATGTGTGTTTGCAGGTGAATGCCTCCTGTCAGTCTATATGTGTGTGCAGTCAAGACTTTACTCTGTGTTTTATTTCCAAATGCAATGAGCTGCAGCTACTGTAAGTATTTATCGGTTGAGATTCACTCAACGTGCGTATCACACTCCATGCGTCTGAGCTCACAGACTCAAACTAATTGCTTGCTTTTCTCAAGAGGGCAAGGGCTAGTGGGTTTACAGAGTACACATTAAGGTCCTGTGTTTACGCAACAGCACTCCACCTCTTTAGTAGCTCTGCTTGGCAGCGTTTACCTGCTACCTGTACACGCCGCCACGCTCCCAGTGCAGGGCCAGTGCACCTGCTCCTCTGTGCTCAACAACACACTCATTTATCTAAACTCATCACATATTACCATATCCTGCCCAGTCTCTCCTGTGCTGGTTTGGTCCAGTACTATTATAATCATACCACTAATCATTATGATCTGCATTACTCGCTTCCTGTCAAGTAGAGTTCATGACTGAGTTACCAATATGATTACGGCCTACTAAAAGGGTTATGTTCGTTTTGTGGAGACTAAAATAAACCAGGAATTGAACATCACGTCACTGGAACATCACATAGTTTGTTTGTTTTTTGCCATAAAAGCAGTCGTCATTTCCCCGAGGGCTGATATGATGGAAGCAGCCAGCCAGTCTGTGGAGAGGACCTCGGCCTAATCCCGGGATATCAAAATGGCATTATGTAAGAGCTGTTCTGATCAAGACAGGACAGGCAAAACATCAGTACACACAACATAGATTAAAATGTATTTTTCCACAAAAACACCCCAACAGCTTAGGGAGGATATGCAGGCTTAATCAATAAATGATCAACATTGCTCTATGGATCCATTGCTGAATAAATGACTTCCTCTGTGCTTAACAAGTATGTCTGCTGCATACCTAAAATAACTCCACAATCAAGTTAAAGTGTGTACTCAATTTTGCCACAAACAAAATCCAACCCCTACCCCAACTTTTTTTTCTAATATTCACGATACGATTATAAGATACTTTAATAATAATAATAATTATATTATTTATTTATTATTATATTATTTCTATATACCATGGCATTACAACTATGATTTGTATCTCATAATTATGTTGAAACAAGGCTGTATGGCTGTTCTTAGGCCCAGCTGTGCTTTGAGCTTGAGCTACATGGTGATATTTAGCAGGTATGTTCATCTTGTTCATCATCTTAGTTTAGTTTGTTAGCATGCTAACACTTGGTAGTTACCACAAAACAAGTTTTGCAGGTATTATTTGGCCATAAACCAAAGTATGATGGTGCTTGAGGAAAAGTCGGAGGATTACCAAAGTTATTGCAATTTATCCTGAGGGCGAGATGGTTTGTACAAAATTTCACAGCGATCCAGTCAATATTCATAACCACGTCAACCTCATAGTGGAGCTAGAAAAAAAGGCAGGGATTACCAAAATCAGTAAGATTCATCCTCTGGGGACCATAAATGTCTGTACAAGATTTCAGGGCAATCCACCCAATAGTTGAGCTATTTTAGTCTGAACCAACGTGGTGGACCGCAAATGCAACGATGACATTCACACACTATACACCTTTCCTCCACATCCAAACACAACACTCATCACCACTCTACACCTAATGAAGCCTCTTTGAAGCTACCGTCTCAGAGTTGGACAAGCAGGCGAGGATGAGAGGGGCGCTAATGGAACATTCACAAACTTTATTTATAATTTTTCTCCTCCTTTATGACGGATTTAGCACAGCAGCTATTTACTTTAGCAGGAAGCCTCTGGTCCTGACAGTGAGTCTATAAACATTGACTTTTAAGGCAAGTAGGCCCCTTTTCAGACGTGAGGAGAGAGCAATGCGGGTGAACGTGTCAAAATGGGACATTTAACAGCATCCTATAAGATGGAGACAAATGTAATGTACCTGGATTTGATTATTTAAAGCAGCTAAAATCTATATTTTTATATCAACAATTGTATGGCTACTTGTTTGTGAAAGGGGCCGCAGCAATAAACCCACAGAGAATTATCACCAAACTCTGCAGCTTCCCTCAGCTCTACAGAGGTTTATAGCATCTTTTAATGTTGCTCTGTAACTGCTGGATGTGTAAATATGTAACTGTTTGCTAACACCAAATCAACAAAGTTGATTCTATGTCAATGTTGTGTTCTCAACTTTGTTTCTGCTGCCCCCAAGTGGTACAAAAATGTGCAATTATTGCAGGTTAAAGGGCTAACATAAATATAGTCTGTCAATGTGCAATGAAGTAATTAAATTAAAGAACCCTCTCCAAAACCGACAGTAGGATGTGACTAATAGTCAGCACTAACAAGCCGGTTGCATTTCAAACCAAACAATCTCATCAACTGGCTGGGGTTTCCGGATACAGTCCTTCTTGCAGAATGTCAGCCAAGTATCTCTTTTTCTTTTTCTCAGCATGTTCTCACAGAAGTAAGGGACCTGACCCCTCCTTTATTCCCTCCATCCTGCTCTCCATTTCACTTAACAATACTCAGCCAACACCCACCCAGCACTTACCACAGGAAGGTATGTGTATGTGTGCACACATACGAATGCACAAAATTAGCAGGTCAGGGAAGATCCTAACATTTTCCCCCAGACGCCTAGTATTACTACTGTACTGCAGACCCCTTACACGTCAGTTGACAGAATGAAAAGTTCAGAGGCTTAAAAATGAAATAAAATTAATATGCAGAACAAAAGGTCTTTCAGAACATGCAATTTACACTTTAAATCCCTTTTATCAGATACATTTCCCACAGACACATGCTTTGTCTCTTCAATCAGTCAGCAAGTCAGTTTAGAAGTTATTGATATGCAAAAGCAAGCTTTGCTATAATGTACTGTATATGCAGGTATTATGTTCACTTTCCTGAATAAATATTCCTGTTAGAGAGCTCATTTTGAAGCCAGCAGTCATTATAGACCTCTTATGCGTGGAAGATGGAGATGTGATAATTTTATATATAACTCAATGTTGTTAAAGTCTCTCTCTCTCTCTCTCTTTGTGCTTCTTTCTCAGTCTTGTGAAAGGTTCTGCTTAGTTTTGGCCCAAAACTCACACCCACGGAGACTGTGAATGATCAGAGATGGCAGCGCAGCTTTCACTTAGCAACTATCACCCACATTCCACAGCCTCCCTCCAAAGACCTGCATTCACCCACCCAGGTTCAGGGAGGGTGCAGTGTGGGGACCAGCTGGGGAGGAGGAGGGGGATCGGGCTAATGACTTTGTTTTACAGGTTGTTTACGCCGACATACCACAGTCAGAACATGCTGTATTCTCAGTACGTCCGGACTCTGGTTTGCCCCTTACCAACTAATTGTTTTCACAAGCAACAAATACATAATAATATTTTAAATGTCACATATACAGTAAAAACGTCCAAGTTAACAGAGCCCAAATTCCAACAAATCAATTCAGTGTTCATTGCTACCCCTGTCAATCTTTTTGCTCTTGCACAGCTCATATGTAGATTACAATGACAACGATGGAAGATTTACCATATAAACTCTTTTTGATTCAAGACAGAGGCAGACAAAACTGGCTTCTCATTTCAAGCCAATAAAGCTTGGGTAGGCAGTATTGTTTTGGCGTCATTGGGCAAAAAACAAAAACAATAATAACCTTTCATCATACTGTAATTCAAGTGGTCTGAGAGAAAACTAGACTTCTGTACATCCTCTTGGCTCTGTTTTCAGGCTTTAGAAAAACTAGCCCAATGTCGGGCTATTCAAGCATTGTCAACAACTGCCTACACTGCTATCAAAAAGACTCTACTCTATAAAAGAGTCTATAGTAAAACGATAAACGCAATAAACACGTGTCAATATTGGAGAAGCGTTTTAGAGATGATGAGTTAATGTTGCTAACAGTGTTAGGCAGGAATCCATTACTTAGTAATATATTACTATATATTATTACTTTCAACAGTAACAAAGGATTACAATTTCCAAAACAGTAATTATATTACAGTTACTAACCTAAGTAACGCTGCTTTACTGTGTTACATGAATGTGATTTTTTTTTTGTCCAAGGTAGGCTTTCTTATATGATGACGTGACATATACGCATGTCGTAATTTAGAATGAGGCAGGTCAGGACCAAGGCAGGTCACGTCACGTCGGCAACTTACAAAAAAGCTAAACGAAGGATGACAGAGAGAGTTGGATGACGGAGAGAGGAATACTTTCAACAGCTGAAAGTCTTATCCTTATAAAAAGACAGTGGGAACATCGATGACATCCAACATGTCACTGTGAGCAGAGCAGGGCAGCGTCCTTCTCCTCTCTCGTCTTGTGCACGCAGGCACAACGAGTTACTATGGTTATGGGAATCTGTGTCGCCTAAGTGAAACTCATCAAAAAATGTAATAGGCCTATATAAATGTGCGATAATCTTCGTAACATACAGTAACAGCCTGAATGCAGAATGTTTGTAGTTATGCAGTTTGGCTGATTGTTGACTCCTCCTGTAAGGTTAATTATTGTTCCAAATAAAGTAGAATGTGTTATAAAGGAGCTGTTTTTTTTTGGGGGGGGCGTGCGAAAGTAATATAGTAATATAACGAGTAACATAACTAGTTACTTTTGATACTAAAGTAATATTATTACTTTTTTAAGGAGTAATAAGTAAAGAGTAACATATTACACTTCCTGAGTAACTTGCCCAACACTGGTTGCTAATAGTTTAGCCTTCGAATGAATATGCTAACTCTTGGCCTTGGAAGTAGCCCTCAATTACTACTGTAACAAGTAAGCTAGTTCGTTGAACATGCTAACGTTTGCAGACGTTTGTCACACTTTGGTTCTTGTGTTTTTGGTTTTGGAAAGGTTATAAAAAGACATTCCACCTTCAAAACTCTTTAAATGTCCAATATCGCTCATACTAAAGCCCCATGAACACGTGGAGAAATCCAAAACTTTACAGGCCTGCCGTGCCTAGTTGTAGTTGCTAAACTATGACTGGACAATTGTTGTTCTGACAATTAAATCGACTAATCCTTTCAGCACTGCTTTTACTTCAAATGGTATGGAGTTGTCTTGGACTACTGGAGAAAATAATTGTCCAGAAAACTGTGTGGAGAACAAGATGCTGATTTACAAGACCTTTTCCCAGAGGGAGCAATGACTGATGGGATATTGTTGTTGAAACGGGGCCAGCAAGAGTACAAGTCAGAGCTCATCGACCTTTGAGGAGCATTTGGAACTCGTTAGAACATCTGTGTTAGATCAGGCTCTGTAAAACACACTCCCAAACATAATGACGGTGCTTTACTCGTGACAAAACATAAGAGTCTCCCCCATAAGTTGCACCTTATCTTTCCTTGAAAGCGTTGGTTATTTATTTCCATATTCTATCATTTCATTTGTTTTTTCCGACCTCCTCCCGCTCTGACTAGCGCTCACTTTCACTTTTAGCCTTTGTGAAAGAGTGTGTGTGTGTGTGCGGTGCCAGGCAGCTGCTGGGTTTGTGTACTCAGCCTGAACCTCATGTCTACACACAGCTCGCACTGCCCTTATCTGAAATGACCAGAACCACATCAACAGATAAAGAGTCAAGCCCCGCCTGCTCACTCTCCCGGGTGGTCTATACACTGCCTGGAGGTGAGCGTCGCCCGACTGCAGCTAACTGAGACGCACTACAATCAAACATTTGTGTCTTACAGTGGAAACACTTTAAAAAAAAAAAAATCTTTTAAGCTACAGATAAAAAGATATTTTGGAGCACAATCATCTGTACAGTGTTGTCATTTCTGCAATTTGTGATGAACAGTAGGGAAGAGTTTTGTCCTTTATCAGGAAATCATTTTCAGGACAACACCAATCAAACTATAGCTATTCTTAGTTTCTTAAATCTGTCATCATTGAGAGTGACATGAAGCAGTGTCATTTAAACTAAACTGAAACACTGTGATGTGTGAGGCCACAAAATGTAATCATTTTTTTATTTAGTAGTTCTTAGTTCTTCAATTTCACCTTTTTTTTGTTTCCACTGCAGTAAATCTTTTGATTTACAAGAAAAATGTTGACTTAACGGATAAATATCACAAATATATTGATATATTTCACATGGTGAAACATGTAAACTAGCCAAAGGCTAACTCTGGTGCAATTCATCAAATGGTCACATTTATGTTTTAATTGCACATTGTCCCTTTTATAAATAAACTGAAATTGAAATTGAATGGAAAAATTGTGACAGGTCCACTCCACACACCCGTGTTTTTACTTATTTCTGGTAAAACAACAAAACAAATTAAGAAGAAGGTTAACATGGAAACTTGTCATTACATTGCTCAGATCCGCCCCTCATTCACTATTTCCTGTAATAAACACTCAATAGTTCAATCTGTACAACAGTTTACTCTATACTGAGCAGTAAATTGAGATTTTGCATTGTGGGATTTTTAGCAGAAAATACTTTTTTCATTCCATCATGGGAATTTTTAAAAGGCACTATATGGAGCACAAAGTTCACCTTCAGACAGACAGCAAATATAGTGCACTGTAGAGTAAATACAGAGTGATTTCAGTGACATTTTCACTTATTATTGTAGATCCAGAAATAATTTAAAATAGTAGACAGTAATAGATCTTGATTTTTTTTCTTGTCAACTCATATACTAGATGCAGTTTACTGTAAATTACATTAGTAGTTAGAATTGTGCAATCTGGTAAGGAAGTAGTGCATTTTGTGTGTATTTAAGTATGTTAGGCATAAGATAAATCACAAAAGAGCAGGAATTGGGTGGCTGATATTGTATCTATGTTCCTTTAAAACAGGAAATGGTGCAAATGTTCCCCAAAGTGTAATTAATTCAGAAAGCCAGTCACAATATATTTTATTACAAACATTACAAACAAACATGTTTTTTTAGCTAAAAAATCCCACTGATTACACTGCCATTGTAACTCTTTCCCCCTGTCATCCCTTGTATTTGTGAAGAAATTTATTTTTCTATCTATCAAGATGAAAGTATTACTGATGACCCAAAGACTTCCATAAATAGTTCTATTTGTTGGCTTTTCTGCATTTCCTTCCGTTGTTTATACATCTTTGGGTATTTTAGAGGCTGTGAAACACAAGACCACATTGCATAAATGATGTTACAGCCGTGTCTGTAACAATTACCTGTAATATAAAGCCAGTTATTTCAATTTTATTGGCCATGTTTAAACTCTCTTTCATGTTTCTGTAAACATGGACAGGGACATGCTGGGGGTCCTAACACTGGAAAACTACACACCACACAGTTCTGCTGGCAACCGGACGGGTGTGACTTCTATGGAGAGAGTGTGACTATTAGTATTTTGGCATTGGAGTTGCAAAAGTGTTTTTATTTAAAGAACAACAGAATCTGCACAAAAAAAAAAAACGTCAAGAATTTTTTTCTGGAAACGCATTGGACACCTGCAAGGACGCTGGTCCTTACATGCTTAGAGGAGTTATGTCACCATTACAGAAATGTAAAGGCAATGAGAAAAGAGAAGAAAAAGAAAATTAGCAATAAAAACAATTATCTGTGCCAGAAAAAGAAACTCATGAATAACAGAACCATTCAAGCTATAGAGCTTTCTTTAAAAATTGTGTATCTTCGAGTCCTAAAAACACATCCTGAATAGAGGCTGGTGACATGCACAGTCATTGCGAGCTGACCAGAGATAAGCTTCCCTGAACCACACAACTGGCAAACAACATCCTGTGCGTCCCTCCCTCTCGACTCCTCACCACCTCTACACATATGACCTCTCCTCTGTCATCGCCATGTATAATTATGGACCGTCTCATTTCGACAGCAGGGGGGAGGAAAACAAAGCACGACTCTATCCAAGCAGCCAAACAGCAGCGTGTTTAGAAAGCTTGGACCCCTCCATCATCAAGGTCCGCAAGCTTTCAGATTCTCAGAAGGAGAAAGTGAACAGCAGAAATCAATTTTGACCTGATTTTTACTTAAAGCAACGGTTACCAAACTGTACACCAGCAGGCTGAACTGGGTCTGCTGGCTGCTTGAGTCGTAGTTGTTTCCATGGCAACCACTGGACCAACTGAACACAAGCACTGAGGGAGACACTTAGCAATGCTGTTTATTCCCCATCATTCTCAGAAGTGATGCTAAACTAATTACTAATTTTTCCAGTGCTCTCATTGGTCCACAGATTAAATCTGTATTCATGTAATTTCTCATACAAGTAAATACAAACAAGTGAAATGTATTGAATGGGATCATATCACATTCAGGAGTATCAATGCTTACATTTTGATACACTGCAACCTCTCTGGAGTCTTGTGGTGTGTGTGTGTGTGTGTGTGTGTGTGTGTGTGTGTGTGTGTGTGTGTGTGTGTGTGTGTGTGTGTGTGTGTGTCATCCCATCGGTCAGCACCCATCCTGGTCGTGAGCAAAGTATACATGTGACAGGTATCCTTGTTAAAATGCTGCTGCCGCGTTAAACACACAAATTATTTATCAAGGAGGCTGTGAAAAGGACTGTGTGGGGAGAATATCGAATTCTCCTCCGATCACACCGCCTCGCTGCCTTCTCCTATACTTATACTGGGTGTCTTATTTTATAGCTGCAGCTTTGCACAGGTGATTGTCACAGGCTGACACTTCCTCCACTGGGATCCAAGTACAAGGTTATTCAGGCACCGGGAGCTGATGTTAAACTGTGAACAGCTGATACGGTGTGAGATTTGCTCTGATTAAAATGTTTTTTTTTTCTCTGTGTAACATCCTGGTAATTTCAAAATTGAGTAAACAGCCATTTGGAAAGTTTGACGTGAGACCAAAGTGGATAAGCGCATTACTACACATTGTAGAACATTATTATTTCAACTCTATTCCCTTATCTTATTTACTGACTAAAAACACTTAGTGGGAGCTTGACAAAGAGACCTGTGAAACATATTGACTAGACGCATGATTTGCCCTCTGTGGTATTTAATGAGCTTTTAGGGGCTTAACACACCATATCTGCAGTGGTCAAAGATCCATCCCAAAATGCATTATCTTATGCTTCATTAATGCACAGCAGAAAAAGATAAAGAAATCGTTGTTCTATCTGTGACTATACAGTATCAGCCTTCAGGGTATGTGTAAATGCAGGCCCATATGTATGCAGAGAAAAGGGGGTTAGAGTGACATGCCTGTTGCTCTGACACAGGCTCTGATAAGACTGTCCCATGTGACGCAACAGTTAGCAGAAACGCCAAAGGCTGGGTATTTTTAGGAACCAGTCTTTGACCTCTCACAGCATTTGTCAACAACATCCAAACAACAATGCTAGCCTTTGCCAGGGACCATAAAGCAAATAACGCTGGGATGACAATAATGAGGAGTTTCAATGACAAAATAAAAAAAAAATGTAATTGACAAACTGTTCTGCACTGATCAGTGTGCGTGAAAAGCAGCAGAGTGGCGTTTGAGTAGTGTTTACTGGTGCATTTTTCTGATTTAATCCTGGACAGAAGCAGGCACTATTCATGTCAGTGTTCACACACACACATACAGGCAGGACAATAGTTTTGTGATGTTGCTTCCCAAAAAAAAACAAACAGCAGCAATTCTGACAAACATTCAATAGAGACTAGAAGGGAAGTTTGACAACCATAACAAAGCACTGGATGGTGTGTGTGTGTGTGTGTGTGTGTGTGTGTGTGTGTGTGTGTGTGTGTGTGTGTGTGTGTGTGTGTGTGTGTGTGTGTGTGTGTGTGTGTGTGTGTGTGTGCGTGTGTGTGTGTGTGTGTGTGTATTGATGGGTGGGACATGCACAAGTGTATGAACTGTTCTGCTATGGCTAATTGATTTTAGCTGAGGAGTCTGAGGATCACAGAGACAAAACAACATGAGCAGTTACAACAGAGTGAAGCTCACATGTAACAGGACGTCTGTTAAAGCTTTGATAGATTGATTGTTAGTTTTGAAAGCAGACCTGTGTATAACAAGGTTCAAATATACTGTAGTTCATGGTGTGAGCGTGTACAATAAGATGCTCAAAGTGAAGCTAAGAACAGACACTCTTCAATTCTACTGTATGCAAGTGTAAAAACACACATCCCAAACAATGCCAAGAGCAATACAGGAAACATCCAGATGGACTGCATGTGTTTACAAAGTTTTGAAGGGATTAACGGGCCATATATTTCAAGAGACAAACATGAAATACCTCTCATGTAGCCGGCAGACACCATCGAGACGTCTGCTAGAGCCTCAGATTACTCTGGTCTTACACAATAAGAATAAAAACAGGATAACAACCCTGAAAACAATTTAAAAAAAATTGTATGGACAGATTTGTGTGATCATACTATGGTATATTTTGGCCAAGAAAATATGATAATGGTATTTTGAAAAGTTCAAAAGTAAACTATTTTTACTACTGTTCTGTTTTCAGGTCACATTCTTTGTGGATGTCTTGAATTAAGTTGGTATTTTCTTTTGTGTTTTGAAAGACTGTATGGTAATAAATGTCCTGTTAAGCCATTCTGTCAAGACTTATTATTTTTATGATTGTCTTTCTTGTCTCTGATTTGGAGCACTTGTTTTGGACTTCATACTGCGAGTCACCGACAATGTAATTTAGTAGATTATCTTTCATAGGGCAGCTTTCTTGTCAAAAGGTCAGTTTATATAGATACAGTAAGTGTGTATGGCTTCGCTCTTCAAGCAAGTTGTAATGTTTTGAACAGAATTTAAGAGATTGTATTACAAAGTAAATACACACAATATAAATTTAATGCTATGTTGCAAAACAATTAGAACCTAATTGTTCACAAAAAAGCTAGATCATATGAAGGTCTTTTTCATCTTTAAAGCCCATGCTTTCTGAACAAGCTGTCCATAAATGATATGTATTTATGAATGTTTAAGTGTTTTGTGTGTGATCCTCATGTCTCAGATATTTCAGCTCTTAGTGTATACGAACTATGTTTAAAATAAATAGGAAAATACATGATTTTGGGAAGGGGCATTTAAAAACCACACATTGCTGGTCACTGATTTAACTCAGCAATCCCCTTAAGTCATGAAACTACAGTCTGATATACAAATGGGACAAATATAACTCACTGCATGGATGATAGATTAATCAGCTACTCCTACTTTTTCAAAAATCAACTTGCACTCATGATAGAGGAGAAACCCAACTCAACGGCACAGATTCCTTCTCAATTCCCCGTTTAAATCTGCAATGCCAGCAAACAGAAGTTGGCAACAAAAAGACAGAAAAGAGGATCTGCATTTACATAATTCCTCATACACAACTTCATCATTATCTGTGAGGTTAATGAGTTATTGGAGAAAGAGGAAATACTTGCACACAACCGTGAAGCAGTGATTGATGACACTGTTTTACTGTGTCACATATAGTACACAGGTGACCTTAGAAATAAACAGCATTGCCGGGCCACAGCTATCTCATGGCATTCATTCAGTTAATGACGGCAAACAACGTTGGAGCCTGTGATGGATTATACTATGGTATATCATGCATGATGTTACAGAGCAGACAGCAGTTACTGAGTTCCCACGAATGCCTAACCTAGTCCTGTACTTCTGTTATTAATTTATAATAAGGATCACAATACTATAACAAAGTGATTTGTCTTTAAGTGACTTGTGTGGGTTGTTGTAGTCCGGCTAACACGTGAGAGGATATGTTACTGAACCTTACAGTTATGGCAGAAACATTACAGTGACAATCAGTGATTCGTCATTAAGTCCTATATCCCTCTATTGTTTTCATGTAATGGCCTTCCTATTATGTTTTTCATAACTTTCCCCCAGGGAGACGGCAGTTGTGAAACAGCTATGGATATATGGCTGTCTTCCCCCCCACCACCAGTCTGCCTCATCCTTGTCACCCCACCCTTGGAGAAAAGTACAAAGCGTCCCCTGTGTGAGAGCACAGAGACCAGAGTGATACTGCTTTATATCATGGTATTCTCCCACTGTCACACAAGAGCACACACTCGCACACACAAACAGCCATCCAGCCGGGACGGTTCATTCAGCCAGCTGACCTTCAGCAAGCCCCTAGGTCCTTGGCATGACGCACAAACAACACACTGTACAAAAGACCAATAAGCTGCAGAATACATGTAAATACACAAATGAAAACACAGTAGCGCAATCTATGACTGCAACTGATGGTTACTTTACTTTAATTTTGATTATTTTCTCGATCAATCGATTAGTTGTTTGGTCTATAAAATGTCAGAAAATGGTCAAAAAACGTTGATCAGTGTTTTCCAAAGTCCAAGATGACGTCCTCAAATGTCTTGTTTTGTCCACAACTCAAAGATATTCAGTTTACTGTCATAGAGGAGTGAAGTACTAGAAAATATTCACATTTAAAGAGCTGGAATCAGAGAATTTTTACCTTTATCTATAAAAAATAACTTGATTATCAAAATAGTTGGCGATTAATTTAATAGTTGACAACTAATTGATTCATCTTTGCAGCTCTATAGCAACCTATACACTGCATCCGCTGTGTTGCCAGTTCACGTGGCATAACACCACCCTATCATAAACATCGTGACATTGGAGACATTTTAACATGACACGTTTCGTCTTACGTTGCGACGTAACAATGTGTCCAGTTCAGTCAGACTACAGTAATGATTTATCACTATATCACAATTTTTAGTTTTCTGATTTAATTACTTCTTAAACCTCAATGTTTTCAATTTTCCACTTAAAGTAGCTTCAAATTTTGATGAAACATTTTTTTAGGCCTGCATCTAACAATTATTTTAATCTGCTGATTATTTTCGCGTTTCGTCAATGAATCGTTTGATCTGTAGAATGCCAGAAAATGTTAATAACAAATGCCCGCCACAATTTAATAAAGCCCAACATAAGGTCTTCAAATGACTTGTTTTGTCTGACCAAGCAGCAAATCCTCATAACTGAGGAGCTTACAGTAAGCAATGTTTAGTATTTTTGCTTAAAGATGACTGAAATGATGAACAGAGTGAAGGATTTAGCAGCTAAAGAGCCAAATATTTCCCTCAGGAGTTGGCGGAGACCAAAATCAAGCTATAGAGCTCAACAGTCCCGCCCCTCCTCTGAGAGACCTTGAGTTCCGGAAGTAAATTTCTCATTCATTTCTCCCATTGACGTCTGGAAAAATCCGTATATAAAGAGTTTTAAACCATGCCTTAGGCTAACCAGGTGGTACGTGACTCATAAGCATACAACGTATCATTTCGAGTAAAAAAACAAACCAGAAAAGTCAAAGGTACAAGACTGTGTACATATCGTCATCTCAGAGCGAAGGAACTACTCCTCCCATAAACCACTGAACAAAGGAAGCTAACGTTAGTTTAGCTAACAGCTAATTTGGCTAACCGCTAGCTGAGACAGCATGTAATGACTTTAAAAGACCCTCAAAATAAAACCTGAAAATAACCGTTAACATATATAACGGCAGTTACGTCAGCTGTAGACGCCTTTACCCAGTGTTAAGTTTGAGTTAACGTTATTTTAGACTGAATCAAGCTGCCAGCTAGCGGTTAGCCGAATTAGCTGTTAGCTAAACTAAGGTTAGCTTCCCGGCAGAGGCTAACGTCAGAAGCGTGGAACAGATCGTGATTCGTGCAGTGTCGTAAATCCTCATGACGGATCGTGCAGGCAGCAGAGATCGGGTACTGACACCCCCCCCTCCTCACCAGCATGAGTTCTACCAATCAGAGGCATCACTGTGGGATTGTTCAGGATTGTGGGTAATGAAGTACTTATCCAAGACATCGCGACTAAAAGACATTTATCTCAAAACAAGGGTAGTGCCCCAATTTTTTGTGATGTCTATATGAGCATATACAATCGCTGAGTCATGTTGGCATACTGGTTTTAAATCTACCATCGACGGTTACAATTTTATGGCTTATACTCCAATTTGTCAATGGAGAAATTGCATTGTATTTTTACTTCTGGAACCCGCTGTGGGCGGGACTGTTGAGCTCTATAAGGAGAGCGGGTGGCCACAAAGACAACAGATGCTAATGTAGTTTGTCTGCTGGATGTTTAATGACTGAATCATATAGACCAAAGATCTTCAACAGGGGGTCTGGGGCCCCTAGGGGGTCCTCAGAGTCACTGCAGGGGGGCCTCCAAATTATTGTTATTTTTTAAAAGTTTTTTCAAAAATTGAAATGTCTTAACATGAATCCAACACATTATTAGCCAATATAAATCCCCACTGATGATAGGCTTACTGGCGTATAGGTAAGGTAGTCACTAAGCTATCCCCAGATACAGTTCATCCTAAGGATTCACAACATTAAAAGATGATTTATAAAATCATGCTGACAATTATTATTTTAATAGCTTAGTATACACATCATTTTAGGCCCAGTTTAATATGCAACTTCATTTTATACAATATTAGTAGTAGGGGGTCCCTGCTCCGTCTCTCTTTCAGTTAAGGGGTCCTTGGCAAACATCAAAAACATTGAAGACCCCTGATATAGACCAAATGGAGAGAACTTGTTTTCTATCATTCTATCAATTGTGAAGATGATGGACTCACCAAAGGGTCTGTGAGTTAGGAGGTGAAACATATAACTTGATCAGAGTAAACTAAACTTCATTCATTAACTTAAACTATGAAACAAAATGCTGATATATACTGTCCGAGCGATACATAACATAACCGAAAGAAAAATGATTGTAGAACTGTCAAAATAGATTCCACCCTGCAGAGGTGGAAAGTAATGAAATACATTTACTCATGTTACTGTATTGAGTAGTTTTGTTGTGTATTTTGCATTTTTCAAGTAGTTTTTAAAATCGGTAATTTAAAACGTACTTGATTACGTTTTGAGTGAAGTATTGTATTTCGCTACATTACAAATCCCATCCGTTACTGAGTGAAAAAAAAACAACTAACGAAAACCGAAAGGAAGAAAAAAACAATTGAGCCCGGAAGGATTGGCTAATCGGGAGCACCGGGAGAATTCCCGGTGGGCCGGTCTGGTTTTTTGGTTGTGAGGGCCGGGTTGAAATCATAGTTGAATATCATATATGCTATCCCTAGGCTGCCTGCACTCGCAGCCCATTCTTTGTATTTACAGTATTTATTTTTTCTTGCAGCCCACCGTTCTCCACATTCATGCAGCCCACTCACAGAGTGCAGCCTGGTCAATGATGACGTATTTATGTTTTGAGTCCTCCGACGGTGGCACCTTGCTAAAAAAACTAACAAACCGTCCGCATAGACTTCACTCACTGGTGCTTGTTGGAGGATGCCACCGCGAGCAAAAATAAGCTGTTTTAAACGGGTAATAGAAAGCGCAAAACAGCACTGAAAAGGCGACAATTTAAAAAGGAGAGCTCTAGAAAGTGACACGACCAGATTAACTTTTTCTTTTTTTAGCGAAACCCCAAATGAAGACGATGAGATGGATAAGCTAAATTAGTTAGGAGAAGTGGAGGATGCTAGCGGTCTTGCAAAACAATACAACGTTGCCTGTAAACCAGCATTTATGTTTATGAATCAAACTTTTTCTTGTAGCTCCGCAGCAGCAGCTACTAGTCCAGTTTGCTGCTAACGCTGGACACTTTATTAGTCTTTCTACATGGGTTTAGTTAATGATCGGGCTATAATAAGACCACGTCGGCTATGTAATCGCTGACAACCGGGACAATTTCATAATGGTTGGTGTAAACAGGGACATTTTAGCGTCCCGACAGGCTTTTGTCGGGACTCGGGACAAGCAACTCAAAATCGGCTTAGTCAACCCGGGATGTCTGGTCACCCTATGCTAACAGTGACAATGAAGAGCCAGTAACGTTACCAAGCACAAGCTATACGAGCCCATAACTCCAGTTTGGGCAGGTAGGGTTGCTCATTGACTGAATATTATAAGAATTAATAAGAGTGTGGTGTAGACCTGCTCTATATGAAAAATGCCCTGGGATAATTAATGATGCCAGATGATTCGGCACCACCATAATGAAACTGACTTGACTTGATCAGAAAGCTTTGTAAAAAGGAGAGATTTGTGCTGAGAATTATGACAATTTATAAAATGTGATTTAGTGTCAGAAGCAGAGCCAGTAGTGTGCATTAGGGATAGCTGCTGTGAGTGTGGAAGGCACATCTACTGTAAGCTGTTGTATCACAGTGTGTGAACAAGCAAACATGATCAGATTAGTTACAATATAATCACTTTTTATGCCCAAATATTACTTGTGACCCATTATGCCTTTATCCTTGAAATTATGATAGTATATACAAAGCCCATGACTGAAAGGGAAGAGAAAGTTATATGAAACACTATTCAAAGGAAAAAATAGATTATGGTGTCATTAGAAAGTGCAATACAATGTATCTTGTTCTTTATTTAATTTCAAGTTTTGGATATCTGTGATTACTTATTTGCACAGAAAATAGATTCTGATATTGTTGAACATCATTGGGTTGTTGTTAATATGTTAACTTTACTAATAAATCTACATTATGAAGCAACACTTGGAAATAGTATTGGTACTTTTACTTGAGTACAATATTTTAGTACTTTTTCCACCTCTGCCACCCTGTTCACTGTAACCGTCAGTTGAGGTCACCCATAAACAGTCAAACATTCAGACGTCAACCTTCTCTTACCTGTTTCCAGAGGAACTGGTCTTCCTGATTGATCTGCCAGGTGGTGACCACGTGTATGATGGACAGCACTGCTCCACTTAGCACCGCCGCTCTCATCCTCACAGGTAGCAGAGTGTAGATGATGTAGATGAAAAACACAGACCACCAGATGCCTTCTGAGGCGCTCCTGGGTGCCACCATGAGCACCCCGAACACCTGTACAGACAGCAAGACTCCAATCACCAGGTAACTGACCATCCACATGTAGTCCTGGTGGAAGCCGTTGCGGTTGCACACTACCATAAGAGCCATGAAGAGCGCCATCGCAACTGACAGGGCTGACGAATAAGCCACGTGAGGGGCGGCATGGACACAGTGGAAGGTCAGCATGATGCCGCACACGATCACAAGTACCCCCATGAGCATGGTCAAGGAGCTCTGGTTCAGCCTGAAGAAGTAACGCTGGTATAGGCGCTCCAGTTTGCGGGACTGGAATTTTTTTGACTGGAACACCTGCACTACCCTGAGCCAGCAGTCTGCAGCCGTCACCACCCCTGTTGCCCCATTGGACCCGTCATCGCCCATGTCACCGCTTCCTCCATTACATCCCCCTTTCCTCCCTTTTAACGCGGAATCCTCAAAGCCCAAGTTGACCGATTTCAGCCCCACCCCTTCCCCGGGAGCCCCTACTCTTTTGCCGTAGTGGTCCTCCTGCCATCCGCAACGGACGCCGAAGTTGCCCCCGCCTCCCAGGGCCCCAGTCACCCCTCCGCGGTGGTGCTGATGGAGGGGCGCTCCAGAGGGGGGCTCCATAGCATCTGGGTCCCGCAGACAGCTCATGTAACGCGGGTTGCAGAGAGATGAGCCTCCTTTCCGTTTGGACTTCTTGCCATTGCGCTCCCCCCACGCAGTCTTGCGGTCGTCCACTCTTGCGACTAGGAAACCACTGAACCAGGACATTCTGTGTGAGCAGAGAGAGGAATGTTTAGTACAGCATCAGATGAAAGACAGATAACAGCTATAACACTGATACCACATGGGAGGACCATGTCCTCCTTTGACTACCTGTAGGAGTTGTTAATTTACCTGTTGGGGTTCTGGTACATGTCCCAGCCCTTTTCCTTGCAGCCGGTTCACTCATTTATCCCCGTGGACAAAATTTTGAAGTAGTGAGGAGGGGTTTGTAGAGGCCACACTGCAGGGCCACAGGGTGGGAGTGACTAGATGGGGTCAAAAGGCGCACCAGTCACTTCACAATGCTTCAGATGTTTGGGCCAGGGTCAGTGATCAGAGACCAAGGTTAGTGAGAAGATCAATCTCTGTGGCCAGGTCTATCTCCACGGCTTCTGCTGGGTCTAGAGGAAAAATCAAACACAGTAGATTTTATACAGTAGACTGTATAAAAGCCAATCCACAAATAGATCTGGGATGGTGTCATGGCTCAAATGTAAGCAGTAAGCAGATGTTTCAGGTGAGAAACATCAGATCATGATAGTAATGTGGATGTCTCGTACAGTCTATCACTGATGCCAACAGGCCTGACACACATTAAAATAGCTTGTTCACATATATCTACTTTATCCCAAATCTGACAGGAAATAAAATGCATCATTGTCCGCTAAATGCACAAAAATCCCATTTCCTGGATAACCGGACACACTTGAGATTTCGTCTCATAATGACAGACAGATTAATAGGAGAAGAACAAGCTACTTCCAAAACTATGAGGGAGGATATGACCCAAAATAGCTTGAAAGCTTGGGTTTCTTTAAGGTGAACAAGAACTTGCTCGATTTGACCCCCGTACAAAAACACACCCTCTAGTATAAACAGACAGCAGCATTTTGGAGTCAGTTGGGCTGAAGATAAAGAGTGACTCCTTCAAGCTCTGTCTATTATCACAATCAATGATAAAAGATGAGTAATAAATACACATAAATGCCACTGGACAACAGAACACTGTCAAGACAAATATCAAGACAGTCATGGGAAACACAGCATGACAGGATCTGTGGGCCCTGCAGCATTAAACCAAAACTTGTTGTAGAAATTACTAGAAAATCAAGCTCCTTCCCTTTTAGCAATATATAACATGTATCACAGAGATGTATGTAATTGTAGCAGTCGGTTGTTGCTGGATGAAATCTATGTGTAAAGATGCCCTGTGAGCACTGTGAATGAATTGAGTTTTATATTCTACTGTCCATTTTATCATAATCTTTAAATTAAACTTTTCCTAAAAACGTCTGCTGGACATTCCTGTCTGTTTGATATTGTAGACGGTGTTTGACTTTTTACTTTAGTTTTTTAAGGATACCATCAATGTATGAAAGTTTATATCTGATGGTATGTTTTATGGATATTGATTGTTAGGGGTGTACGATTCAGAAAATGTCACGATTCGATTCAATTCCAATTTTTAGGCTCACGATTCGATTCAATATCGATTTTTGATTTAAAAAACAATTCACAGTATGTAAATGTAGTTACTTTTCCCATGTGTGTGTGTATATATATATATATATATATATATATATATATATATATATATATATATATATATATATCTTCTACATCCCTTAGTACATTCATGTGGATTTATTTAGTATCTTTTATTGTCCATATTATTCATGTGGATTTGTTTATTTGTTATTTTAACATCCTGTTATGATGTATGTGTATGTTGTGTGTGATGTCTGTAAGCTACTGGGACCTTGAATTTCCTTGGGGATCAATAAAGTATCTATCTGTGGCCAGGTTGGCTCAGTGGGTAGAGCAGGTGCACATATACTAAGAGGCTTATGCCTCGACGCAGAGGTCCAGGATTCGAGTCCAACCTAAGACGATTTCCTGCATGTCTCCCTTTCTCACCTAGCTGTCCTATCAATTAAAGGTGGAAAAGCCCAAAAAATAATCTTTAAAAAAAATAAAGTATCTATCTATATATCATGTGATTGCAGGAGACATATAATTAAAAAAATATATATATATATATATGAATCGATTTTGAATCGGTAGAGCTTGAATCACGATTTGAATACGAATCGATTGTTTTGCACACCCCTATTGATTGTTATCTCTTGCCATTGTATGTGTAAGTAATATTGTAAGCCTGTGTGGATTGGATACCTTTGAGTGTATGACATCCGTTTGTGTATGATGAGTAGGGATGCACTTAGCCGATACTGCCCTTATTAACTGGACTGGGTTTCAACCAAATGAGACTGATCTACATTAAATACAGTTCTTTTGTATTTCTATTATGAGTTACATTAATTCAGTCATGGTGTGCCGCTGACTATACATTTGTAGTGCCATGGCAAACCTGCCTTCATGTTAACTCACAAGAGAAAGATGCCAATGAGTTTCACACAGCGAGGTATACAGATTGCAAAGTTGTGAAAAAGAGAGCACTGGTATTGGACTGGGATACGGTATCTGCAGATAACCTGAGTTGAGGTATCATATCGGGAGAGAAAAAATCAGATGGTGCATTCCATTTATGAGGCTACATTGTGGTTGACAGAAAATAATTAAAATATTCCCCTATTGGTATCTAGGGACTTACTTTCTTTGATATTCAATTGAAGGTGTATGCTGACATGGTCACATTTTATAGTATATATGTCTCCAATAGTAGGCTACTATAACGACCATACAGCTTTTTCATAATAGTAGTTAATATAATAATAGTAAGGTAGTGTGGTCTTTTTCGTCCTGATTGAATTAATCATCGACATAAGCCTGAGCAACTGCTACCAGCTGATCTTACCAGGCCTCCACACACCCTGAGCGCCACACAGTGCAGAGACACACAAACGCAACGCAGCCGCTGCAGTCGCTTCTGCCGCCGCCGCCTCCTCGACCTGCATTTTCGCCAGAGGCATGTTGTTGAAGCAAAAATAGCATTTCCTCGCTATATCTTGCCTGCATGCGTCTTCTCTGGCACGTATACCCCCCCCCCCCCACACACACACACACACACACACACACCTCCCCTCTTTCTCCTCGTCCCTGACTCCCCTGCACAAGGTCGACCAGCGTGTACCCATTTGCAAACGTCGCGGTGTTGCCACTCGCTTGGTGTGTGTGTTTGCATGGTACTTGGCTGTACTCTCCAGTTCCACCCACTAGCGTTGGGAGAAGGGAGGGGAAGCTGAGAAGGGAAGGCGGGGGTTACTGACTATTCCTAGGGGACATTTTCAACCGGACAGCCGCTACACTGGAGTTGCAGCCACAGACAGCGAACATAAAGTAATTCATTGTGGGCTTGATGTTAGACAAGTCCGAAGCTGTGTATATGCATCCATCTCTCTCTGTGGCTCAGTTGTCATCCAGATGATACATATGCGAAAATAAATCAAGCAATTCAAAATCAAAAAGGTAGGCTATGCATCGCGCTGTATGGGCATTTTTTTCATTTCATTGCATTATGTGCGGATGATATCTTTGCGATCCAGTGTATTAATGCCATGCACAGGCAGGCCGTGTGTAAGGGCCCGCATTCAAACAGCGCAGGCTTCTTGTTACATAATACCATGGCCTATGTGACAACCATAGCGGGGACCATAAAACCATTCCGTTGAGTCCGATAGTCCAGATTAAGACACAAATACGCCTCTGTCAGCGATGTATTTTTGTGCAAATGTCCTTCAGCCTGCAGCAAAGCAAATGCTCACAGTTTACGTGTAGCCTATTGACAAACATCAGTCTTGGGTAAATAAACAGATATAAACACGTTATTGCTGCTGCTGCTGCACATTCCTCAGCATCAATTGATGGAGGACTAGCGGTGAATAATACTCTAAACCCCATCATTCACAAAGCCAATGGGTTCGTATAGTGGTAAGACATGGAGATGTTTAAGTTTGAAGTGATGTTATGAAAAATTATCTGCGGCTGATGTGAATCATCATGAGCATCAGATGCAACCTGCAAACGGCTCCAGTCTCTTAATGTAGCCAATTAACACCCCCAGGACCGTCAGCTGTAATAAGAAACATAATGATGCAGCTCATCCTTCTCTCTCCCCCCCCCACAAAGATATGTTGTAATTGGCCGCCAGTGGAATGCATGTAGCCTACTGGCCATGTATCCTTTGCCACCAGCACCAGTGTGAAGCAGAGGCCTTACAGCAACTGTTGCCAGCTATGTCATTCACTCCGACAGACATGGTTGACAGAGTGGCAGATGCGTCTACGGTTCAGTGCAACAGCGTTTGAGACATTTGTGTGACAGGAGAACATATATTATATGTCGGCCTGCAGTGTGCAGCAGCAGTTACAGTCAGAAAAACGGACTCACCGTGTTCATCTTCTTTTTCTATTCCCCGACAGGACCGCAGCAGACAATCCGATTCGGTGTGGTTCTCGGTCGGAGCGGCCAGGGTGGAGGACCATAGCCTAACGTTAGCTGTCCAAGGATGGTCCGGTTAAATTGGTCACCCTGTGGTGGTGGATCTCCTCCTGTCGTCTTCTCGCTCCACTCCCTTTCCTCTCCTCCCCCTGACCCTCTCGGCTCCAAGCACCACTGTCAAGACGGGGGAAATACAAACATCACACTTCCGGTTATTCGGTTTTCAAATTAAAACCCTTCCAACCAGCAGTAGTGACGGAAGTGGACTATTCGCAACCCAACAAGCAATCACCTAAAGAAATCGTTAATGAAAAGATCAATACGTCCATATCTGCCCCCATGTCAAACGGCGGGAGCCTGAGCCACATAACCTCCTCACCAAAGATTAAAGATAATGTTGGCTTGTATTGCCTTTATTGATAGGACAGATTAATTCAGGAAAGTGGGAGAGAGAGGGGGATAACATGCAGCAAAGGGCCACAGGTCGGAACCAAACCCGCATCTGCTGCGACAAGGACTGGTGAGCTAACCAGACGCCCATGGTTAAATGTCTATTTCTAGTTATTTTTTCCTGTAAACTGTTCTTCTAACTGTGTGTAAGTGCATTCAGAGTCAATTTCCTTGTATGTGTACCAATAAAGCCGATTCTGATGAGAAATAAAAATGTGCAGGTCTACTCCACACAGCCATATCATTTAAAAATCTTAATATTTCCGTGTTACAGCAGGGCTTTCTCTCAGTATGTAATCAAACGATTGCATCGACCATATTGTGTTGCTTGTGGTGCTGTTCACCTCAATAGCCTTAATATTTCGGCTTTTAGTTTGAAATCAAATTCGACTTAGTTCCGGTGTCACGCTATTTAACTTTGGGTGAATTGACGCAACTCACCTCAGCCCAGGCGCGCCGTTGCTCACAGTCACACCACTCTCTCACTCTCTCATTCCCACTTTTGATCAGCACTCCCTCTAGAGGTGAAGCCGTGTCTGCAGCGAGCCCCTCATGTGGAGGAGGGACCAGTCAGCTGACACCTTCATTCTTTTTTACCTAGCCAAATTAAGTATTTAAACCTTGTTAGGCTGACATACAGCAGCAGTGAACTAAGTACTCAGATACTTTACTTAAGTAAAAGTAACAGTGTAAACGTACTCAATATGTAAATGGCCCCAGAGTGTTACATGTAAGGTCTCAAAAGATGATATGTGCCTCAAGCCTATTCGTGGGCTCAGTTGCTTAGTTTTGTCCATTTCCCTAGCCAGATAACTGATTAACATGTTGATACAATTTTAGTTTAAAAATCGAAATATTATAAGTCTATAATAATAATAATAATAATAATAATATAATAACCGCAGTGAATTTGTTAAATTAAACCAGACTCATTACAGGATCTGGTTTATAAGAAAAGTCTTATTTATTGTCAGTGTCTGCACTAAATCAGACATGATCGGGCCATGTTTACAAAAGGTGACAGGTGATAAGGGCCCTCTTAAAAACTGTGTTATACAAACAGAAATTAACAGATTACAGTGAAAAGGTTACAATGGACAAAAAATAGATAATAGTAATCAGGTGACCATCAGCGGAAGGCAGGGTGGTCAACATTAGCAATGAGGAATATCACAAACTAGAGTCAACCTGTGAGGCAGGTCAAAGGTGAATAACCTGTCTGCTTGAAAGGGCCAGGGGACTGGTGAGACAGGCTGGACTGCTCAGGAAAAGCAGTTTGGGAACTGGAGGCAGGTCCATTCAGGGGTCTGCCCAGATGCTGAAGCAACAGGTGAGGTTACTCAGGAAGATGGCACAAAGGTAGTCTGGCTCAATAGATGTACATTGCTGCGATATAGCCTGACATTGACGCGTCTCTCATACACGGATTACCCTCTCCATCTGCTATCTCCGCTATCTATTTTGCAAGGGCACCGTTACTGCATCCGGTTCTTGGCGCTGCCCAGGATGGTTGTGGCAATGCAAGACTAGGACAAAGGTAACCTGGCTCGAGACCTCTGAATCATCGGCCACATCTCCAATTTGTTGAGTAATTCAGATAGATAAATTGAGTTAACTTGATAGGCTGAATGAACAGAACAGAGTGGCAATTCAGCCTGATTACCAGAGCTGGTTAATGTGGCTCGGAAAAGGGAAGTTTGGGGTCCCCCCGGATAAGCGGACAAAGATGGACGGATGGATACCAGACAAGCACAAAGGAGGCAGACACCATGACTACAGAAATCCCAAAAAACTTTCTGGCACTTAAACCAGGCAATGTAGAAATCACAGAAAGCAGCAATCTTGACAGGGAGGCTGATGCTGACCACACTGACCAAAAACTGGATGGTGCTGGACCAACTGAACCAACTCCAAGCTTTGTTGCTTGTCATGCCCCCTTTCTCCCCTTTTCAGTCTGCCACTGCAGACTGTCATACACTCTTTATCTGTCCAATAAAAGCAAAAATGCCCAAAAAATGTTGATAGTGATAGTGTACTACTGTAGTCCGTTTTAGAGTTATATATAATATAACTCTAAAACGGATATATAATAATAATTTGGAGTAGGTGTTGAAGAAGTGTAAATGCAGTGGTGGAACGTAACTAAGTACACTTACTCATGTACTGTACTTAAGCACAATATATACTTCTACTCCACTACAATTCAGTGGCAAATGTTGTACTTTTTAACTCCACATTTAATACTTTAGTTACTTTGCAGATTCAGATTATTAATACAAAATATAATCAACAAATAAATGATGTATTAATATAATAATAATATAATAATAACAAAGGCTAAGATAAGACTTTATTGATTCACTTGGGAGGAAATTCACAAGCTAAAGTAATCAAAAGTAGCCCCACCTTGCATCCGCAACATTTAAATGATGTACAAATGCATCCATAATGTAATAATTAAATAATATACATTATTCTAAAATGGGCCAGTCAGCACAATGAGCCCTTTAATTTTGTTACTTTAAGTAGATTTTGATGCTAATACTTTTTACTTGAAAAGTAAGTAAGTTAGTAAGTTAAGACACATTTTGAATGCATGACTTTTACTTGAAACAGAGTATTTCGACTATTGCTCCTTCTTCCACCACGGGGAAAATGTTAACAGCTGACCCTACACAACATAAGGGTAAAGAAAGCACTCCGAGATTTAATGAAATGTGCGTAAATGCTCTCTTTAACACAGTGATTATTAATATTGTCCAAAAGGTCTGTGACGTGTAACGTTAACCCATATAATATTTACGGGTATAGCCTAGCTTAACTGTTTTGACTTAGCATAAATACTGGAATAGTGGAGAGATAGCTATCGTTAGCACTGTCAAAACTACAGCAGCAACAACAACTCTAATTTACATATGTATTTACATGTATTTTTAGGTGAAGAAATGGAAAACCTTGTAAATTAGTTTGAAGAACAGTTCATGTTAGTTAGCTTACTGCTTACCCACCGGAATTATTTCCTGACCAACTAGGTAAGTTAACGTTATGGCTGCAGTGGGGTCGTGTTTGCTAGCTAACAAACAAGTAAGTCTACGCAAAGTTAAATAACACCATTTTGGAGTTGGAAGTTGTATTTTTCACTTTATAACGTTCCACAGCCTAACTGCATACAGTCTCACTTAACTTAACACGTTTGGCCACTAGGGGCATCGGAGTGTCAAACCAACAGACACCTTCCTGGCTTATTTACGTTAGCCTTAAAAGTTGGTATGCTAACGTGTCAGCACCATTGACTGTAAAATTAATATTACAGTCTATGGTCAGCACATAGCGAACTGCCTAACGTTACTTACATCCAACAACAGACCCGACCGGAGCAACATCCCCATCGTGTTTCTAGGCACCTGATGAATGTAATGTTAGTGAAGTCCAAAATTCACAATCCTTTCAACTCCAATAACACCTGAGAAAATACCTGGGTCTTTTTTTCTTTAGCAGCTAGCTAGTTGCTAACTTAGGACAGCTCACACAAGTGTTGTCACAAATGTCTGATTAGGCCTCTAAGGACGGAGGTGGGAGTGTGTGCAGAGATCAGCTCACTCTCCTGGTAGTTTTGTTGCACCTGCTACTGACTATTTACAATATATCATTGTAATTAGTTTCTAGCAGTATGTGCTGTTTTTTCTTAAATATTTAAGTCTTTATTATGGACATGTACTACATTCCCAAGTGTACAATTTTGAGATACTTTACTTGAGTATTTCCATTTTATGTTACTTTATAGTTCTACTCCACTACATTTTGGAGGCAAATATTAGAGGCAAGTACTGTACATTTAGTACTGTACTAGTTACTTTGCAGATTCCGACTGTACAAAACACAAATCAACTAAGTTATGATTAAATAGGCTATTATAAATTAAGCTACCCAGCAGTATTTAAAGGAGCTGAAACTAACTATCTTTACCATTTGCAATATTAGTGATGCACACATTAATGCATCACTAATTATAATCCAATAATATATTTATTTCTTTTCTAAATGGAGCCATTTTGCATTATGGGTACCTTTTCTTTTTGAATAATACGTATGTAGCCTACTTTTAATCGAGCAAGATTTCTTACACTTTGGGCTATGATAACTTGTGATTGACATTTCTCACTATCTTCAGACTTTTTACAAACCAAACAATCAAGTAATCTAGAAACTCATCAGCAGATTTGTCCAATAATGTAATAATCATTAGTTGCAGACCATGTTGCAGACCTATACAAAGTTTTTTTTTTAAATAAATAATAGCTCCACCTCAACCAACTACAACAGTCACAGGGGGTATTTTTCTGCATTACTGCAGTACTTTTACTTTTAATACTAATACTAAAGTATATGTTCCTAATTATATGCAGGACTTGTAGGCAATTTGTAAGTGTAGAGTATCTTTACAATGCGACTGTGGTATTGCTACTTTTCCTTAAATAAAATATCTGAATACTTTTTCTTCCACCCCTCTTAAATGTTAAAAGAAAAGTGTTTTAATGATTATTGTATGTTTATCTGTTACCAAAAATCTCCCCTGTATTATGAATTCAAAGATCCACTCTTTGAAGAGCCCATACATATTTGACTGTGGTTGTTTGAATCCTCCTTTAACAAACAAATATTACACAAAAAGGGAACAGGGAACACGGTGATTATATAAACCAACATATTTAAAAAGAAAAAGAAAGTAGAAAGAAAAAAAATGGTATACTTGTCCCCTCTTGAATAGATTTTTGCGCCAGCTAAACCAACCTTGACACCCCCGGCAGAGACCACACATAGTACGGACCTGTATGGTTGTTCGAGCGATGACGCTCCAGTCTAATGGTTTATTTTAGCTCCGGCATTTTTCCTGCTCCCTTTACATTTTTACCCCCGATGTAGATTATTATTTTGTTTACCCTAGCTAGCTTTTTTATATCAGCTGGGCTCGGATACTAATCGCTTTTTTCCCCTCCTCCATATTTTCCGCTCATGCCGCTTCCCCCGCTGTCTTTACTGCATTTTAGATGTATTTTGTGTCCCTTGTTTCCTCCAATAACCCATGTCTGTGTGCATCCCGCCTCCCTGCGCTCTCAATAGATGGTGCAACTCAAAATGTCCAAATCGCTCGTAGATCCACTGTCTGCTGTGGAAACAGGCTCTCAATCGCACTATTTTCAGGTAAAAACACCACACTTATTACTCCTTTATTCACACATCTAACGAGTAAAGTGCGGGTGGGGAAAATGTTAAGCTAATGTCTTGCTACTTGTTGTTGAAATTGATGCGTTGCGATTTGGCAGCGAGCTACTTTTTAAAATATATTTATTTATTTGTTTTACCTCCGCCTTCACTGAAACTGCAGATTGATGCTTGATCGATGAAAGGCCAGTGGGTACGATCATCAAGTAGGCTCGCATATGGTTATTATGCCTCTCATACATAAACACACACACAGGATAAAATCTCCTTACATGTTGATACATTTGCTGCTTAAGTCTGATCAGGTCTTTTAATTCATTTTTATTATTTATTCCAATGCATTTATTTACACTAATATAGGAAACCAGCACATATCAGTAACATGAATAGCCTATATGTTTTATTTTATTGGCGTAAAGGTACAGGCTGAACATGACTCTGACTCACCTGTAGCCTAAATCTGCAGGGCCTGTCAGCACTCTCACTGCAACATCCACGCTGTCTTATTAATGGTTTGTGTCACAAGAGGCCTATAGGGAAAACCTGTCTCCTCTGTGCAGCTAGATTCATTTAGTCCTGAATTATATGTGATATTGGCAAAGCTACAGCTGATTTTACACAATTTCTCCCAAAATGTAGGCTTTTATTTTGTTAATATTACAAGAAAAAGCCTTAATCAGCATAGTGCAAACTGTTATCATGCTATCTTTCTATGTATCTTTCCTTATTCTTTCCCCCTTGTGTGTCTCTTTCATCACAGCTGCCCAGGAAGTTACCTAAACGCAAGAGCCGCTTCAAACGCTCAGATGGCAGCACGTCTTCTGACACAACATCCAGCTTCGTCAAACGGCAGGTAAAACAAAAGCTCCCGGAGCCATTTGTTGGCTTTCTTTTTCCTTATTTATGCATGCATTGTAGGCTACATCATGCAGTGGTACATCACAGTCACAGGCTGATTACCACACTGATTTGTCAGTGGGAGGGAAGAGCTGTTGCTTCTATGGAAAATGTAGGCCATGTTGTACTCTAAAGTCTGAATAAACCTGTAAGAGTTTAAGATGCTTTTTCAACGGAACAGGTGTCTCTGCATTGTTTTGTTGGCATTGGTGCAGCGCCTATGTATTTTTCTCAGGTTTAAACTATTGCTGGGGAATCAAGGATCCTCTTTTGAACTCACAATAGTTACAAAAATACATGTGTAGGTCGGTATTTATTATCGTGTTATACAATACATGAATTTTTCTGCTCTGCAGTTTTATCCAAAGAGCTGCCTCCTTAGTTTCAGTTGTTTTTTTTGCCCAGTAGAGAGCAGCAAAATACTTGAAAAATGGCAGTGAGTTACATCAAAATCCCAACACATGAGATTTGATGGTATCTGAGACAAAACTCTAACAGATATCTGAGCCTCATGGTGTAACTGCAGGACAAGACAGTTTAAATGTACCTCTATGTGTTTGTTTCTGAAGATGTATTTGATTTGATTTGGGTGTCAGGCTTTTAGTGTCACGGAGAGTCTAGCAGAGGGGAGAACTTGATCCCTGTACAAATTAGTTTGTGAGAAATCAAGAGATTTCACCGGGCCACAGAAGGACTGTGCATGCAGAGCTTATCCCAAACTGCTGCTAGATCCCGAGGTTCACGAGCCTCGACACATCAAAGAGGGAAAGTCAGGAGTTTGGAAGGAATCAAATATCCCTCCTCAAAAGGAGCCTGATGTTTCCTGCAGGCTTTTACAACGTCTGTAGAATATGTCTCAAGTATCCATTGAGTCTGGATCAGTTCATCTAGAGCTGAAACGATTAGAGCAGAATAGATTAGAATAGAATAAAACTTTATTGTTCAGCACTGTGGAATATTGTCTTTGGCCTGTCTGGCAGTTCATTAAAACATTAAAGCACACACACACACACACACACACACACACACACACACACACACACACACACACGTCACATAACACGATTGACAGTATGATATAGTTGATTAATCAATTAGTTAATAGACAGAAAATGAATCTGCAACTATTTTGATAATTAATTAATAATTTTAGGTCATTTTTCAAGTAAAAATATAAAAACCCTTCTTAGTTGTGAGGATTTGCAGACTTTTGTTTTACAAAACAAGTGATTTAACGTCAACCTGGACTCATGGAAAGAGTCAATTTTTGTAAGCCAAACATTATTTTTTATTTAAAGGTAATTTTTTGGGGGCTTTTCCCTTTATTTTGAAAGTGGATAGACATGAAAGGGGGAGAGAGATGGGGGGTGACATGCAGCAAAGGGCAGCAGGTCGGATTCGAACCCTGCGTTGCTGCAGGACTATTACTAGGTGAGCTAGAGGTCACCCCTTAAACCAAACATTGAATCGATTTTTTAAGAAAGTAATTATCAGATTAATCAATAATGAAAATAGATGTTAGTTGCAGCGTTTAAACTAGGGATGCACCAACACCGATATCGGATATCAGGCCGATACTGACTCAAGTAGCTGGATCGGCTATCGTGACAATGGGGCCAATCTATTCCATTCAATTCTTTATTATTATTTTATTAATAATACATTTATATCTATGCAATAATTTACTACATTTTGTTTTACAAAGTTAGGAAAGCGTTGTTTAAGTCAAGCCTGATGTTTGCTTACACACAGAATGATCACAGTCACTTCCACACAGTGAGGCATAAAGCTTATTAATTAAACCAGTGTTTCCCACACATAGACTAATTTGTGGTCACACACAATCAACACCGGCCGCCAAATATTGCGTTTCATTATTATTATTTTTTAAAGCTATTTAAAACACGCAGTGTATTCGTTCAGCTGCATGTCCTTTCACTGCTCTCCTCTGTCTCTCTGTCACTTTCACATAGGCTACACACACACACACACACACACACACACACAGCCCCTCCCCTCCGTGCACACAGCGTCTGTCTCCATGAAAACGAGAGAAAACGGCTGGCGAAATTCACAAGTTCACGAAAGGTTGGTAGCTTGTGAACACCTTTACACAATCACACATTAAAAAGTGCTATAAAAATATTTTATATTCTAAATACAATGTTGTCAGTGTGTTAATGTTGGAGTCCCGACCCGACTCTTAGCAAGCTTGCGCCTGCTTTAGAAAGTTAACTAGTCACAAGTTTGCGGTAAAATACAGTTGCATTGTCGAGGTCAAAACACTATATGTAGCAGCTGTGAATCAAATAATTTGCTTTAAATCTCATTTGATTATCGATTAATCATTTAAAGTGAGAATGTGTAACTTTTGAAAAAAGAAATAATTCAATCCTCCTCTTACAAATAAAAAGGTAAACTCATAAGCTCTGTTCCGCACACTCAGATGTTCACAAGGGCCCAATGTGATATCTTTGTATTGCTTGTTTTTTCACTTTATACTGTAGACCAAGCAGATATCGGCCAATTAGTTGATAATGAAAATAATTGTTAGATGCACCTTAATATCAACTGTTGCAGTTATATTCAATATGTCAATTTATATTCGAAATAAGAAAAAAGCTTAGCAAGCCTGCTGTTCAACATTCAAAACTGATGCATATTAAATAAATAATCTTAGTGAAATAACATTTAAACAGTTTGTTTAATGTTTTGTCCACTGCAACCAATGATTATTTTAATTATTATTATTTTCATCCCCTTGATTAATTGTTTAGTCTATAAAATGTTATGTGGAAAAGTCGTGAAAAACGGCCATCACAACTTCCCAAAACCCAAAGTGACGTCCTTGAATTGTTTGTTTTTAGTGGCCAACTGTCCAAAACCATAAAATAATTAATTTACTATCATATATGATACAAATCCTCATATTTGAGAAGCTAGAACCAGCAATTGTGCTTAAAAAATGACTCAAAATTATCAATTTTCTTGTTTTTGCAGCTCAAATCAAAATGTAGTTGAGAATTATGTGTGAAATGATGTAAAAGTAGTTGAAACACTTTATGATCAAAATAAAGTTCCACATTAAAATTCACTCATCAGGTTTTAAGGACTAGAGGCATGATATTTCTTTTCTTATCAGAACGAGTCCTTGCAAGCATTATGAAAAATACCTCAGTTTCATGCTTACTGTAGCACCATTAGTGTGATGGAATGTGGAGCAGTCTAACTGAGAGATGTTAGTGAGAAGGAGGAGGGAAAAAAAAGGGCTGAGCAGACATCTTCTTCAGGCGGGGACATTAGTTATCCTGATCGGGGAGCTTAATGACAATCTCCAGATTTCCTGAGAATATTGCACGGCTTAAAATATTCATGAAGCTCATTTTGAGGGCCTCAGGCGATGTGATGTGTGGGTTTATTGTTCACACAAGCACCTTTTAGTTTCTTTTCTATCATTATACCTTCTCTCTCTGCACGCAAAACAGGCACCCTGCACCCCAAAGGTGATATGATAAAGTGTTTCATGCAGAAGGAGTAGATTTGTGATAGGGGTGGGGTGTCTATGGAGGTGCAGTGGAGTATGACTCATTTCTGCAGCAGGATACAATAAGCAGTATGCTGCCATAAGTGTGGATATATGTACTATATGTAGGACATGAGGGGTTGAAACAGGAGGACAAATCTTGAGCTGTGTGTTGTGATTATGTCAGCTTTTGTTTTCTTTTCCACCTGTGCATGTTAAATTGGACTTAATAACCAAGAATGGGATGTAAATTTAGAGAGGGGGTTTGATCAAGTGACGCAAAAAGCTGCGTTGGTTGTGTGTGTGTGTGTGTGTGTGTGTGTGTGTGTGTGTGTGTGTGTGTGTGTGTGTGTGTGAGGATGGGATGAGGTGGGGTAAGAATAGAAAAGAGGTGTTGCCCGGCTCCAGTGCAGGTCGTCCCTGGTTAGGGGATGGGACACAGGACAGTCTGTCTGCATTTTACAGCATGTAGTGTATAGAGAGAGGGAGGGACGGACAGCAGCATCACCACATTAACTGAGTAAGTACAAATGACTCTCAACACAGTCAGCGCCTTCTTCGCCCCGTATGAAACCCCTTCTCTTCCCGTCTCCCTCGTTCATCTCTTTGTAGCATTTCCATCGTATTGTCGCCGCTCCTCTCTGTGTCTTTTCTTTGTCTTCCTCGCCTCCCCCTTTTCAAAAAAGCTTTTGTTTCTTTCATTTCTTTACCTGCTTTACTTTTTGATTGCCATGATCCTGTGTGTGCGCTCTTCACAGTTCCTCGCTGACTCTCGTGATTGATCTATTTGACACACAGTATGCCTGATCTTGACTTTGATATTGATGTAACCACAGAGTGATTCATTGCATTGTGTATCAGAGAGCTCTGTGTATATGTAACTTGCTGACATTGAATTATGACCGCAAAGTTAATCGAACACCTTTTGAAATGGGATATTTGGCTACTGGATTTCCAAATCACTGGAGCTTGCAGGGTTTTTTTGTGTTTCAGCCTCCTGAATAATGTATTCTGCTGTTGTGCAGAATCTCCTTCCTGCAAATAAAGCCAGAGAACTTTGGTTTTAGCATTAGCATGCACATGATTTCAAATAACATACTGTTTTGTGCATTTTAAATCCATTTATTGCGAATAATATATATTCAACATTACATCATTTTGAGTTGTGTCTTTCCTGCTATTTAGGTACCCATTGTTGTTGGCCATGCTAGCATTGTAGCTCCAGGCATGGCAACATTGATCTGGCGGTCAGTTTACCACTTTGGTCCAGACTGAAATATCTCAACTATATGATGTTCTATACAGACATTCATGAATCCCAGACAATGAATTGTAATAACTTTGGTGATCCTGTAATTGTTCATTCAGCGCCATCATCAGGTCAAACGTTCAATTTCTCCAATACTTTGGTTTATGAGCAATGCTAAACAATGCTAAGCTAGTACAGTGAACATGGTAAACATTATACCTGCTAAACATCAGCATGTTAGTATTGTCATTGTGAGCATATTAGCATCCATAGCATGCATTCATTTAGCTGAAAGCACCAGTGTGCCTAAAGTGGCCAGTATGCTTCAACAGAACTGCTTGTCGGACCGTTGAACATCTTCAACCAGTTAGTCTGTTCGTATAGTCTCGCATTGCCAGCCCTTTCTCTACAGCGCTGTGGAGTAAGGTCTGGCTACACAACATATACATTCCGTTATAGGAGAAAAAAACACTCAGTTTGCATTTTTTTAAACCAATCAAAATGGTCTTGGGCGGCGCTAAGCTCCACGCAGCAACGGTGGCTCTGCAAAATGGTCTTGGGAAGGAACTTGTTTTGGTGGAACATTTGCACCCCGCAAAAGAAAATGCCACATACAATATTAAATGTTCACATATAGTGAACATACTGTAGTTAACTGTTCACACAATACAGTAACGTGAGCTATTTAAATTAGCTGGATACATGGTTAAACGTAATTTGCTCTTACCAGTGTATCGCCGTGTGTATTTTGTCCATAGCAAATCCCCACCAATCTGTCCCTAAATGTCCCAGTTAGATAGTAAATGCCGTAAATATATTCTTTGTAAATCTTTACAATCATGCCCTTAGAGAACCAAGCAGGCCTGCCTTGTTGCATGATCCAAATGTTCTTCAAAACTTGCCATTTTCAGCGTGTAGCTGGCTAGCACAAAGTTTGTTTTTTCCCGAAGGGAACGGAGTTTGATGTTTGACAGTTTTGTTGTTGATCCAGACTAGGGTTTGTATAATGTCTACTCTGTACTGTTAGGAGGGTAGACTGGTTATTGGTTCACCAGTATTATCAGCTGATACTTAAAAAAACAGATGTACGATATGGACAAACTTTTAGCTGATAAGGCTCTAGTTAATTACGTATATATGACAATGACAGAAAGGGCAATAAGTATCTGGAGTATTCCATAGTTTGACATTACCTAGAACTGGTGTGGCCCTTGACCAACAAGCACTTTGTAAGCTGAGCTGTGCTTTTATTTAAACTTATTGTTTATAAAGCAGACACACTCCAGTTTTTTCCTTCTTTTAAATTATCTAAAAGTTGTCTAGAAAGACGTGCTGCTGGCACTACAAAGTAGAGGACTTAAAAACACTAATCTCCATGTAATGCTGCATGACTGTCAGACCTAACTTTAGTGAGCTTAAAGCAAGTGAATGACAACAAGTCAACCCAACCCTGTCAACATCAGCTCCCTTTGGTCCAGTAGAGCTTTCCTTAAATATCCAATAAGTAATTTTTGGACTATAACAATTGGAGGTACTTACATATATAACTGAGTAGTTAAAGTTATAAATAAAAGGGTTCAAAAACATTATTGATATAAACTAATGTAACTTAAAGTGGTGATTTATATTAAGAATGGATGAAATTTGGATTTTGGACACAACAGGCAGTTGTACACTACCCGCTCAGCACCAAACAGCAGACAGACACAGTTAGTGGCTAGCTGGTGAACATAGTGGAGCATTTAGCAGCTAAAGAGCCAGATGTTTCCCTCAGGAGTTGGTGGAGAGCAAACCAGAGCTAAAAGGAGAAAGAATATTGAACTTCTTGACTTGGATTCATCAGGTTGACACAAACACCACTCCAAATGAATGCTAAAGTTGCTCCATGTCTGCTGGATCTCTACAAACTGTTAAACCAGTGAACAATGTATCAGTAAGATCATAGAAATCCCCTGCTGTTCTGTCCCAAGATTAGGATGACTTGGTCCTCTCGAGGACTCGACTAGCTGGATGACACACTTCCTTGTTGGCCCCTCCCTGTGGAGTTGAGGCCATCAGTGTTGCAGTGTGTAAAGAATAATCACAGAATAGGAAGGAACAGAGTTAAATTTAGCCCCCAGGCGGGGACATTAGCTGTAAAAAAAAAAAACACTAAAAGAAAACTAAAAAACAAGACATCCTCAGAGCAGACGATAAAGATGTACTCAAATCATTACACTCTGCATTGCAGCTCAGCTTCACCTGCAAAATACACTGTTTTCTGTTCAGTTACATTTGTGGTAACACTGTTTTGTTTTAGTATTTGACAAGTAGCCAGTGTGCAGCAAAGGTCCACAGCCTCATGTCCAAACATTAATAATGAACAGCAATCACAGCCCAGGAAGCTCTCTGTGTTCTAACATCATGAAACAGCTCTCTGACATAACGCCTTTCACTTGCACCCACCACCATATTTATTCCACTTTTATGTCTGTGTGTGTTTGAGCGCGTTCCCAGTGAAGACAGGGAAACCGTCACAGTGAGAAACATTCTGATTCATGTCTTTATCAGGCTCTAGCGCCGTCCTCTTTATCAGCCAGGTATGCAACTCTCTGACCGCCTCTATCTGTGTGTCTCTGTCTTCTCGTGCCCCCATCACCGCCTCCCTCCTGCTGTGTTTTCCCTCTTTTCTTCTATCTGCGATGAGGATAGATATCTAGGTCTCACTCCACTCCTTCATAGCATTTTATTATGTTCTAATCTCATCTTCCCCTCGAGATAGCCTCGCTTTATCTTGTCGTATAAATCGTTTATACACTCTCTCGTCTCTCCATCACTCAGTCACTCTCCGTCCTCGTAAACATCCTTCTCTTTTCAGTATATCTTGTCAACGATATTCAACAACCCCCCACACACACACACACACACACACACACACACACACACACATACACACACACACACACACACACACACACACACACACACACACACACACACACACACACACACACACACACACACACACACACACACACACACACCACCACCACCTCTTCTTTCTATCTTTCCCGTTCTTCCTCACCCTCCTTTTCTCTCTCGGTGCTGCTCTGGCACTGGTGCAGTGTTGCCTTGCAGAGCTTCTGAGTGCTAGAAATCAGATCTAGTTATCTAACATAGACACACACACACACACACAGGAAAAAAATAAACGAGGAGAGGTGTTCGCTTGCCATTTCTCTGGGGCTTGAAGTGGTAAAAATTATTTTGGATTATATGTATGCATTCTGAAGTGCAGAGAAAGCTAAAGGTGGTGGTTGTTTTTCATGTCTGGGCACTTCTTTTTTTCCGTATTTTGAGCCTGAATTTCCTTTTGTTGTGCCGTTTGCTAATTGGTCCTCCAGAGGATTCGTTTGTATATGTTGGCAAGATGGATGACCAGGACTAAATCTCTGCACTCTGGAGGAGAGGACAACCAAAGTGAAAACTGTATTATGTGCTGTTTTTTAGTTTCTTTACACCTTGCTTTATTTGCAAGAATATGTTAGTTACCTTTATCTGAGTGTTTTCTCGTCTGTCTCATTCATCACTTTTATTCTTTTTCTTTCTTGTTTGTCTCCTGTCTCACCTCTCGCTCACTCTCTCTCTGTTGCCTGACTTGGGTTTGTTTTTGCTGCAGCAGTACTCTTTACTGACAGATTCAAGACTGAATTGCTTCAGAGAAGCCAAATAGATACCAAATATAGGAGAGATCACACACCAAACTAGAACACCACTTCATATTCTTCTCCTTTTCATGTTCTTCTCTTTAGAAATCAGCATCATGGTTACTGTCTTATTCTCACTATTGATTGAGTATTTGTTTTGGCTACAAAATGCCTATAATAATTTACCAAAGTCCATGGTGTTATTTTCAAATATCTTGTTTTTTCTTGTTAACCGTCAAAAACCTAAAGACATTTAGGTTACCTTTTATTTAAGACAAATAAAGGCGAAATGACTTCACATTTGAAATGCTGGAACCAGTGATATTCTGCCATTTTTGCTTCAGAAAAGATTTGAACGATTATGAGAGTCAATTAAATAACTAATCGATTCAGCTCTACAGCTTCTGACACAGACATTTAAGTAAATAACCACAGGAAACTTAAATAAAAGGTAGCAGCAGCACCTACGAAGCGATCTTCACCATTTTACTTTGTGTAAAATGTCTCTTTGTGTGCTTTTATCTGTCGCTTTTAAGCATACCGTGCTAGCCATCCCTGGGATGTGTCCTTAAACCTCTTACAATGAAAAATGATAAGCAGCATATATTTTGCTAATGAGGAGCTGTCCTTGGAGAATAAACATGGGGAACAGAGGATGTATATGTGCTGCACTGTGGGGGATGATGGAATGGATTGGGGCCAAGAAGGAGAGAAGAGGAAGCAGTTGCCTCCTTTGTGCTATATTTGGTCTACCAGAGGATGGCTGGTGTGGGAGAGCAACGCATTGTGTTGTAGATACATGAATCTGTTCATGAATACAGACACGTATTTGCATGCACACCTGCACACAAAGACTACAGAACAGAAAGACAGATGAAATCATGAACAGCGACAGTAGATCTACCTATGTAACCTCATAGTTGTATGCCTCAGTCATCTTCACATGACTAGATGGTCCTAATGTAAGAAATGATTAATTACGGTACAAATAATATTTCCACCTCCGACTCTCTCCTGACAGGGGTCGGCTGATTCGTACACCAGTAGACCGTCGGATTCAGACCTGTCAGCAGAGGAGGACCGCGAGGCGTATCGGCGTGAAGCCGAGCGCCAGGCACAACTGCAGCTCGACAGAGCTAAGGTACGTCATACAGGGATTTACACTACTACAAACTGTAGTGTTTTAACTGTTTTATAAGTCAAAATATGGAGAGGTGAAGTCTGGAGTCACGTGTAGGCCTCTACTGCTCCAGAAGAACTTTCATACATGTCTCATACCTCCCGAATGTACGAAATATGGAAAATTGTCTCCCAGTGTTTGTCACTGTTACACACTACAGGATGATCCAGTCTCAGTCACAAAGACCAGTAGAGTTGCTGTGAACTGACCTCTACTCTAAACTTACTATCTGTAAAGAATTATGAACCAAAGACATAATTTAGTCAAACAAAAGAGTTTAAATCTACAGTACATCAACAGCCAAAATGCTGTTTTTAGTGTAAACCAGAGGTGGGAAACAAATTGTTTTGCAAATCTCAAGTAAATCTCAGATCTTGGCTATAAAGTCCAAGTGCAGATCAACAGGTCCCATGTCAAGTCCAAGTCAGAGTGGATCAAAGTATATGTGTTGTCAGAAAAATAATGAGTTGATTAGCTGCACTCTTTTTAGTTAGTGTAATTTTTCATCTTTGGGCTTAGGGCAGATATCAAGTCAAATCAGAAGTCTAAAGTCAGCAGATTCATGACTGAAGTCCAAACCACATGTTTGTACTGCAGTTTCCAACACTGACAAGTGTTTTTCGTATTGTTTGTACAGTCCAAACCTGTAGCGTTTGCAGTAAAGACGAATGTGAGTTACTGCGGAGCTCTGGATGAGGACTGTCCTGTCCAAGGAGCTGCAGTCAATTTTGATGCCAAAGACTTCCTGCACATCAAAGAAGTGAGTGATTATCTGTTGTTATTGGTGATGCACACCTTCATTACATTAAAACAAGATATATGTGACATGGTTCTGTTTTGTCGTATTGAACTTAACAGAAGTATAATAATGACTGGTGGATCGGCCGGCTAGTAAAAGAGGGAGCAGACATCACCTTCATCCCCAGCCCTCTACGACTGGAGGCGATGAGACTTAAGCAGGAGCAGAAACAAAGGTCAGTTAATAGTATCAAACGTCTCAGAGGACTCATTTCCACAATATAAGTTTGATCATTTAGTGTGTTGTTGTTGCAGGAAAACAGGGGGTAACTCCTCGAGTTTAGGGGACATGGTGACTGGGAGTTGGAGGACCACACCGCCATCTGCAGGTGAATGTAAGTATTACAAGTCTTTCTCTTATTTATGCTGGAACAAAGGACAGACTTTTTCCTCTGCTGTCTTCTTCTTTCGTATTTCTTTTATTGATTGTTATTTCCTTGTTTTCACAAGCCAAACAGAAGCAAAAACAGGTAGGTTTTGATACTTTAAGATGACAGCATCATCAGTTATAAATACACAGTTTTTGCCTTTTTTACTTTGAGGGGCGTTTCAGGGTATCTGCAGGTCTTGAAAAGTCTTGAATATTTGTCTTGCCTGCTATAGACTAACATTAGTTATATATTTCATGAACAAGCTGTTGGGAGACATTATACCTATATATTACTTCTTATACAGTATATCTATAAACTACAAGTGTGACGGTGGATTGTGCATGTGCAAGGCTGTTTAACCGTTAACCGTTATTATGTATTATTATTATTTTGTTATTACTGCTAGTCACAGTAGCTAGGAAGCTCATCGTCTCATAATAGGCAAGTATCCATTTAGCAAATAAATGGCATACTGTGAATCAGTCGATTAGTTTTTCTGCCACTTATCTGGGTCCAGGTCAAGTTAGTGGATTAATAATATTACTAAGAATCATATACAGCTAGAATGTACTGACATACATGTGATATAAATGTTGATCAATTCATGTACTTATTAAATAAGTATAGGCCTTATTGCCCCTACTGGTTTTACATCATTTGTTGACTGTTACGACCGTGAAAAGGTTATTACATTTAATTCTAAGTGGTACTTAAAAGTCCTCAATCTAATTTGATTAACTCTGCTGAAACCCTGATAAATTCTGTTTTAGCTTTTCACAACAAACAAACCCAACCCCCATCATTTCTAACACCCGCGCTCTCTGTTCTTCATCCCCCTCCCCTCGTGGTCCCCTATTTCTGGCAGGAACACGTTCCTCCCTACGACGTGGTGCCCTCTATGAGGCCGGTGGTCCTCGTGGGACCATCGCTGAAGGGCTATGAGGTCAGCCTCCCCCATTTCACCTCCAGCAGACAGAGAATGACTCTCACTCTTTTCGCTGATAAAACTGTTCCTGCATTGCTGCAATTTGTTGTCTGAGATACTAAGGCAGAGATATATATATAATTTTTGGGCATTTTAGGCCTTTATTTATATAGGACAGCTGAAGATGAAAGGAGAGAGAGAGAGGGGGGGAATGACATGCAGCAAAGTGCCGCAGGTTGGAGTTGAACCTGCAGCCGCTGCATCTAGGATGAAGTATATACATATATATATATATATATATATATATATATATATATATATATATATATATATATATATACCAGGTGAGCTAGCCAGGCACTCAGGCAGAGATATTTTACTTCTGGAACCTGTTCATTACATATTCTATTAATCTTAAAATTGTACCTATTATTTAACTTATTGTCTTCTTATCTCTGTAAAGGGCCGAGCCCTCAAAGAGGAAAGTTTTAATACAGCATACTCTTTCTCGGGTATATTTTGATAGAAAAATGAATACTTCTACAACTTTACATTTGCATACAATTTGCAATTGTCCCACTACATTTATTAATTAATTTGTTATCATACAGATCATTTATGATAGATTTTAGATATAAAGATTAAGACTAGAAATGATGTCCTGGAAAATGCTTAACTTATTATCCAATCAGAAAATTAGGATATGAATTTATTTGATCAGAGATTGATTACAAATACAGCATACATACATACAAAACATGCATTGTGTTTTCAGTGGATACTTTAGTACTCTTACTCAAGTAATTCTTTTCATGCCTACTTGTACCTTTTCTCAAGTTCTTGTTTTTATAAAGTAACAATACTTTTACTTGAGTACACTTTTTGAGTATTCTACCAATGTACTGTCATACATTGAAAGAAGATTGTCTTTTATCTGGTTGTTTTGGTATCCTGACGTTAAATCAAAGCAAACCATAATTTATTTTGGAGTTCTGTTTAAAAAGTCTGTCTCTTACCTCTCATCTTCCCACCTAGGTGACGGATATGATGCAGAAAGCTCTTTTTGACTTCCTGAAACACAGATTTGAGGGAAGGTCAGTAAAATGGAGTGATTAGAGAATAATCTCCGTAGACGTAGAATGTTGGGCCTTCAATAAATCTGATCACAGCATATTTTTCCTCTCTATATTTGCGGCAGAATCTCAATCACACGTGTAACTGCTGACCTGTCTTTAGCCAAGAGATCTGTCCTCAACAAAAGACCCATAATGGAGAGATCCAACACTCGCTCCAGCCTAGGTGACTAATGTCAGCATGAAAACTCCTGAAATCTTTGGGAAGAAAGAAGCAATGAGTTTAAACTAAAAATCTAACGTGTCTTGTCTGTGCAGCGGAGGTTCAGAGTGAGATCGAGAGGATATTTGAACTCGCCAAAACCCTGCAGCTGGTGATTCTGGACGCGGACACCATCAACCATCCCGCACAGCTAGCCAAAACCTCCCTCGCACCCATCATAGTCTATGTGAAAGTTTCCTCACCAAAGGTACAGTAAGTTACTTCACTTATGGATTTTAGCTGCCTCATCTTCCTCAACCTTTAACGATATCTTTACCTTTTTTCTCTCAGGTGCTCCAGAGGCTGGTCAAATCCAGGGGAAAGTCTCAGAGCAAGCACCTGAATGTGCAGATGATGGCTGCAGACAAACTCTCTCAGTGCCCCCCGGTGAGTCCAGGGTGTCTTTCTAGTGCTGTACTGTTTGGTTGTTCCTAATCAACCTGGGCAATATGAATATCTTTTATGAACATACTTAGTTAGTTGATGAATAGGAAGAAGGAAGGTCCAGATTGAAGAATGAATAGTGAATAGTCCAGAAAACCATTAGATGCCATTAAATTGTATGTAGCCATTAAGGGAGCCCATAGGATTAAGCCTACTGACTTCGGTGATCCCCTGACTTTTTCTCCAGCACCACCATACAGTTGACATTTTTGGTCTTTATTAAAATACCTCAACAACTATTGGATGGATTGCCATAAAATGTGGTATATGCATTGTCAAAGGGGTGAGTGTGAGGCAGCAATGGAAGGACCTAAATGCAGACAATGCAGACCAACAGCAACAGTAAAAGTTCAGGGCGTTATCGCAAAAAATAAAAGTACATGAGTTCACTGGCATGGGTAGAAAAGTACAAACAGAAGTTGTATTGAGTCCATGGGACAGCAGGAATGGTGCAAGGAAAAGCGCAGGCAGGTAGGTACAGACAGGGTTCAGATACAGGTCCAGGTAACCGGGTATCGGATACAGGTACAGGTCTAGGTAGTCTCGCTTTGCCAGACCCTCCTCCAAAACGCGCTGAAGGAGGGTCTGGCTACTCCACATAGCATTCAGGGATGGGAGGGAAACGTGCTCTGGTTTAATCAGATTGGACAGATAGTCTAGCTAGCTGTCTCAATTTACCCTGCAGAGATCTGTGGAGCAGTTAACAATAGTCATCATAAATCCACCCAATTTAAAATTCCAACACAAAGAAAGCGAAAGGAAACGGAAAATACATACATCCGGCGGAATTTCCTACAGCACCGGAGCAATATAGACCAAGATCTAGGTAACAGAGGCTCGAAAGCAATGACCCTACCTAAGCCATAAAACCACATTAAGTGAATGTCACTTCCCTTAAATTGCATCCCCGGTTCCTCCACTTGCTTCCCTTCCTCGCGTCTTAGTCCATCCCACCAAGGAAGAATGAGAGAGACGGAGGAAATCATGGGAGGAGAGAGGAAACGAGGAAATGTGTTTTTAGAGGGATGAGACGTCCTTTCCTCTGGAGCGTCACGTCAATTTGTCAGCTGTATGGGCAGAGTTAGCAATGTCCATCTGCACGGATTCCGGGAAGGCTGCTCTCGTGTGCCATCGCTCCTCGGGGTAGAAATAAGGGCTTTAAGAAGGCCTCCACGAAGGAGGGACAGAGCCACGTCCCGTTTGACCGAGGAGCTATCACATAAGGGAAATGAGGTGCACCTACGGATGATCGGACAGGAAATGAGTGGAAATGGGCAGGTTCACTACTGCAGAGCTGATGAGGGAAGGTAGAAAAGTCTGAGGGCATCTGGTGGACAGGTAAAAAATGACAGTTTAGTTAGGGTAGTGGGAATGTGGCTGGAGGGATTGAGGCAGAATGTGACACACATTCATTTCCCCCAGAGAATGAATTATAATAATTTTGATCCGCTGACCTTTTTATCCAGCTTTCTATCTTTTTTTTTTCTGACCGATCTGGTCAGATAGTGTAACAATAATATGATCTTTACAAACATGATAAAAA
The DNA here is from genome assembly GCF_031162955.1 of Sander vitreus. NCBI lineage: Eukaryota > Metazoa > Chordata > Actinopteri > Perciformes > Percidae > Sander > Sander vitreus. Next base: position 23,250,903 of record NC_135861.1, on the reverse strand, counting down.
AAATACTACTTCCGTGGATATATTTGCCATTACATAATACGCTGTTTGCCAAGCTGTACACCTTTACAGTGAACTTTTGTACCACACAATGTTGGCAGCTGCTTGAGGTGAAATTATTTCATTTTTCTTTTTGTTTATTTGCAGGATATGTTTGATGTCATTTTGGATGAAAACCAGCTAGAAGATGCATGTGAGCATTTGGCTGAATACCTGGAGATCTACTGGCGTGCCACTCACCTCCCAGGCAACACCCCTCTTAACCCCTTATTGGAGAAGAGTCTAATGACCCCGCCTTCTGCCATCTCGAGTCTACAGGTGAGTTTGTCTAAATCTGTTTAAAAAGCACTGTTTAAATACTGTTTTAAGACTCTTTAAGTAGGAATCCTGTTTTGAACATGTTGAATGGTGTCACTGTCTTTACCAGCTCTTCCCATCTCAGATTCTCACTCCTTTGTTTTGATTTGATTGTCTCCGGTTGTCTTGTCTGTCCTGTCACTCATCCATGCTTAACATTTTTGCAGTTTTCTGAAACACAGGAATTAATTGAGTGACCGCTTACAAAATGGGGTGAGTAGTAGGGTTTATATATGTATGTATATATATATATATATATATATATATATATATATATATATATATATATATATATATATATATATATATATTTATATTTGCACTCTAAACCCCAACAATCCCCTCTTACGCACCTGTACACAACACAGCGGCTGAGACAGTGAATGAACAGCATTTTATTCATTCAGATCTCACCACAGAAAAGATTATGTTTTTTCGTCATGCATCCTGCCTCCTTTCCTTTAGTTGATGGTCTCAGGTGAATCACTGCTCCACAAGGAAGGAGGAAATTCACAAAGCAGCTCCAATTTAATACCATAACTGAGAACGTCATGTCTGAAAATTAGAAAACGTTTGTATGAATTGTCGAAAATCGGACCATTGTTCTCTATTTTCAATCGGGGTTGATCCTTTTCCAAGCATGCTTTGTGAATAATGCCCCCGCTCACAGTGGCGCATAACCCTATCTTGAATGACAATGCTAATTAAAAGCATATGATGATGATGTATTCACTGGAACTAAATGCAATTTACACAACAATAAACTGAGACCATAACATCAGCACAGAAACATTTTATGTTCTGTAATAACTTCCTAACCATTCATTCAACTGTTTCACTGGCATTTCTTTTGTTCGGTGTCTGTAGTATTAATCTGTGTACATGCAGACAAAACACCATAAACTAAAAAGGACTTTGAAGAGACTTTGCAAACACTGCTGCATGCCAATTATTCAAAGGGATAGTTTGGATTTTTTAAAGTGTGGTTGTATGAGCTACTTATCCATAGTCATTTTATTACGTACAGTCGGCACACGCCCAGTTTGTAGAAGCAGGCAGGAGTCCCAGCATGAAAGTTAAACAATGTACTGCTGTGGATGGGGGCAGCAGCTAAATGTATTTTAGCCACCTAAAAAAGAGCCATCTTGTGGCCGGGTTGGTTCAGTGGTAGAGCAGGCGCACATGTGTGTACACTGAGAGGTTTATGCCTCGACGCAGAGGTCCAGGGTTTGAATCCGACCTGTGACAATTTCCTGCATGTCTTCCCTTTCTCACCTAGCTCTCCTGTCAAAAATGAAAGGTGGAAAGCCCCAAAAAATAAACTTAAAAAAAAAAAGACCCATCTTAAAAAATAATATCAGTTTAAAGCAACACTATGTAACTTTTCTCTCTTCGGTCCCCCTACAGGTTGTCTCATTGGAACTACAGCCACGCGAGCTGTAGTTCCAATGAGACAACCTGTAGGGGGACCGAAGAGGGAAAAGTTACATAGTGTTGCTTTAAGTGTACACTATATTTAGAATATTTTCACCATTTTACCTTGCTGTCAGACAGCCCTGGTTAAGTTGACGTGGGGGGGGGAACTGAAGCCGTTCTACGCTCTCGTCAAAGCCACCAGAATCCATTGATAAAAACCGTAAATTTACCTCGCAGAACACGAGAGTTGCTGGTCTACACCTGTCTCAATCAGTCAGTTTGTTGTGTTATTGTGTGGCTTTGGTGTTTTAAAAGGGTTAGGATCTAACAAACCTAACAAATGATCGAGGCAGCGGTAGACCATCAACTCCCGTGTTCTGCAAGGGGGAAAAAAAAAATCAGTTTTTTGTCAATGGAGTCTGGTGGCTTTGGCGAGAGTATAGAACAGCTTCAGTTACCCCCACATTAACTTAAACAAGGCTGCCTGACAGCAAAGTAAAATGTATGTCTTGAAACACTGACATGCCCATATCTAGGTTGAAACAGTTACTGGTCACTGGGATTATTCCTGCTGGTTGTACTGGGTGTAAAGAGATTTCTTCCTAAAGCGACTCCAATGTAAAAGATGGTAAACAAAAATGTTTATGAAATGAATGATCAAATTAAATATTTGGTTAAATATCTTTCTCCGCTGCAGCTCAGCAAGAAAGCACTGTCTGTAAAAACACAACAACAGATTATTTATTTTACCAATTAACTTTAGCTGAAGCCTCATTTTAGTTTCAGCTGAATTTTGAACTTCTCCTACATTGCAAATAAAAAAAACCTTTAGGAAGTTGATGTGTTTGCAGCCAGTGTGGACAAGAGGAACAATTGCAGCAACCGATAACTTTTGTAATGTACATATGGGCATGTGAATGTTATTTTAAGATTAAGATTTCCTTCAAAGTTCAAAGTCCTTGATGTAGTGTTTGCATTATTTTGTCTACCCTCTGTGTGTTTGCCGTCTATGAAAACTGTCTACGATGTTCTGTTAACAGAAAGTCTGAAGCTGCTTTGAGATGTTGTCCTGTTTTCGGGAGCTTTCTTTTGACTCTCTTTCTCCCTCCCCCCCTCCCCCCCTTCCATGGTGACTCAAATCCTCCAGAACAAGAACCAGCCGCAGCCCTGTGAGGCCGTGGGCTTGGAGGGTGAGGAGGAGGAGGCGGTTGAGGAGGCCCACTCCCCCCTGGAGCAGGACAGTCTTATGCCGTCTGACGAGGCCAGCGACTCCCTGTCTCGTGGCCGGAGGGGGAGCCCGTGCCACAGGGGGGGTGCGGAGGATGAAGAGGAGGAGGAAGAAGAAGAAGAAGAGGAGGAGGAAGAGGAGGAGGATGAGTTTGCCTCCCCCTGCCATGCTCGCACATACAGGGACATGTACCCCCCTCACCGTGGGCACACTGGCAGTGCCCACAGTGCCAATGGGCACGAGTCACAGGACAGGCTGCTCCAACGTGAAGCTCAGCAAGGTCACAACCAGAGGAACAACCGCCAGCGCAGCCGCCCCTGGCCCCGAGACACCTACTGAGGAACACGCCCCCCCCCCCCCCCCCCCAGGCCCTCCGACTGTCCTACGTTCCCAAACAAACAATTTAGAGATGAAAAAACTTGCACCAAAATTAGCTCCAAATCAGAAACAGATGCCCCGTTATTAAGTAGACAACTTTAGGTCTATTTTTTAAGAATTTCGAGTCACTCTCTTCCAGACTCCAAGTTATAATTTATCTTTAGGGGATGCACTGACTTCTCCAGGGTCATGTAATTCAGATTAAAGTCAACAGGGCTACTCACCTCTGCAATGGAAATGTTTCAGGCTACCAACTGTAGGCAAACTCAAACTTTAGCTGCTTTGCCTAAGGTTTCTCTATTGTAGGATGTCTCATATACTGGCCTTAAAATTCCTAAGACTTTTAACTATCTTTACTATTGCATGTATGAGTATAATTATTTTAAAACTATTTGCACATTAACGTCAGAACAGGAACAGAATGATCTTTACGGATAAACTAATGTAGGAATGTCTACTGTTGAATCCATTTATGGGAAATAGTAATGCATTTGATCACAATGTATATACTGAATGGGCACCTGGTTTTGTTTCATTGCTACTATATTTGTTTGATTTTGTTAATATGGACATGTTTGTTGTTTCAGAAAAACGTTGCCACCCATGTGTTCACTCATTATACTCTGAAGACGGTGAATGGAGACACACACACACACACATCAGACTGTTTTGAGTAAGCGGTATGAAGCTGCAGTACAGCGTCAGTGTCCCCTACAGTACAGTGTGTTCTGGGCATCACTCGCCTTTGCTGTTGCACAATCACTTAAACACCTCGAAAAAAAGAAAGGGGAATGTTATCTTTTAAAGGGTGAATTATTTGCCAAACTTTGCTTGTTTACATTGAATCCTTCACATATTATTAAGCACATGCTGCACATGCTGCAGCTCCTCTTCAAATCTTCAGAGAATGTAAGCTTGCATGCCTTTTTGCACCTCCAACACCACCCGGTGTCTCCAAACCCAACCGATCGCCCTGTAATTCGATTGTAGCACGTTATTGATTGTAGCATCCACAGTTTCTACACTTAATCTCACTCCCCTTGTATGTCTTTGCCAAACATTGCGTCACGTACTGCAGTTTGATTTGATTTTTATCAAAGCAGATCCTCAGGTGTAAGTCCTACACACTCCTCGCGCTCAACTCCACGTAACGAATGTGTCGTGCTCCCGAAGGACTCGTAGCACCCGTGACACGATGTCATTCTGTTTCTGCACCATCATTAGTCCATGAGCCGATGAGGAGTTGGACGTGATGCAGACGAGCAGCGACCCGCTTCATGAAATGGGGTCGATACTGTTAACAGCCGGCTCTAGGAATTACTGGTTTACTGCTTCCATGTCTCACAGGTATCTCTATCTAGTGTTCTGTATATTTTGAAGAAAAAAAAAAAAATCAGCATGATTGAAAAAAAAGAAAAGAAAAAAAATCTATGCAAGTGTTGCATGAAATCTGATTGTTTCTTTTTACAATTAAGTATTTCAGTAATGCATTGATTCTGATTCTCCTCATTGTCTTGTAGTGATAGTCTTGTCTTTGGGGCTACTCACTCCTCACACACTAACAACACTATTACTAAAAAAGAAAAAAGAAATGCATCACTTTATTTATCCACAAACATTAATATTGGGGAATTTTTTTTTTCTATCCACAATATTGGGTGGACACTGGTTGACGCACTTTTAAAACTCACTCACTTAAAATTTGTCCGGTCCAAGATCAGGCCTACAATTTTTTAATTTGTGATAAAAATGAATGAGTGAATTATTAAAGCCCTGCATGTTTTAGTTCACCAATTAGCTATTTTCATTATATTTTGGCAGAGTATGTTTTTCAAAGCGGACCAATTTAGCAACTGATGAAGCAGTTGAAGTTTTTCAATTTATGAAGCACAATTTTTACAATTTAGTTTCCTCTGTCTTATTCTGTATGCAATACTAAGCCTAAACATTGAAAAACTTTAAACGCCTTAGACCATCTGGACTTCCTCTTTTTGTGTGAGTAGAAAAAAAAATTGCACTACTTTTCTTTGGGATGGTTGCTTTGTAATGCAATAACTGCACTAAATATAACCGTGTATCCACCAGACTACCACAGCGTGCTAGCGTGATCCAACACGCCTCTTCCCTCTATTTATCAAAAGAGACAGCAGATGTGTAAAAAGTGAGACATTTCCTGCCTGATGCTGTATAGAATGCTTTCTATTTGAAAATAGATTCACAATGCTAAGTAAAATATGACTTAAAATAAACATGACATTTTATGTACTTTTAATTGTGTGGGTGCTTTTTTTTTTTTGTTTCACTATAATGCACTCTATTACGCTTTATTAGAGCCATGGACTTTTGTACAGATATTGATTGTCCCCAGAGTTGAACTTTTCCTCTAGCGCCACCATGAGGTTGATACTTGTGGCTTTTATGTGAACAGCTATTGGATGGATTGCCACAAAATTTTGGTGCAGATATACACTACCGGTCAAAAGTTTGGGGTCACTTAGCAATTTCCATTCCACTCCATTCCAGACAGAATACCAGCTGAGATCAGTTGCATTGTTTTTTTAACCAGGGCAGCAGTTTTCAGATTACATTTTGTGCTTACATAATTGCAAAAGGGTTCTCCAATGTTTTCTCAGTTAGCCTCTTAAAATAATATCAGATTAGTAAACAGAATGTGCCTTTGGAACATTGGATGAATGGTTGCTGATAATGGGCAATGTAGACATTGCATTAAAGATCAGCCACTTCTTTCTACAACATTGGAGAACCCTTTTGCAATTATGTAAGCACATAATGTAATCTGAAAACTGCTGCCCTGGTTAAAAAAACAATGCAACTGATCTCAGCTGGTATTCTGTCTGGAATGGAAATTTACCCCAAACTTTTGACCGGTAGTGTACAATGTTCCTTTTTAAGATTAATCAGAATAAGTTTGATGATCCTCTGACTTTTTATGTGTAAGTACCATAGACTGTATAAAACTGGCCCCATAACTGTCATCACAGCTGGATTCAAACTGTTGCTAAACTCTCGATTGCTGCACAGAAATACTTGACATCACAATTTTCCAAATGAGGTTGTCAAAATGAGTGAGAAACATTTTGGCCGAACATATAGTGTTAATGTAGGGCCTCATCGTCCACAGTCAATAATAAAATGTTTTCAGGGCCTTTAAACAAAGATGTTGGTTGGCAGCTGTTGTCTATGAAATTCAGAGATAATCTGACTGTTATTCAGAGGTAAACACTTTTAAACATAAGAGCAAACTTCAGGCACTCACGTTGAGGAGTAACGTTAGTGTTTTAAGTCTTTATTGGTTACATGGCTTGCTCGTAATTAATTAGAATTAATCATCCTCAGCAGGTAACTTAAAAACATACTGTACATGGATACCATGTTACCCTTTATTCTGAATTATTGCCTTTTAGAATGTTTCTGACATTGTTTTCTTTGATTTGTTAATTTTGGGTTCATATTTCTGAATAAGTCATCACTATCACACACACACACATTTGTTTCACTATCTTTGTGGGGACCAGTCATTGACATAATGCATTCCCTAGCCCCTTACCCTAACCATCACAACTAAATGCCTAACCTTAACCCTTACCATAACCTAATTCTAACCCTTTAATTTAATTAATTCTAAACAGCCCTTTAACCTTGTAGGGTCCAGCATTTTGGGCCCCACAAGGCTGTGCAGACCCCACAAGTATACTGTATTCCCCGGTTTCTCTCTCTCTCACACTCACAACCAGATCAAAACCATTTTCAAAAATTGTTTAATGAACAAGTCATGTAAACTCAACAAATCAAAACTCAACATGACTCCTGCACCACTTTGTTTGAGTTCTTTAAGTTTGCTCTTTTGTACATGTTTGAACATTTCAACCCTTTATTCTGCATCCCAAGATCCACCCACTGAGCACTATCAAACTATCGAAAATACTTCTTGCCAAAGATAGAAGTCTTTCTCGTAAGTTTTTAGACAGTTATGAGCCAGACGTCACTCAAATTTGCTGTATTCACTACGTACAAATGTTTCTATTTAAAACGATGAAATGCAGAATGCATTTGAACGAAATGGCTGGGACTTCTGGCATTGGTCTCTTAAACAAACAGTCAGGAAACTCAAATTATGGTTAACAGAGAAGTAATCAAGGATAGCACTTACTACTCATCTACACTCACATCATGGTTGGTGTTTCTTACATTTGATAACTGAAGAGCAAGTTCAGTTACATTATCACATCTGGGTTATAGAAGAAAAACAAAACAACGAACGCTGACTTCACATTTACACATCTTTGAATGAGTAGAAATATTCAAATTACATACACATCGATGTGGTGTGTGTGTGTGGTGATGATGATGATTTTTGCACCAGTGAAAGACAACTGCCTGGCTGAAAAAGACAAAAACAGACCAACAGCAAAAGAGAAAAAGAACCAAAGAAAGGGGCATAAAAAATACCTTGATACCAAATCCTGAAGGTAAAACAGAGAAATTCTGTGCAGATACAACATGATGAAACACGAGACACTGATGAGTGTGTGTTTGGCGTATAAAGTCCGGTTCGTATGGAAACATCCGGGATAAATCAGGCAAAGATGGTCTCCTCGCGTCTCTTCTTGGTCAGGATGGTTCCAGGTTTGTGCTGAGCTTCCGGGTGGTTGGTCAGCTCTGGAGGGCAGGTGGAGACCGGGCTTTCCAGGATGGCCTGCTTCAGGTCGTAGAAAACTGCAGAGTCCTCTTTGGTAAGGAAAGTCAAGGCCATACCACTCTTACCGGCACGACCCGTACGACCTATACGATGGATGTAATCTGCAGGAGGAGGAAGACACCAACATGGCTTAGTAAATACTTTTTTTATTTATTTATTTATTTATATATGTATTTTATGTTACGAATTCTTACGTTTCACCAAATAAATATCAACTTACGATGTTACAGACAAGGAAAAGACAAATAGTGAGAATGAGGCTTCTTACCTTCAATGTTCTTAGCCATGTCATAGTTAAGGACCATGGAGACGTCATGGATATCGATACCTCGACCAGCAACGTCGGTGGCCACCAGGATATCTTTGGCTCCTGCCTTGAGGTTGGAGAGCGCAAACTCTCTCTGCTCCTGGCCTTTGCCACCGTGCAGCGTGCAAGCATTGTACTGAGTGAAGAAAAGACAACTGAGGTTATATTTTGAATGCTAACACAATGTTGTTTAGCAGGTTTAGCAACATGAATCAGCACTAAACACAAAAGTACAGCTGAGGCTCATGGGAATGCCACTAGTTTTGCTGGTATTTAGTTATAAACCCAAGTATCGGACAATATAACAACATTAGAAAATGTTACCATGTTTGTACCAATCGTCACCTTCAAACTTATTTGATTGTTGCTTGTTTAGTGGACACGAACATTAAATGTTACAAAGAAAAACGTAACCTAATAGTTTTCAGGTGATAAAAAAGACATTTTGGACCCACTGGTCCAGTCCAGTGACTTACCCCCATCTTCTCCAGAGACTTAGCCAGCACGTCACAACCCTTCTTCTGGTTGACGAAGATGATGATGGGAGGCTCGAAGCCACGCGACAACACCTCCAGCAGCTTCTTCCTGCACCACACACAATCCAAAACCACTCAGTAAGACACCTTGACATAAATAAACGAGACATTTGATTTTTACAGTTGTATTTATACGTTTGTGTCCGTCTCACCTCTTCTCTCCCTCTGACATTAGCAACACCTTCTGTTCGACTCTCTCGTGAGGTTTGCCAGCAGAGCCAATGTACACCACAGCAGGACGTCTCAAGTAGCTCCTGGCCAGTCTCTCTACAGCTGCAGGCATAGTGGCTGTGAACATGACCGTCTGAAAGGTGCAAAAGAAATTACAAAATAGAGCTTGAAAACACAAATAACAGTGAGAGCAGCTGGCACCTACACAACAGTCTTGTTTATAATTTATGTTTGAGCGATAAACATACTTGTCTGTATTTATGTTTTCCAGATTCAAAGTTCAGCATCATTTTCTCAGGGTCCTCTGCTTCGTCGGTGTCTGGTTTCTGATTGGTCACTGGGATGTACTCCAGAATCTTCTGGACGTCGGGCTCGAAGCCCATGTCAATCATACGATCGGCCTCATCGAGGACCACATAGGTGCAGCGGCCCAGAACCAGGTACCGGTTCTCCAGCACATCGATCAGACGGCCGGGGGTGGCGATCACAATCTGTTAGAGAAGGAAAACTCAGTTGGTGAATATACGTAGCATTGTTACCTTATGACATTAGACATTTTTAGACATTATATGTCTACATGTTTACATTGTCTGAAATTGTTTTTGTTAAAAGGTCTGGTAAACCAAATAAAAAGCTGCTAAGAATCACACCAACCAAAATACATTCTACCACATTTTCGCCTCCATTTTTAGGCCTTTATTTGTGTACATTTTGGCAAATGTGTACCATTAAAAAGGTATATGGAATTATCCATTAGCAGTTCTTGTATCGCTGGATAACTTCCAAACGTGATGATTATCAGGCAAGATCTGAAGCGTCTTTTTTCTATGATTTCTAGGCAGATTTATGGACGTTTATCTGTGACAGACAACAGAGACATTTTTAAATCCTCAAAGAGTAAATGTTGCGCTGGATTGATTGATTGAATTAATATTTAAAGGCTTTGTGTTAGAAAATATAATGAAGAATTACTTATTTATTCAACTTTTTTTTTTAAGACTGATTAAACACAGTGCTACAGAACAGACTTTTGTGCTTTTTGGGTGATAACTTTAGACACTTAGATTATCTAGTTACAGTTTCCTGGCTTTTCCACACAGGTGTAAATGCTAAATGTTTCACCTCACAGCCCATTCTGAGACGGAAGCCCTGGTCCTCTCTGGAGATTCCTCCAATCACAGCCACTGTGCGGATGCCAAGCGGTTTACCAAACTTTATGGTCTCCTCTTCAATCTGCTGCGCCAACTCACGAGTCGGAGCCAGGATCACAGCATAAGGACCCTGGTCTGAGTCTTCAATCCTGCATGTACAGCCAAGAGAGCAGAGCAACGTCATAGACCATTATGTCAGTAAAAAAATGCCAACGGAAAAATGCAGCGGGACATTGTTAGTTGGTTTACTTGAGATTATTTGAGCATGGGCTGTTACCTGTCAATCTTTGGCAGGGTGGTGATCCAGACAAGCAGCGGAATCAGGAAAGCAGCCGTTTTACCGCTACCTGTTTCGGCCACACCAATGATGTCACGGTTCTGTAAACCAATAGGAATGGCTTGCCTCTGAATAGGTGTCGGATCCTGGAATTTAAAAGAGAACAGTCATTATCAGTGATACAATTTAAATGAATCAGTGAAAACAAGTGAGGATATATCAGTTTTTAGGTCAATTAGAAGAAAATAGAAAAGGTAAAATAAATCAAATGAACTGTAACTATTACAATCATGAGCTTTTTACCTAACTAAAACTGAAACTAAAATAACAGCATTATTGGCTTGTGAAAGTTACAAAAACACATATTCCTCTTATGAAAACTTCAACATGGAGTCTCAGTGCACCGACCTTGTAACCACACTTTTCGATGACCTCCAGGATGTGATCGGGCATTGAATACTCCTTCCAGTTCCTGATGGGGTTCGGGATCTTTCCTCCCTTGGTGGTGATGCTGTAGTCCTCTCTAAAGATTCGCCAGTCTCTGTCCGTCATCTCGTCCAGCTTCTTCTGAGACCAATGTCTGTCGTCCCAGCGCTGCTTCGCTTCCTTCTTACGCATCTTCTTCAGTCTTGTCCTGAGAGGAGAGAAGAAAGATACTGCCATTAAGTTGTTGAGTCAGTACAAATTGTGTATACTAGTTACTATTAGACTGATTTTCGAGTCCGTTTTTTAATTAGGTTTTTTTAGTTGCTTTTTAAAAACCACCAGTATCCTCTTTTAAACCAGAACAAGACCTGATCATCTCTATTTTACTCACTCTTCCTGCTCCTTCTCTTCCAGCGTGCGCCTTCTCTCCATTAGGTCACCATAGAAATGTGACTGGTCTCTTTTCTGCTGCTTCAAGTCGATGCCAGCGATGAAGCCTCGTCCGTACAGCTGCACGTGGTGCTTTTCTTTGTAACTGGGAGACAGATTGGGAACATGTTGTTCAGACTGGTACACATTCTGACAAAACAAAAGACCTGCTTCAATTCGTGAGTGATACAACTGGTTCATGTTTACTCACATTGGGTTGTAATCGACTGAGGTGTCTTCAGAAGCGTCCCACTCAAACACAAATTTCCTGTCGTTCAGGTGACGAGTTCTCCGGCGTTTCTTGAGCCCACCCAGGTAACGCTCCTGTCAAGATCAGATATGTAATTTAGTTCATTACATCATTCAAAGGTTGAATTTTAATGCAGTTTGATCATGTTTTAGAAGGTCAACATACTTAAGTTTGCGATGCTTGAATACCAAAAGTTAACAGGTTAACAACAAATAACAGTCAAGTCACATTTTTTATATAGCCCAATATCATTAATCAGAAATCTGCCTCATGGGGCTTTACAATCTGTACAGCATGACACCCTCTGTCCTTAATTCAGTTAGGACAAAGAATACGTTATATTGTTGGCTTCATCTGTATAAGTGATGGCTTTTCAGGCAGAGGTGTCTGTTACATAAATCTTTGTTATGGTTCTATTCAAGGATGAAAAGAGTCACAACGCTAATTTGATATTTGGTACCTGCTGCTACCGAGAACAGCAGTGACTTGATGTGTATTTTGCCGTTGAAGCATTTACAAGGACATTGCTCCGGACAGGATTTAAAATACAAAAGAACCAGTGATTTGGCGGTCAGAATGGGGCTTCAGACTTTATGCAACATTTAACATTGCCGGTCACAGCCATCATTTCATGTGCTCTACGCAATTTCTCATGAGACTAACCTTGATGGCGTGGAGTTCTTTGCTTTTATCTTTCTCCTCTCTGAGCTTTTGTCTTCCATCATCGTCTTCATTCCCGTTGTTTTCTCTCTCCATTCGCTCTCTTCGCTCTCGTCTCTCTCTTTCCTGGGGGTCCTCTGTAAACACACAGTCTCAGTTACGATCATTATGCTTTTATAAACAGCATGCAGTACCGAATGAACCAGAGGCTGATACACACCCATCATTTTTCTCCCCATGTCCTGGAACATCCTTCTCTTCTTCCTCTCATCTTCCAATAATCTCCTCCTTTCCTCCGTCTGTTGCTCCCTCCGTTTTAGAGCCTCTGCTTCTCGCTCTGCCTTGGAGAGGAACTTGGGCTAAAAAGAAGAGAAAAAGAAGTAAGGAAAGAATCCTCTTGGGTTTAAAAATAAAAGGACAAATGTGAACCTCAGGAAACTTCTCACCTTTGCCTCTGCTTCCTCTTCTGCCTTCTTCTTGGCGAGAAGCTCTTCCAAAGATAAAGGTTGGACCTGGACAGAAGCAACACAGGTCAAACACGCAAAATAACAACCTAAGAAACAATGTAACGCTATGAAAGATTCAGCCAAACCAGATTTGTACCTTTTCTTTTTTCTTTTTTTCATCTTCTTCCTCTTCTGTTTTTATATCCCTCTCTCTCTTTGATTTGGCATCCTTCGACTTGGGTGAGAGACTTCTACAATGGAAAGTTAAATTTTAACAGATGTAATCAACCTCTTTCAAAATAACAATCACTTTTGAAAACACTCACCTAAATACAAATAAACAACATAAATACAAAAGGTTTGCCATTTGAATGACGTAAGGCATCCACGTAGTATGTTTGGCACTTCTGCATTACCAAGTGCCAAGTCGAATATATGAGAACTGTCAGTTTACCAGTTATAATTACAACTTGGCCATTGGCATGAATGTTGTTTACAAGTTGGAAACTGGTAATTACAATAACTCTGATATAACATGAACGCAGCATAAATGTGAATGATTATACAGTTGTTTGAGAATCTTTAGAGTTGTAGGCAAAACATCTTTTTGCTTTTGCCGGAAGAATGTGAATCAACATTCACATGTGATCCTTCTCACAAAGCTGTGTATTTTAGCATTCACATACCTGGATCTCTTACTGCGATCTTTATCACGTCGATGGCCTTCTCTGTCCTTACGGCCCCTCTCTCTGTCCTTATCTCTGTCACGCTCCTTGTCTCTATCCTTGTCTTTCATGCGTCGGTCTCTGTTATTATAATACAAATCATATACAATGTTTAATTTCTTTTTAATTTCAACAACAGACAAACTGAAGCTTATTTATGCAACAACAAAACAACAAAAATAAGACAAATGCTATGTGTGTAATTATGCAGAAATGATAACAATTAGAACTCTAATATATTGTTAAAGACAGGGCTGTGCTCTTGCATTTTAGTTACCTTTCTGCAGACTTAGAGCGATTTCGTTCACGAGAACGATTGCGCTTGCGTGTAGGCGAGAGTTTACGTTCTCGTGAACGGCTGCGTTTCCTCTCTCTGTCTTTGGTCCCTGAGGATTCAGCATCCTTCTTGTCTGTGGAGTCGGCTGCCATCTGTAAACAGAAAGAGCATGTTACTGTTAAAATCAGTTATTGGATATTCACTTGGGTAGGTTTTTGATAAAGAAATGTACTACTACTACTTTTGAAAGGACATGAATTAATGAACAGCTTACAGTTACACTGTTATTACATTGTAAGGTAGACATTGCATTTAAATTTGCTTTAACAGTTTTTCCTCACAAGGTAATATAGCATCTTTGAGTAAACCTTTTACAGATAAGACACTACGAAGTAAACACCTCAAAGTAACCAGGTGGATAATTGAGAGCCAATCATAAAAATCTAAATATGCAACACAAAACGATACAGGCATGGTCACTAACCATGTGCCAACTACATCATTCTTTGACATGAATTGCTGAATGAGTTTTAGCATGTTTTACATAATTTTATAATACAAAATATGCATTTAGTTCCTCTGTTACTTCACTGCAAAACAAAGTTCACCTTGGGGACAATAAAACTGAAATTAAAGATGCAAATTTGAAGTTGAATTTAGTCTAGTGTTGTTTGTAGACAATAGACAACACAGTTTTTCAAATACAAAATAAATGAAATATTGAATGAATCCACGGTTTAAGACACATTCATGTCAGCCCTTATCCATAAGGTTGTTGGCTTGTCCGCTTTTATTTTGCATTACTGATAATGTAATTATCCTGCGAGTATCTGACGGTAAATATAAGTCCTCCGCTAAAAGATTCAGGCTTATTTTAGTATAATATCAAAGGTTACCATTGATGTTAAGAACACCTAACGAGTCACAACGGACGTAAACAATGAGATAAAATTAAGTAACGTTGACGTTACGTTTACTCTGCAAAATGAATGCAGATAGTGCGAACAAGCTAGCTAGCTTCTGACGTTAGCTAACAACTTAACGTTAGAAAAAGGCAAAGTATCTTCAATAAACTGCCCAAACATGCAACACTGAAACCTAACTCAAGTCAAACGTTTACACTTTATAAACACAACAGGGGAAATGTGAAGTGCACGACATTTAAAACGTACCTTAATAATTTGTCCACAAAACACTTAGCTAAATTGCGATTTATGTAGCCAGCTACGCTTCAAGAAGACGCCATATCGCTCGACACGAGCGAACGCCAGCAAGGGTTTGTGGGAGTCGTAGTACTGAAAGTTCCGTACAGAGTGCAGCAAACGACTGTTTATACTACATTTTCCATGGCTGACATTTCCAAGCAAAGTTGATGTTGTCAGGGCCCCGATTGTTTGGCACATGAACACCTAAGCGCCTGACTAGAAAAAAAAAAAGAAGAAAAAAAAACGTATGCCATTTTAGGCACAAGGTGGCAACCGTGTTACACGTTAGCACAACGCTGATTTTTGTTACATTAAATCTAGAAGAATTTGATAATACATGATAGGTCTAGATTTTTACAAATGAAACAGAATAACCGTCAATTTACACTGCGTATGTTAGGCTTTTAACGGCTAAAAGTTAAACGTTGTTGGTGCATTTTACAGTTTAAAGTATGGAGAACTTAACGTTGTGCTTTAGGTTTAAGGATGATTTTTTCTTTACCTTTGACTGTTTCCGTCTGAAGTAACTGCATTACTCAAGCTTAGTCCATTAAAATCCCACTCCCCTTTATCCTGTAGTAGCCTATCTATCTATCTATCTATTTTTCTATCTATCTATCTATCTATCTATCTATCTATCTATTTTTTCTATCTATCTATCTATCTATCTATCTATCTATCTATCTATCTATCTATCTATTTTTCTATCTATCTATCTATCTGTCATATAACAATAAGAAGAGAATAATTAATAGCACTTATGTTGAAGCTCTACAGAAAGACTGAAATTTTAAGACAATGAAAATTGTGAAATGCAATCATAAGAAAAAGATTAAAAGGCCCATCAGTCCATTGTTGACCATTGACTATAGTGCAGCCATGATGAAATAGCTCTGTCTATTCAGTACGATTTAAAATCACTATCCTCTGCAGCAGATCTTATTGCAGAGACCAGACCGTTTTTTTCTCTAATCTAAACCGTCCTTTGGTGTGTAGGTGTGTACATGTTCCTGAAGACAGATACAAGATATATATAATAAAAGATGCCTGACTATAGTCTGGATTGGCCCGATGCTGATTCATATTCAGGACTGGCCTTTTCATCTATGGGGAGATCAAGAGAGATTCATGGAGCCCTTCTGAAGGTGAAACTGTTTCAGTAAAAACAGATCAAAGTTGATTGTATAAAAAAAAGAAAAAGAAAAACACAAAGTAGAAAGATAGAGGGGAAGAAAACAATAAACTGGTAAGACAGTAAAAGTCAGATTTGTATTTTTTTTATACTGCACTGTGGTCTTTAGCATTTCTTTGTTTTCCCTTATAACATTTTTGGTTAAAAGTCTGAGGATGAAAGCTGCACAAGAAATAAATATCAATCAATCAATAAATCATTAAATCAATCAGACTTTATTTGTATAGCACTTATATAAAATGTAACACAAAGTGCTTCACAGACACCACACAAAGCAATAATGATTATGAATCCCCTATGCCTCATACAGTAACTACTATGCATACTATGCAAAGGGATATTCCATTCTTTAAGGTTTCAGGGTTACTCTCAGCACTGGTGTAACTAATGACATTAACAATGGCTCTGTTCCATTTAGGTGTCCAAGTAAGCCATGTCAGTGAACCTGCATGCATAATATCATAGCCCTGAAACTTGAACACCTAAATGTCATGCAGCCATGATTAATGTTATTCGTTATACCTGTGCTTTTATTAATATTGCATGCCAAAATCTCAGCCATGAAGGGTTAATTCTGTGAATCCTTAATATGTTTTCTTCATTTCACTGGATAAACTGTAAACTGATAAACTGTCATTGTAGATAAAGCACAGGTGTTACTAATAACATTAACAATGCCTTCGCTCTATTCAAGTGTCCCAGTAAGCCCTGACAGTGTGACAGTGAGCCAGCATGCATAATCCCAGGACCCTGAAACAGAAGCTGCTAAATGGAATTCAGCCATTATCTCTTTTTATTATTTACATCTGCTGCTTTTCCTACTGTGACACTGTGAACATGTCTTCTGTGAAAACATCCTATAAGCAAAGGCAGGCAGAACAGAACTGTAGGCAAACTGCAAGGATTAGGGGCTCAATATATACTCGCATTAATTTGGTAACAAGGAGCAGGTGTGCAGGCAGGTAATTAGTCAATTGATGAGTAGATGGGAGAACTCAGCGCAGATAACTGGTGGGTTAACATTGTAACGAGAAGCAGAATCAGATGTAGATGAGAGGATGAGGCCATCATGACACTTTGTCGCTGATTAGTCATGTTTTTTATGTTTTCATAATGTATCATCAGTACAGTGCCCGTTTAAAATGTGCCTGCTTTCAGCTTTCTCCAAAACCATTGTACCCTGAAATAACTTACAGAGGCCCCCAAAGCACCAACCCAACTGTATACAAATACTTTCTTACTTCTACTTCTGAGGAAAACATTGTACTACTATATTTACCTGACAAAAAATGTTACTGTTACGTTGCAGA
Source organism: Sander vitreus (assembly GCF_031162955.1). NCBI lineage: Eukaryota > Metazoa > Chordata > Actinopteri > Perciformes > Percidae > Sander > Sander vitreus. The sequence goes on along the minus strand of NC_135861.1, from coordinate 23,233,445 downwards.
TTCAGATTTTACTCACAAAATATCACAATTAAAATATGATGCATTAATATTATATCCAGCATTATATTGGAATTGAAAGCCTCATCTTGAACAGAAGTTAAGTGAGTGCAATTACATTGTGCTGATAATGTTGCTCTTTGACTCTTCACTTAGGTGCTGTACTGTGTGCATGTATGTCATATATGGTGCTAACTCTCTCATACAGAACGAGTAATGTATAACATTTGTACAGAGGTAGCAGTTATCATGTAAACAAAATACAGACACATTGTTCATTAATATAGTGTAAAAAGTGAATTCATTACCATATTCTTATAGATGTATTATTATTCCTTCATCACAGTAGTAGTAGTACAGTAGTAGTAAGTAGGTTAAATTGTCACCGGGATGCAGAGCAAGAGTTCTGTAGGGTGACAGCCGCAGGAAAGAAGAAGCGTCCTCTGAACCTGCTGGTACGAGTGCGGAGAGACCTGAGACGTCTCCTGGATGGGAGTGGGGTGAATAGTCTGTGGTTGGGGTGAGAACAGTCTTTGATGATGCTGCACGCCTTACCCAAGCATCGCTTTCCCTGGATGGTCTCGATCCTCGAACCAGTGATGTAGTTTTCACCACCCTCTGCAGTGCTTTCCGGTCATGGGCAGAGCAGTTGCCATACCAAACTGTGACACAGTTGGTGAGGATGCTCTCGATGGTGCAGCAGTAGAAGTTCACCAGGATCTGAGGAGACATGTGGACCTTCTTGAGTCTCCTCAGAAAGAAGAGATGCTGGTGAGCCTTCTTGATCAGGGTAGAGGTGTTGAGGGTCCAAGAGAGGTCCTCAGAGACACCCAGAAACTTGAAGCTGGTGACACGCTACACCTCAGTCCCGTTGACGAGGATGGGGGTGTGTGTGCCAGCTTTAGACTTCCTGAAGTCCACAATGAGCTCTTTGGTCTTCTTGGTGTTATTAACTACTCATTTTCCTTTTGCTTTATTTTCGCTGTTTCTAATTTAAGCAGTGGTACAGTGACAAAAAGCCGGAAGATGAGAAGAGACAGGACATGAGATAAACCCATGCAGGTACAATTAATTGAAGATGTATGACTACTTTGTTATTTATCTTCAAATTGATGTCATTAATTTGCGTGTGGAGAACATTTAGGATTGAAAGCAAAGGAAAATGTCTTATAAGGGGAGAAATAACAGATCATTTCTGTAAACAGGCAAAAATAATCAAATTTTACCCCCTTTTTGAATGCATTTCTTTACCATGGCTCTGCATGTTTTGTTTGTTTCACGGCCAGTTAATGATTCTTCAGGTCAGGAAGCTGGACTGCGTTGGGTTTATAATGTGGATATTTGCAGTTTTGAAGCCCGACAGACTTGCTGGGGTCTCATGATTGGATGGCAAAGATATGAGCGTGAATAGCTGTTATCCAGATGTGCACATCGCATGTCTGACTGTAAATCTCCTAACTACAGTCAACCCCCATCCCAAGCACCTCATGTGCCCCAGCCTTTGCTCCCTTCCCCCCATATTCCCCGATGCCAGGCGTGATTGTCTAATTAAACCGCTGGAAGAGCAGTGACTCTTGACATGCCCTCAGGATGTGCCACACGGGGCAAGTGGGCATGAAGAGGGGGGTTAGATCTGGTGAAGGTGAGCAGTGTGGGTAAATAGGGGTTTCTGGGGGTGTCATAATATGCCAGATGAGGGGAGGGGGGTGAGATAGTTATACCAGGGGAGCCCATTTACCTCTATCAGGAAAACAAGGGGTCTTATCATTCCAGCAGACCTGAGCTGAGCGCCGGTGTGTGTGTTGAACCTGGCTCACCTCGCTGCACTTGGGGAACGAGAAAATATGCAGAGCGGATGAGATAAACTGCTTAGTATACACAGCACATACTGACACACATTCATACACCAATTCACATGTACATCGTCACGCATGGATGCCCTTAGCCTCAAATACAGTACCCAGAGAAAAACACACGAACAGGCACAATTTAGTACTAACACAAACAAGACAAAGGAACTTGGTTGAATGTATTTACAGCGTTTACAGCATTACAGCATTTAATTTTTAATCACAGATAAAGTGTCATATCTTTTGAATATTTGATTTGGTTTTCATGGCACTATGCACTGTATGCAAATGTTAATACAGCTTAACATGGTTAATATTAATGAGTCAGTCCTTCAGGGCTATAGAAAGGCTGTGGTGTCTGCTGTCTGGTGATGTCTGTGTGCCTCATTGAGTCGCCCAAAGCACAGACATACACAGGCTGAGAGCTGCCCTGCTGCCTGAACCTGTCATATTACAACAGCTTTGGACTGAGCAATCAGACAGAGAGGGACAGATTGATTGAAAGAAACTTTACTTCAATAAATCTGGTACAATCAGAGAAATTCAGCTTTGATTTTTGTTATTTTGGTGCCAGTTCTGACTGCTATAGTCTGGCCTTGAGAGATGTGACAGAGCAATTCAGACACTTGCAATTTGAAAAGCAAAATAGGATGTTTAAAGGAATAGTTCTACATTTTTGGAAATATGCTTATTTATTTTCTTACCTAGAGTTAGATGAGCAGCTCAATATTGTATCTGTCAGCAGCTAGTTAACTTGGCTAAGAATAAAGACTTGAGACTAGAGGGAAGCAGTTAGCCTGCTCTGTCTAAAGGAAAAGAAAATCCTATCTGTAAGCTCACTAATCAACACACTAGCTCATGACCGAAGAAATAGTCAGGCACATAATCCCCTGTACCACAGCTTGTCTTTTACACTTTGCTTTTCGAATGGGATTAAAATACAAGACATAATGTGTTTGTTTGTGAGCTTTAGAGGTGCTGGTAGTTCACCTTCCGACAGAGCCATGCTAGCTGTGCCACTCGTTTACAAGCTTTTGCTAAGCTAACCAGCTGCTGGCCGTAGCCAAATATAAACCGTAAACGAGAGAGCGGTATCAATCTTCTCATCTTACTCTCTGCAAGAAAGCAAAAATACGTACAGTATTTCCCAAAATGTCATACAATTGCTTTACAGTACATTGATTATGCACACAGTGGGAACATTTTTACAAAAACAATATGTGGGAAGACATCATAGTGGCCATGTCTGCTGGACAGAACCACAGAGAGGCCAATGCCCTAATGGGACACTGGAGAATGTCACTCCTCACCCAGCTGAGCCTTTGACATACAACCCCATTTTCCATCCAGAGACAGGAGTTATGACACTGTCAGAGCAGCTGTGGCAAAGCTCACTGTTATAGTGCCTTGGGTGTGGGGGAGGGGGGGGTGTTTGGTGTGCTCGGGCATATAAGGGAATGTAACCTATATGTCAGTCTGCAGATAGCTCATCAGTAACCAGGCAGCATAGCTTTGCTTCCTTTTCTGCCGCTGTGGTGCTGGAGATGTCTGATAGGTTGATTGTGCGAATGTGTATGAGCTTGCATCATGTGTGTTTTTTTATGTGTCTGAGCTGCCTGTCTGATAGATGATGTGCTTATGTGGTAATGAGCCACGCTACACTGCAACCATTTTCTCTGACTCCCTGAGAGGGTTATAGATGGCAGCACTCTTCCCTAAATCATCCTCCCTCTGGTTCCTAATCCTGATCCTGAACGGTCTCACCGTCTTGGCTGCAGGCACCTATCCATCTAGGAAGGAAGGGACAAATGTCAAGACTACATAGATCACTTGCTGCTGACCTGTTCATTAGTTTACATCAAATGTGTCAGTGTCATACATGTGTCTTTGTTGGCCTATACAAATCTATTTTCAAGCATCAACAGATTTTTTTAAATTCTCCTGGACATGGAGGTAATATTTTTCAACAAAATCAGCAGTGCAGCCTCCTATTGTTTTCCTGTAATTACATTTTTTTATATACACACTCAAGTTAAAAGATTTTTTTTTTTATAAAGTATATACAAACAATAACACAATCATATAACATCTAATTACAAAATCATAGCAAAATCGGTATCAATCTTCCAATCTCACTCTTAACAAGAAAGCAAATAAGTGTATTTCCCAAATTGTTAAGCTATTCCTATAACTGGATAGCCATGGTATTGTATGTCATATGCCAAAGAACAACTTTAAGGGAATAGTTTAACATTTTGGAAACTACACCTAATCGGTTTGTTGCCAAGAGTTGGATAAAAAGATCAATACAAATGTAACGGTAAGTAAAGCTACAGCCAGCAGCCATTTAGCCTAGCTTAGCATAAAGACTGGAAACAGGGACAGCTTAGCTAAGCTAAGATAAGCTAAATGGTTGTTGGCTGTAGCTGTATAATAACAATACAGCAATGGGAGTTGTATATTTAAAAAAAAAAGTTGAACTATCCCTTTAAACACAGTCTGCAGCAGAACCAGCACAAAAAGCTGAAAAGCATAATCCAAAAAGGTGCAGTCTTTGTCAAAGGCAGTGCACACTATGGTCGTACAGTATAATCATGCCTTGGAGAAACATGCCATGGATGACAAGCTTAAAGTGCTCATATTATGCTCATTTTCAAGTTCATAATTGTATTAAAAGGTTGTACCAGAATAAAAAAAACACCATATTTTTGTTGTACTGCACATTGCTGCAGCTCCTCTTTTCACCCTTTGTGTTGAGCTCTCTGTTTTAGCTACAGAGTGAGGCATTTCACTTCTGTTCCATCTTTGCTGGGAGTCGCACATACGCAGTACCTAGGTGAGGACTACCAGCCAGTCAGAAGCAGAGTATGAGGGCGTGCCATGCTAGCAGCTAGGCGAGCATTATAACGTGTTACAAAGTGACGCACATTCGTCACGGAAGTAAAGGCTGGACTATAATAGAGCTGTTTGGAGCAGTTTGTGAACAGTGTTTTCTGTTGGAGATGGTAAGTCCCTTTGTAAACCTATAACATGCACAAACAAGATATATAACACAATAAAGGAAAGGGGAAAAGCCAAAAAGCATAATATGAGCACTTTAATACACCTTTGTCAAAGATTAAACTGATTTTTACAATTAATGTACATAGGCCCATTTTTGATAAATGAGCGTATGTATCTGTGTGAGAGAGACAGGCAGAAACTGTACAAAAAGATAAGAATGAGGAGCGTCGTAGACAGACAGGCTGGCAGCCGTGTTTATCCAAAAGACGATCAAACCACTAGTCCATTTCCAGCTGCAGAAAATCAATGTTGTAGCAGACAAGAGATGGAATTTATCTGAGACTAGTGATGCAGAGTATATTCTCACAATTTCCTTGTCTTCTATTGTACAACAGTAATGGATAAGGAGGTCATGAGTCCCTGCCATATCCTGTGTGTGATAGTTCAGGAATGGCAAACATTCAGCTACTTCATCCATGTTGTATCATTAGTGGGCAGCGTGACAGCAGGACACAGCCACCGAGATCCTGATAAGAGCCAATATCAGTCAAGGGAAAGACTAAACAAATACAGTAATGGAGGTCAGGGAGGATGGCTGGTTACAAGAAAAAGCAAGAGAAAGGGAATGGCAAAAACAGCAATAGCAGTGGAGAGAAAAGGAAAGTTTTGATATCTTTGTTGGTAGTCTTTGTTCAAATCTTATTTTTTAAAGTCTATGGTTCAAATTAGCCTCGTCATGTCTCAAGTATTTAATATGTGGAGTGTAACATTCATGTCTTTAACAAATAAAGTCATACATACAGATTGGCAGTTAATATAAGTTATATATAAAATGGAGTTTTATATATAATTTGCCCTCCTAAAAAATATTTTTTGGAGGTATAACTTATGATTCTAGGTAATACACATTACATCTTTAGCTAAGGCATTTCTCAAGTTTTAAAGGTGTAACACAATTGTTATCAAGTAACAACTGTTTCTTGCCGTTAGCTAACTGAAATACCTAACTGATAAAACTAATGTTACATTAACCAGTTTAGATTGACGAATACTAGCGGTAGGTATCGACACTTCCTGACACTTGATCAAAATACTGTTTAATAATTATATAAACTCAGAAGACTTAAATTACATTTCCCAAAAAACACAATATACTTCAAACGACTAAACAATATGTCCAAATAATGTTGCAGGATTTCCCTCTCATTGTACACTGAAGAATAAAGCAAAGTCAAACACACAGCTTGGCAGTTTATTTTGATATAGTTTTATATTTTGTCCTAAAAAATATGTTTAGAGGTATATCTCGCGATGCTATTTACTACACATTACGTCTTTAACTAAGGCATTTCTAGTCTAAAGTTCTAAAGGTGCAACACAATAACATAGTATAGTATATCACACTGTTACTTAGGGTGAGATACCAACAGAACAAACGTTAGCTTGCTGCTAGGCTAACGTTACATTAACCAGTTTAGATTGACGAATAAAAGGTAGAGTATGGTCAACACTTACCTGACACTTAATCAAGATGCTGTTTAATAATGATATAAACTGGGAAGACTTTAAATGACATTTAAGAAAAAAACACAATATTTCAAACGACTAACCTTATGCCCAAATAACGTTAGCTTAATCGGATTTCCCTCTCACTGTATACTAAAGAATACTAACAAGCACATATATAAAGCAAATCATACCTATAGATTGGCAGTTTTACTATGCATTATTTAAGGATTTAGCTAAGACACTTCTTGGTGCAACACAATTTCCTAAATAGGTTAGTTATAATAAGACCTTAGGAAGGACCTTAAACAAACTTTGTGAAGGATTTACGAATATTTGGTGCAAGCCAATCCTGGGCTGCTCAAGTAGGACAACGTGGTAATCCAACAAGAAGTCCCCTTTTTTCCAAACAAAACAATACAAAGTGGCAAGTTTTCTAAACTAATCATGTATGTAACATGACGTATGCATGTAGCATTGGACATGTGGATGTATGTGCGTTGGGGGGGAAGGGTTGATCGCTTAAGGTTGTGTTCATGCTTCAGTGGTATAACATCTGCAGGCTTGTGTTGACACCATACTGTGTAGCTGCCGTCATCATCTAATTGTAGGCCACACAGTCCTTAGGGACTGAACAAAAAAGTTGATTTGATATCCAGAATTATAAATGAATACAAACCTAACTGCACTTAATTTTTAAAACTAAGCTAAAACTAGAGTCATTTGTGTAATTCTGTAGAGCTACATGTAATATACACTGGAAATGTAGTCAGTATCAGTTGGCCTTTCATTAACACATACAGTAGAATAATGTTATCTTTATCATGGATTTATTAGTGTGAAGTGAACTACTATGCCCTTATCAATATCAATCACAAGACAAAATAGACAATGTGCTGCCAAGCTATCCGTCTTTCTTTCTCTAGTGGAGCCTTGAATTTGATCTTTGATTTCATCTACTGTACATGAAAAGTGCTGTTTGTTAAACATGAATAGAGCAATAAAGAAATCACTTAAATGGACTTAAAGGATACACACAAAACTGCCCTCCCAAATGTTTATCTTGTTTGAAAGTGTGCAATATATAGTGCTGATATACATTTTTATACCATTTCCCTTTCAGTTCTTGTGGTATTTCCCTAATAATGTGTATTTCTATATAATCAGGGATCAGTACATTCACCAAATGTTCAAAGGTCTATTTATAATGGATTTAATGCAGAAATAAACACTGACTTGTAAATGAACATCAGACATATTTATTTGAATAAAGATTTAAAGAAAGGAGCATGACAATAACAAATACAGAATTCAGTCAATCATTTAAAGCCATAATAACAGGCAACTTGACACAAACATTTTGTTTTGCTTCATTAACATTCTTTTTAGGGATTTCTAATAAACAGTTTTATTAGAAAGGATATGTACAACAAATGAAAGTCTCTCCGTCAAAAAAACGAACAAAAGAGAAATAGTTAAACGACGGCTGTATATTGAACTAAATGGAGTTCAATATATGGAGTTTGAAATAACGACTAAAGCAGAGCTACAGAGACATGTTTTAGACGCCATGTGGAGATCATGAGCAGTCCGTCGCTCCCTGAAATGTCCAGCCGCCCCCTTCACAGTGGCTTCTGTCTAATGCTACAAATAAAAGGTGAGGCGCCCGCTTGGAGAGCCATCCCTCCCTCTCTCTCTCTCTGTGAGGCAGGAACCCCGCTCACGCCTGCCCCTGCTCACACTGTTGCTAGGCAACACGTAAAATTCCAGTGTTCCGTACATCCAGAGAACTCTGGGCTTCTCGGTGCAGACCTACAAATCATCAAGTCCTCCATTAGCTGAGCTGTCAACAGCAGCTAATGCTAGAAGACTCAAGTAAATACAAGAACAACATCAACAGCCACAAAACAAAACAAAGACAGTCACAAGCAAGTAGAAACATCCAGACAAAAAAAAACTATTTAATAAATGGAAAAGGTCAAGAATGCTTTTCAGGGAAGTTGAAAAATAAAATGAAAATATTTTTTAAGCATAAAAACGAAAGAAAATTCTTTCTTCAGACAGGACCAGCCTGTTTTTATTTGCGATTCAAATCAACCTTCCCACCTATCATCTCAGGGAAATTTAGTGTTAATGCTAACTATCCAGGTTGGAAAAAGTTTGGCTTGTGTGAAAAGAAATTAGTTTTTTCTTTAAAAGAAAAAAAAATAAATAGTTTTTGTTGGAACAAAAGCTGATATCCATTAAGCAGCTCTTAAAGTATCAGGGGACAGTGAGAAGATGCATTATTAATGTAACATCTCTAAAATCAAGCCTTGTGATAAATAACTGAACAATTAATACTGCTGTGGTGATGGGTAATAAAAGGGGATCTGACAAAAACATGCTCCGACGGTCTTTACATGGCCTAGGATTTTGTGTTTGTTATGTCACAGCAAGTCCACCTCTAGACTGTTTTATAGCTCATGTGAGTGCTGAGTCACACTGGCTCCTTCAGACGTGCGCTCAGTTCATCCTCCAACTGCCTTTGCAAATGAACACTGCTTTGCCAAATCGCTCCCTTCTCTCCCCTTTTTCCCCCACTGTCAGCTTTTATTTCCAAACGAAATACTGTGAGGGGTCATTGGGGGAATAATTTATACAAGAACTGCTGTTTGTTTTTGCCGCATTTCTGTAGGTACCACTTCCTGTCACTGTCAGATTTTACATTTCATCTCGTCACCTCAGCCCATATCGTGACCTTAAAGAGACATTCGGATAAAGAGATAGATGGGAAAGGACAGCGCTAACAACATTTCAAATAAGTTTTATCAGGGTAATGTAGTCAAATGCAGTGTTTACAACCACTTGGGAAAGAGGAGTCACTGACCTTATTTAAGCTCTCACAGCAACCTTTATGTAAGGAATCAAACAGGTCTTAAAATGCCTGTTATGCTCTATTTGTACATGTTGTAATATTTTCAACATCAAACACTTTTTTCACTCTTTCTCTGCACTGGTATGCTGGTGATCAAAAGTCCAGTGTCAGAGTTGAATATAGAGAGTGTAGCAAGTGTAATTCTTTTCAGTGGCTGACGAGGAGGATGCTGTAAAGGAGAGAAATGCATTGTAGAAATCATTCCTTTCTTTCCCTTGCACACCATTGGGCCCCCTGCTGAATCACCTACTTGTCCTTGCTTTCTTTTCTCCCCAGCATACTCCCACAGTGTTCACATGATGGAGCAACTCTTGGACTTGTCCTTGCTGAAGGTGGAGGAGAGCAGCTCTGTCTTGCTGGGCAGGTGGAGGAGTCTCTTGGAGAGGCGGCGGACGGGACTGGGTTTATTGGCAGGCTGGAGTTTGTTCATGCAGGCCAGAGCCGCAGTACGGAAAACACTGTGGATGCTCTTCTCGGATGTGAAGGCTGAGCACTCCAGGTAAGCCTCTGCTCCAAGCTGCTTGGCCAGGGACGAACCCTACAATGTGAAAGAAAAATATACGTTGAGCTCGGGGAGATTAAAACAAAGTTGGATTTCTACGACTACCTAGTGTCAACGGGAGACAGAAACCTAAATAGATGCACAGAGAAAGAAAAAAGTAGTCACGGCAAACCTGTTCATGGGAGATGGGAGTCTGTTTCTGACTGGACAGCTCCATGCGCGTGCATACGTCTGTGCGCAGGTCTGTCTTGCAGCCTATTAGTAGGATCCGTGTGCTGGGACAGAAGTCCTGGATCTCTGCTTTCCACTGCAAGGAGAAGAGAAACAGGTATCAAGAGATTGTCACTTGAAAGTGTAATTAGTAAACAACACAACATGTAAAGAGTGAATATGGGGGAGGGCAGATTATTGATCAAGGTGGGGCTACCACCTGCAAACAACGAGTAAAATTAAGTTGTAAGATTGTAGTGAGGTCAGGCTAGGGGTGGGAATCAACAGAGGCCTCACGATACGATATCATCACGATACTTTTGTCATGATACAATATAATTGCGATTTTAAACATATTGCGATATTCTGCGACATATTGCAATTTATTACCTTTTTTCCCCAATTTCAAATTTTTCCCAATTTAAATCATGTCCCCAAAAAGAAACTATTTACTGTATCTATCTAAAAAGATACATTTCTCTGTTTGTTCATCTCACTTCATTTTTACTAATATATAATAAAATAAATAGCAAAATAAAATAGTCAAGCAGACAAACTGACCAACACATATATAATAATGGATGGATACTTGGCGTCCGTGTATCAATACAGTATTGCCACCTAAAATATTGCGATACTATGCTGTATCGATTTGTTCCCCCACCCCTAGTTCACACTGCAGCAGGTAATAATATTAATACCTTCTTCAGCACACTGTCTACTGTGTCTGGTCGGCTGATGTCAAAGCATAAGAGCACTGCATCTGAGTCGCTGTAGCAGAGGGGTCTGACGTTGTCGTAGTATGGAGAACCTGGAGAGACAAAGTCACACTTAGGAATACACACTTAGGTCTTATGCAACAACATACAATTTTATTGATATGATTTAGGAAGGTGAGCACTTAGCTCAAAACAACATCTTTGAAAACCTTTAGTAAAGTTTTTGACACTGACATTATAATGTTCTATGACAACCATCCTCCTCACTTTCACGCAGTACAAACACAAACAGTCACATACACTCCAGCCAAACTGATAAAAGAGCAAATAATGTCACTAAGCTTGACACCTTCACACTTACAGGAATTCTTCCAGTGAGTAAACTAACTCACTGAGTTACAGTCAGTGCAACTCTGCACCAATCACGTCTTTCCATTATTAGTCAATATCAAACTTTATTTACCCAACTTTTGTTTGAGTGAAGAAGAAGGAAAAAAAAAAAAAGATTTCCTGTGAAAGAAAATTATCATCATATTGTAGGATAAACTTTCCAAGGTTTTCTGTCTGGCTTACAGGTTCAGTATCTGATAAAGTGCCAAAAATGCAAACACTGTCTGAGCAAAATAAAGTATTCTTCAAGGAAAAGTTTTAACATTATGGGAAACACTGCTTTCTAGTGTAGAGTTAAATATGAAGCTATGACCGGTTAGCTTATCTTAGCACAAAGGAAGCTAACATGGCTCTGTCCAACGGTTAGATAACCCCCAATTACAATTTGCTGTTTTACGGCGAGAAAGCTAATTTATTTATTTAGAATACAAAACTTATTTTACCGAAAATCAAACTATTTCTTTAAACAACAACATAATGCTGTTATTAACAAACAAAGTAGCACTAAAATGGGCATTTTCTTCAGAATGTGTGTGTGATTGCTGCCAGCTGCTGCTACTGGAAGAGTTGCAGCAAGACTTTCCATTGTTTCAAACGTCAAACATTTGAATCGGAACTGCAGCGCTGGCCATAGGCCAATCACTCCCAAACTTTACACCGTATTCTGAGATCCACTGTTGCAAATAGTTAGTTAGTTAGTTAGATTTTGTGCTGCTGAGCATTTAATCTTGTCAAGGTGATGCTTTATTAACCAGCAGCCACTTTACTTTACCAACAAATCTCTACTGAGCCACTAATAAACCAATCCTCAAAATGATATCAAACACTATTCATCAACTCACTCAGACAGTCTACTCTGATTGTTGACTCATAAATACAACACCTTAGTTATGAGAATGGGAATTACAGTGTGAAGGAAACACATTTTCCCCACATTTCTATAAACAACACAGCTATATCTAGAAACCTTTCCTTTAACTCTCAGGAAGGCTCCTGTGCTAAAAACAGACTGACAGGATGTCCGCTCTCTATTGTCATTCCTCTGCCACCTAATCACTCCCCACACCAACACTTAGATTTAATTTCCTACTCCTGTCCTCAGGGGCCAAATGTGCACCAGAATGAATGAATGAATTGAATGAATTTTTATTGGTCATAACCAAAGGGTAGGGTCAGAAGCTTCAGCTTGGCCCCCCTGTGACAAGGCCCCCCCTTGTCACATTTTTAAGGAAATAAAATCGACAAGACAAAAAAAGATAAAAGAAATTTACGGAAAGAAAAAAATAAAAATAAAAAACATGCCTACATCATACCTACGTACATACCTACATACATACATACACACCTACATATACCCATTTAGGGTCAGTGCTTTTATACATTGCACTTGCCACCTTAAGGTAAATATCATAATTAATGATGACAACCATAATGGTAATGATGCTTATTATCATCAACATGATCATCCACCTTCGCACACAATAATTACTCAATTTCTATACTTATCTAGTATCATATCTTTGAACCCTTTTTTAAATTTAAAAACATTCCCGATATGTTTTAATTCCCTTGGCGATGCGTTCCATAACTTCACGCCACAGACAGAACTACACCTGCTTTTCATTACTGTGTTACAGGTAGGTTGTTTCCAATTTAGGTCGCCTCTGAGGGCGTAACCCCCTTCTCTTTCTCTAAACATGGTTTGAATGTTGGGGGGGGGAAGTAGATTATTTCGGGCCTTATATAGAACTAACGTAGTATTTTGGTTCACCAGGTCCATGAATTTCAGTGTGTTTGACTTAAGAAATAAAGAATTAGTATGATAATTGAAGTCGACATTATTCACAATTCGTATAGCTCTTTTCTGAACTGTGCACACTGTCTGTAGAGTGGTTTTACAGGCATTGCCCCAAATCTCAACACAGTACGTTAAATATGGTAGTATCAGTGTTCTGTAGAGAGTGGTCATAGATCTATAATTTAGGAAGTGTCTGATTTTACTCAACACCCCAATGCTTCTGGAATTGTTGGATCTTACATGGTTTACTTGTGATTTCCAACTGATTTTATGGTCAATTATTACTCCTAGAAAGGTGTGTTCATAAACTCTCTCTAACTCTTCAGTTTCTATCCTTAAGCTTACATGAGTTGTTAAATGTGTTTTGTGATTTCCAAAAATCATAAACTTTGTTTTTTTCAAATTTAGAGAAGCTTTCCTTTCAAATAAAAGAGGATAAAATTATATCAAGAATAGAAATTTCGAATAAGCAACTAACTAACAATCATGTTGTCTTAATGAACTCTCTCCTAAGACCTTAATGAAAATGTTTTTACAACAATATTCCAACAACAAAGCGTGCTGCCATTCAAAAGGCCCTTCTGGTTAACTCAGTCTGTCAGAATGTTTGACTTAAATGTGCAAAGTAGGACAACTTATACAACTACAATCTATCAATAACATTTTATTTTAGAGGGAATCAAAGCGCTCGTCACATAACTATTCAGGGTGATGTACAGTAAGGCTTGAGAAAGAGGAGGCAGAGAGATCTAAAGAGGACACAACTTCCACTCCCACATATTAGCAGCCCCCTGCCTGGACACACAAACACACAAACCCAACACATACACCGTTTCAGTTGAGCAAACATTAGTTTATGTAATGAAACTGCCCTCTCTACTCTCAAAGAAAGAAAACGAATGGAAGGATTTGGACTCAAAAGACAGGATAAGACAGTGTGTCTTGATAAAAGAGGCAACGTGAACTGAACAAATATGCTTCTGAGCCTTTTTATTGTTAAAGCGTGTGGTACACATACTGTAGAACTAGGTGAAATGTGTCTTCTCACATCTGTTTTGTATGTAAAAGATCATATTATATCAGAGTAATTCACCTAAAGCGGTGTTTTTTATTCAATTCATCGATCGGCAGGAAATTAATTGACTATTTTAATAACCAATTGTTTGTTTGTAAGTCATTTTTTAAGCAGAAATGCCAAACATTCTCTAGTTTCAGCATGATTTGCAGCTTTGTGTGATGTGAAGATTGTTAACTGAATATAGTTGAGTGTGGACTGTTGGGCTGACAAAACAAGACGTGTGAAAAATGTCAACTTTGGCTTTAGAAGAATGTGATTTGAATTTTTGTTTGACTTTTCAATAGTTTCTTAAAAACCAAATTAATCGATATAAATATAGATAATAAAGACGGAGAATGGAAAGAAACATACATAAAGAGTGACAGGAACTGCATTTGTGTGTGTTGAGTAAATAGGTCTTATGCAATGTTTTCCTCTGGAAAGGGTGACTGTCCAGAAAGTTTTTACTTCGTGGGAGATAAACACACAAACCTACATTAGTTCAGTGCTGGTTTCAGTTACATAAGACCTTTTTTTAGGCGGCTAACACCATAAGGCAGTGAGGAGGTCATGCATATCTTTTTGCTTAGTATCATTCGCTTGTGCCTTCTGTTCACAGTGACTGTATGCAACACACAGTTGCACACATAGTAAAACAAGACACACGCATGCACACGTGCACACACACACACACACACACACTTCCACCCCCTGCATGGACGAGGCATCCCCCTCTCCCCTGTGAAACAACCCCTCTGCAGGCCAACTGGCACTGCTCAACTTCCTCTGAACACAATGCCTCAGCCAATGCTATTATGAAATAAATCTATACTGTAGTGGATTGGTTATTGATACTATTTACATAATTTCCCCATATGTTTAAGGTAATTACTGTATGATGTCAGTTAGGCCACCAATGCTTCTCTGAATTGTATGTATTAGGGCTGCAACTAAGATTATTTTCTTGATTCACAACACTTTTTGTCTATAAAATGTCCGGAAATTGTGAAAAATACAGATTGTCATTTTAACAGAAGAAAAAAAAGCAGCAAATCCTTACGTTAGAGAAGGTGGAATCAAGAACCCTTTGGCATTTTTACCTAAATGAGTGTTGCTGTATAATGTTTTTGTCAATGGACGATGTTCACGTAATGCCTCTGACCACTGAGAGGAAGAAGTCACGTTATCAAATATCACAAAAGAGAGTCGTATATTATATCCAAGAAAGTTGGTTTTAAAGCGCTACAAACATATGTTCTAACAAAGGGTAAAACAAAAGTAGGTTAATCATGAGATAAACCTTTTTCAGTCCCCTTTATCATAAATACATACTAGAGCTGCAACGATTAGCTGATTAATTGATTGGCAGAAAAATGAATCAGTAACTATTTTGACCACCAAAAAGATAAACTGCTCAAAGCTACAATAATGCTGTTAACAGTTTAATTTTCAAAATCTTACAGATGAGATTGAAATACTATATAGCTAACTTGGTAGCCATAGAGATTTTGCATTCCTTGAAATAGATCAGTTGTATTTCTCAAACTGGGGCCTCTGTTGGTCTTTGATTGTGGGTCCTTTTTTTGCATTGTATGTTTTTCCATGCAAAACTGTAGACTTTGGTCCTAACTTACTTAGACAGGCCTGTTGCTCAGGTGTGTCGTTCATTGCCCCACTGAATCAATTGCACCAATCCACCAAGGAAGAACTCTTAATGGATTTCACACCAGTCAAATCAAAACAGGATTGGCAGATAGTGATGTCTGGTTAAATAGCAACAACACTGTTTGTAAAACAACTAATGAGATGGAGCTTCATTAACAGTCGCTACTCGACTCCAGGCCGACTGTGTTGTTGTTGGGAGGGTAAACAAGTTCCACAAATCAGCCCATGAATACAGAAACTGACTGCTTAGCTCATTGCTCAACAAACATGAAAGCTTGGGGATAATTTTAAAACGGCAGTGAGTCAGATTTATTAAACTGTGGTAATAATAAAAAACCCAAGCGTAATCCTCACCTGATGTGTCCCAAAGGCTGAGTTCAACACGCTGGTCTTCAAGCTCCAGACAGGCGGTGTAGTTTTCAAACACAGTGGGGACATAAGTCTAGAAATGGACAAAAAGAAAAAGGTTTAGGGAGCATTAATTACAAATTTACATGGAAACGTTTAAACAAATTCATCATTTAGACAAAAAAAAGGAATAAATGCCCATCAAGTTACTAGGGAATCAACTAATGAGGCAACAGCAAAACATATTACATAATTATATAAAATAAAAGACAAACAGATCTTTACATTTGTGAAGCATTGTGATTTTTAAATGACTAAAACAATCATTTTGGCAAAATTAGCAGTGATTAACTTGGATTTTAAATCAATTCATTGGTTCAGCAGTGCTCAAACATACAGTATATCACCTATCATTACCAATGTAAAGGGTTTTATGTAGCCCTGTCTAAATTACTAAACTAAACCTATAAAAAATACAGCATATAATCAAATATCCTTTACTACACATGCATGCCAATCAAATAATACCATAAGCTATATGACACCATTGGAGTTTTAGAACTAAGGTAAGGAGAGAGGAGAGGAGACATTTGGTTGTTGCAGCAGTACAAGGACATAAATAAGTACAAATAAATAGAGTAAAAAAAGAAATGAAAGAATAAATAATAAAAAGTATAGGCTACAAAAATAGAAACTACAAGAGCAACAAATAAAGACAAAATTAAGAGGTAAAGTGACAGTGGTGTGATTAATAATAATAATAATAATAATAATAATAAGCCTCTAAGAATAAATAAGATAACTTATTTAAATATAAATTAAGTACTACTGGCATACGTAAAGTAGCTTAATACAGTCAAGGAAAACTCTTCCAGTCCAGTCTTCTGGTCCATATGGGAGTATTTGGGTAATATTTGTTCTTCCTTGCGGTAGAAAATGAATACCAAAATCATCAGTATATTTTCAGTCTCAATAGAAACGCATCCGAAAAAGAACTGTTGACGTTATTGTAAAAGATATCTCGTAACGTTACCTCTGGATAGCAGTCCTTTGCCAGGACTTGTAGCATCGCTGTTTTACCGCATTGGACGTCCCCGACCAGCACGAGTTTACACCTCGCTACAAAAGGTTGCGTGAGTCTTCTTTCCTTCATGGTGCAGATGAATTAAACGGGCAGACTATTACAAAGAAATAAGATTGGGAATAATAACGATAAAGTTTTGTAAATCCTCTCTGTAACCGGCTGTGTTTCTACCCTTCTTCCTCAGTCAGTCAGTCAGCCAGCCAGTGAGCGAGTGAGGCAGAGCAGCAGTCAATGAGGGAATCACTGCGGAACTTTATATTGTCGCGCCAACCAATGAGTGCTGCGCAGTGCACGAGGTCTCATCTTGTTTGGTGGTAATGGTGGATGGTGAACTGCAGAGCCACAGCCGGGATTTAAGAAATACTGACGTCCCCTCAATGCACCACGTAAACCACCCTGAACCTCTCATTTGTATATAACACTACGCAGATACTTAATGGCTAATAACAGTAGAAATACCATAGTTTAAAACTACTACATTACAAGTAAAAGTCCTGAATTAAAAATGTAAAAGTACAAAAGTGTTATTATCAGCAACATGTAACCTAGTAGCCTATAAGTAAAAGTGCTCATTATGCAGAATGGCTCCTTTCAAAGTGTTATTAGTGTTTTAGTGTTATTATAGAATATTACAGTATTCAGTTTGTATCACTAACAATACATGTAAGAGCATTTTAATGTTGTAGTTTGTTAATGTGGAGCCAATTTTAGATAGATACGTTGTATAGGCTACTACTAGATTAGTAGTATAGTATTGCATCATACCATATGTAAAAAGTAACTAGTAACTATAGCGTGTCAAAGAAATGGAGTAGTGGAGAAAAAAAGTGCAATATTTACCTCTGAAATGTAATGAATAAGTGTCAAAATTTGACTTACAGTACATGAGTACATGTACTTAGTTACACTCTACCACTGGTAGTTGAAACCCACAAAATGGGAATTATGGCAGTAGTGGAATGTAACTAAGTACATCTACTCACACTGTAGTTATTTACAATTTTGAGGTACTTGCACTTGAGTATTTACATTTTATGCTACTTTACAGTACTTCTACTCCACTACATTTCAGAAGGAAATATTTTACTTTTTACTTTCTATTAAGTTAACACTATAGGAACCTGATGGCGTGTGTACACAAGTTAACGGGGAATTTTGTCCTCTCATGTCCTCTGTGGAAAACCCCTGGTTATAGTACTCCATCCACCATCCATCTTCGTCCGCTTATCCGGGGTCGGGTCGCGGGGGTAGCAGCTCCAGCAGGGATGGTTATAGTACTAACATCTAATTTTGTTTGAGTATTGTGTGTGCATAATAGTCACAAGGAGTCATCAGAAGTATTTCATCTGTTATCTGACTCGTGTCAATAGTGTGTGCTGGTCATAGATTAACAAATGTTTTGGAGTGTTATGACCTCAAAGTCTTTTAGTATCTCAGTTCAGAGGTCGGAGCTTCATCATTTTGATCAAATAAATGGTAAAAAATGTAAAGGCTATGAAAAGGTTCAAAGGTGGATATTACGCAGAAATTTAGCTAATCAGAATTTCTTTAAATGTTGTCTCAATGTCTGTTTTAATGTGATTTTTTGTTGTGTTTATCCTTCAGACCAACTGTGGGATACAGCCATGTGAGGATGCATGCAATTATTTTTCCATGAAACATATGAGTGACTGTAAGTGTACATATGTCTATATAACACGTAGCGCTGTCTCCCATCCCTGAATAGATGACAGATGGCTCCATCAATCTGAAGTATAACAGAGAATTCAAGAGTGCCAGCCATTTGGAGAGGAAGTGGAGCATGGCTAGTTGTTCAGAACATAAATGGAAACAACTGTTACAGAGGGCTCTTTGATGCCTTAATGTACAGCATGAAACTCTAAATGGGGACATGAATTGCACCTGCTGCCTGGTGCGGCGTGAAACAAGGTAAACTATGTCCCTCTTTGTTTTGCTTCATTGGATTTCTATCTTTGTGCTCTCAAACGTATGTACCATATACTTATAACATGCAAACAACTACTTGATCATAATACTTCACTCCCTCATGCTCCATTTATCCCTTTTAGTGGTTTTATTGTATCGCTATCAGATTTTCTTTATATGAAACTTACTTATTTAATTGTTTGCAGAATAAACCACCTTTAAACGTTGTCCCTTATTAACATAGGATAGACGAGAGGGGTGAGTTTCAAGTTCAACATTTTGGGAAATACTGACTTTTTTGAGAGTTATCTGCCATTTTTTTGGGAGGGTACTGAAATATCTCAACAACTGTTGGATGGATAACTTTTATACAAACATTCAAGGTCCCCAGTGGATGTATCTGACTTCGTGAAACCCTGACTTTTTAATGTAACGCCACCACATTTGTATTTTTGAGTGAAATGTCTCAACAACTGTTGGATGGATTGCCATGCAATTTGGTACAAACATTCATGTCCCCATCAGTATGAATTATAATGACTTTGGTGATCCCTTAACTTTTTAAATCAAGCGCTATCATCAATGTATTGTTAATTTGCACTTTGGTTTATTACTAAATACCTGCAAAACTAATTACCATTTAAATCAGCCTCAGCTGTATGTGTTTAGGGCTAATTAGCAAATGTAAGCATGCTAACACACTAAACTAAGATGGTGAACATGGTAAACATTAGACCTGCTAAACATCAGCATGTTAAACCTGTAAACATGTAAGCATGCTGATGCATGTAGCTCAAAGAGTCATGCTCACAGAGTCGCTAGCATGGCTGTAGACTTGTTACATCATGTACAGATTAAAACAAACAATTGACATGTTAATTAATTAATTTAAGTTCTAGTAGGGATGTTTTAGATTGTTGGAGTGAGTTATGCTGTTTATAGTCTTTATGTTAGCTTTTCATCTCACTCTTGGAAAGAAAGTGAATATGCATATTTTCCAAAATGTCAAACTATTCCTTTAAGGATAATCTCACACCATAAGGACGTTCCTGATGATGGAACAAATAGAGTTTAGACATTAGCACCATCAAACGCAACGTTTGGTAACGTGATCATTGCAGACTGTGGTTGAGAGAATTTCTAATGTGTGTCCCCAATGTTTTCCTGATGAAAGGCGACAACACTCTGAAACTGTGGCACGCTTTGGTCATCTGAGGATGCAGTGACTTTTATATCAACTCCAAACTATGACTCCTTGTGTAGGCCTACAGCTAACACAATGACCTACAGTGCTGGCCAACATGCCATGGCCACCTGATGTATGTCTGACCTATTTATCAGAGACACAGCTGAAAGTTACATTTTCACCCCTTGTTTCACCTTATATCTAACTCAACCCACTGACATTTAGTTTAGTTGTGTGTGTGTGTGTGTGTGTGTGTGTGTGTGTGTGTGTGTGTGTGTGTGTGTGTGTCAGTGGATGTTCGTAAGCACTAAGTATCTGTTTTGTCTACTACTATATATAATGTGCATTCATTTGCATACATACAGTGGTAGTGTCAGTAGAGACAGACAGTGTTAATCCCAAATCCATTTCAAATAATTTCTAAGAAAGATCTAACCACATCCCCTATGGCTTGCAGTGAAATAATTTGCATAATTCAAGTAAGACGTGGTTGAAAGCTTTTGCATTATGTAAATCAGGATATGATTAAAGAATATTACCATAAAAACAAGTGCAATCATCAAGTGGAAATGTATTGGCATGCTTGTCTATTAATTGCTCTTGAAAGTGGCACAGTTCAGTGATGCTGCAAAGGAGAAAGTAGTTCATTACCATTAATTTAGTGCACAGATATTTCACATATTGTAGCATATTATGCTAACACAGCTGTCTAATTGCAAATGTGGAACGTAAGACTCACTGTCAGCGTCTACATGTCTTACAACTGTTAAAAAAGTATATGGATTAAATAAGAATGCATACAAATGGAGGATTCTTGGTTAGCAGGTGCACTACAAAATATGTGAAAATACTGATTTTATTTCTTAAAAGCTTCATATTCACATGATGTCAGTAACGTATGATGTAATAGGAGGATTTAATACATTTGATGGCAGCTGCACTGTATTTAAAAAGGTTTGTATTTCCATTTTGTTTGAAATAAAGACAAAATGACAGAGGCATGGAAGGAAAAAGTCAGGAGATGAGATGAGACAGAATGAAAAACAAATTCAATGGCCGACTGTTATTTAATATCAGAAGTACAATAAATGACGAGAGCTCTTATCGCTGCACAGCCCTTAACCTTCAGTGTGAACAGCGCCACTTCAGTCCAGTGAGTTTGAGACTGGCTAAAAATACAACAGTGGAAAAAAAAACATCAATATTAAGCAATCAGTGTTAGACTATGTGATTAGTGGGTAGGACAAAAAGGGGCACCACCATTGCCCCTTTTTGTCTTGAATTCAAAAGTGCCCTTTTCAAATGTCAAAGCAAATGTTGTCCTTGTACATATAGTATGTACCTACAAGTGTCTCTGACTAAAGAGAGAATGACATTAGAGAAATCTATCCAAAACAAAAGAGGACAGTTGTGTGAAAACACAAGCACATCTCGACCCTGCATCCCAGGCTATCTCTAAAACCAAGGCAAGTGTCCTTTTTGTTTTCCACCGCTTTCCTGAGAGCATCTGTGTATCTTCATTAATTTTTCATTTTGACTGTTTCCATAGTCTTTCTGCAAGAAAATAAATGTCCATAGTGTTTTAGTAGGCTACCATTTATCTGCCATGATGAAAATTACTATTGCGTTCCCTGAAATGGGGCTCTGGGTAGCAACCCTGTAAAAGTTTCTTTCTCATGAAACTGTACTGCCCTCTAAAGGTGTACAAAAGAAATTAAAATCTAAACAAAGTCATTAAATCACAACACATTCAACAGGATTCAGTAATCGTTTTGTTGCTGGAGTGATTATAGAATACGTTTCTTTCGTACATTGCATTATTTTATCTATTTTCGCTTTAGCTATTTATTCATTCATTTTCTTATTATTATTTGTTTTTATTTGTTGCATTTATTTCATTTTTTCAGCAGAGTCAAATTACTACACGTCCCATGAGCCTCTGTTCGCCCGGCGACACTTCCGCCTTCACTTCCGTTGAAGGACGAATATTACAAGGTGGGGTCAAGCTTTGAGAACATCAACTAACGTAGCCTATTATATGGCGCCGTGATCAAATTAAACTCTTTCCTAACTAATTGGCTTTACTTTTTCTTGCTGGCGGATCTAACACAGAAGCTAATTGGGGGGAAATATCGATTATTTAGGAAAACAATTTCCGCGTTTCGATGACGTCATTGTCTAATCCTTGTCTCATTGGTTTTCTCCTCCGCGTAAGAGTTTTCCCGCGCTACACTCGGTGTAAGACAACACACCGAACTGTCAGTCAGGTAGCAAGCGTCTTGCTGACAATTTAACGTAATTTTACAACGGTCCTGTAGCTGTTACTATATTGTCACTAATGTCGTCCTCAAATTACGACTCGGCCTGTTTACCGGACTTATTACCGCTGTATTACCGACGTCTGTTCCCCTTCTCCCAGTATTATCGCTGGCTGAACTATGGAGGAGGTGAGTAACGTTACAGGCCGGTAAAGCCAGCAAAAACCAATGCTAGCATGTTATGTTAACCAATGTTATTTGCGATTTAGCTGCCTGCATGTGTTATATGTCCTCTATTCCCTCCCATGCCTGATAGTCAAAGAGTCAACACTGTCGGGGACTAATGTGTTATTTTTGCGTCTACAACCTCAGTGCAGAAGAACTACTTTCAGAACCGAGAGTTCTCCTTCACGCTCAAAGATGACATCTATGTCCGCTACCAGTCGTTCAGCACACAGACCGAGCTGGAGAAGGAAATGCAGAAGATGAACCCTTACAAGATTGACATTGGAGCCATATACAGTCACAGGGTGAGACTGCATACATCTACTTTTGCTTTTCACTTGCTTTTTTGTGTCACTGCAGACATTATATTGATAAAGTTGAATCTCTTTGTACATAACCATAGTTGTCAATTGTTTATGTATAACTTGTTCAGCTTTGTTGTCCTTGTTTTTAGCCGTATGTCTATTTCTGTATGAGCAACAAACAGCCAGAGTCACATTCCCTGTATGCGTTTACAATTATCTGGCCATTAAAACTGATTCTGATTCTGACCCACAGCCCAATCAGCACAACACAGTGAAGTCGGGGACCTTCCAGGCCCTGGAGAAGGAGCTAGTGTTTGATATTGATATGACAGATTATGATGATGTCAGAAGCTGTTGCAGGTGAACTGATTATGGGGTTTATCTTGTTTGATTCATAATATATTGACAGTCACATCACTGAGATAACACAAACTCTCATTTTAGTGCCGCAGACATTTGCTGCAAGTGCTGGACCCTGATGACCATCGCCATTCACATCCTGGATAGAGCTCTTCGAGGTTTGTTTGTCATTGATTTTGTGTCATGCTATCTTTGATTTTTGGCAGAATAAGCATCAAACACTTATTTTCGGCGTATGTGATCTTCTAGAGGACTTTGGTTTCCAGCACCTGCTGTGGGTTTATTCTGGCAGAAGAGGAGTGCATTGCTGGGTGTGTGATGAAGCTGCCAGGAAGCTCTCTGTAGCAGCACGCTCTGCAGTTGCAGAATACCTCAGCCTGGTTAAGGTAACAGCTTTCATTAGATGATTAGAACATGTGTATTTATTAGCAGCAGGGTGTTGTGTTCAGCATTGTGTGTGTATCAGTGTGTTTCTCTCAGTTAAAATAGTGCCCAAACAATAAATAGTCCATTTTATCTCTGGTATAGTTAAGACCCGGGCAGGTTTCATAGAGCGCTAGTCTAGCACACGTAAGAAGCACTGTAATCTTTCAATATATCACACTATTATTGGTCTGTTATATTTGTTTAGTGTGGCAGGAAGGTATTCACTGAAGCAGATTTGCAAAGATGAATTCATAAGTTAATCAACAGAAAATGAATCGGCAACCATTTTAATAATGAATCGTAGTCATTTTGTAAGCAAAAATGCAAAACCAATTTCCTTGTGCCAGCTTTTCAATTGTGAGGATCTGATGCTTTTTTTTGTCATATATTATGATGGTAAACTGAATATCTTTAAGTTTTGGACATTTGGTCGCATAAAACTAACTATATGAATACATCACCTTGGGCTGTAAGAAATTAAAAGCATTTTTCGCTATTTTGTGACATTTTATATACCAAGCTATTGATCGATTTAACGCTAAAATTATAGTCAAATTAATCCATAACGAAAACATCGTTAGTTGCAGCCCTACACGGAACACAAGAATATTCCTACATTTTCTTTCACTTCAACTAGATATGTTTTTGTTTTTTTCCTATCTGTATAAAACCAATTAGTTAATTTTTTTTGATGTTCTATTCACTGCTGTTTTATAGGGAGGTGAAGAGACGCTGAAGAAAGTTGTGCTCACAGATCCAATTCATCCTTTTATCAGGTAAGAATCAGAGTATTTTATTAGCGAAGCTCAGTATGGAGCTGTAGCTGTTTGTTCAGTTATGATGTTTGTGTCTAATTGCACCGACTGTTATTGAGGTCTTTGCCTTTGACGGATGTTGCGGCTTCAGCTGTTTAAGAGTGTACCTGTGATCTCAACAGAGAGTCTTTGGCGGTGGTGGAGCGATACTTCCCTCGGTACGCACTACAGGAACAGGACATACTGGGACGCAAGGAATCTGTAGACAAAGTGCTGGCGCTCATGCCTGAAGATATCCTTTTTACAATATGCAGTAGAGCTAAGAAAAAAAACCCTGTATTTTCTTTATCTCAAATATGAGAGTGTGGTCTCTTTTTCTGTTTGGTTAAAGGAACACGCCGACTTATTGGGACTTTAACTTATTCACCGTAACCCCCAGTGTTAGATAAGTCCATACATACCCTTCTCATCTCCGTGCGTGTTGTAACTCTGACGGCTCCACCGGTAGCTTAGCCTAGCACGGATCCTGAAGGTAATCGGTTCCAACTAGCCTGCTGTTCCGAATAAGTGACAAAATAACGCTAACA
The DNA here is from genome assembly GCF_031162955.1 of Sander vitreus. Lineage (NCBI taxonomy): Eukaryota > Metazoa > Chordata > Actinopteri > Perciformes > Percidae > Sander > Sander vitreus. The sequence continues at coordinate 23,208,371 of NC_135861.1, read as the reverse complement.
TGTTCCTATTTACATGTTGTGATTTGTATAGTCACAGAGTGTACAAATAACAAGGTCACATGAGACACAGCCGTCTTCTAACCATATATAAACTGGGAACTATATTCTCAGAAAGGCGAAGCACTGCTACTTCTGCTACTTGGGTGGAGTGATATGCTTTGCAACACCTGAGAAGCCCTGAGCAGATCAACAATGCTTCGCCTTTCTGAGAATATAGTTCCCAGTTTATATACGGTTAGAAGATGGCTGTGTCTCATGTGACCTTATTTGTACACGCTGTGACTATACAAATCACAACCTGTAAATAGGAACATGTTGGCATTATTTTGTCACTTATTCGGAGCAGTAGGCTAGTTGGAACCGATTACCTTCAGGATCCGTGCTAGGCTAAGCTACCGGTGGAAACGTCGGACAGAGTTACAACACGCACGGAGATGAGAAGGGTATGTATGGACTTATCTAACTCTGGGGGTTACGGTGAGTAAGCTAAAGTCCCAATAAGTCGCCGTGTTCCTTTAAAACCTTTGTGAAAATAACTGGCCTTGACCTTAACTCCAGCTTTTACATGTAAGAAAAGAATTACAGCAGGACTTCCAAAACGAGAAGAAACCTGATAACCGTTGGAAACTGGTGAAGGAACAAGCCAATAGGAAAAAGGTTGGTAATTCTGCCTGTATTACATAATGGCGGTTGTTTAACCTAGAATTGATTTTTAAATATTACAGCAAGAGCGCTTATAATAAACAGACACAATGGCATAATCTTTCCTTCTCCAGGGCACTGCCAAAAGAGGCCAATACTTTGAGAAAGAAATCATGCTGCAGTATTGTTACCCACGGCTCGATGTGAACGTCAGTAAAGGGGTGAACCATTTGCTGAAAAGCCCCTTCAGTGTCCATCCCAAAACAGGTGAGCATAGATCTAAGGAGGTTTAATCAAGATGGCGTGGTAAATACACCAGCAACAGTCTCACCGTGACTTCTCTCTTTTGAACTCTGGCCAGGGCGTATTTCTGTTCCCATGGACCTCAAAGAATTAGAAACGTTTGATCCTTTTGCTGTGCCCACAATCAGGTAAGCGATAATTTAATGTCTCGTGCTCTGTTGTGTGCGGCGTTTGATATTCAACAGAGCTAATGTCATAACTTTTAATTTTTGTAGTCAGATCTGTGAGGAGCTGGATCGACCCAGGACCGGCGAAGAAGAAGAGAAGTCAGAGGACACCAAGGAGAAGGAAAACGAGAAGGACGCAGCAGAGAGACGAAAGATCAGAGGTGAGATTCTGAAATCAGAATTTCAAGCTTATGGTATCACACACATGAGCTGTATTTTTTTTTTTTTAAGTTATAAGCAGGCCAAGTTAACCTGGTATTTTTTTCCTGGCTCAAATGAGACAAATGTGATACATCAACTTTGACACGCTGAACCTCAATTTATTTTTCCTCAATATCAAAATAAATTCAAACATATAGCAGGTACTGAAGAAATGTGGGGCCTCTCCTATTGTAGGATAGGAATCACTGAATTATTGTCCCTGTTTTATTATAATTTTGATCATTAATGATGATGATTTTTTTACATGATGAGATACGCTAACTTTCAATGAGAACCCATGGAGCTTTAGTTTATTCTAAATAATCTGAGTAACTGATTACTTTTGACAGATTACAAAAGAACAAGCCTGGCGAAATATGTGAAATACTTTGATCAGTTTCTGGATAAGATGGCTCGCTCATGGAAAGGAGAACTTCTCAAAAAAAGTGGTAAGTTTTCTCGCTTTTTGCTCGCAGGTTTCTCTATAGAGCTCCACCTACAGCTTCAGAATAGATATTTGGCAACGCTGTCGTAAAAACTCGTTGGCGACTCTCTTCCCCCCCCCCCCCCCTCATTCATTATTCAACATTCAACCCAACATTATTCTTTTTTCCTACAATGGCCTTAGAACGCTGTCGGAGCAGAAGCAACTTGCGTTTGCCAACATCAAGCTGACAAGAAATTCTCTGGCAGATAAAGTTTCTGATCAAAGATACTTACAAGTACAACCGCAAGAACGCCAGGTCGGCATCGGATTTGCAGGCTTCTGTTTGTCTCAGTTCTTCTCGCCATTCTGAAAACGCAGGTCTGATGTGTACTCGTGTCTGACTCCTCGCTCGGTCAGTCTGCCGTTTCGTCTTTCTCTGTTCCTCCGACAATGCTTTCCTAGCTTTCTGCTTCTTTTTTGCCGGCTCAGCCATGACGATAGTATGAAAAACTCCATCGTTACCTTGTTCTTATAACTAGCCGGGTGGTTTTTCCGCTCACAGGCGCTCAACCCGAAAAAAAGTTATATAACCATTCCAATGACTGTTCAGTTAAGGTAAATTAAACAAAAAAAAACTGCATAGTTCGCCTTTAAGAAGTTGGTTTTATATATATGTTTTGCTTTTTTGCCTTTTTATATAGTACAGCTAAATATTTGACTGGAAAGGGAGGGAGAGACAGGGGCGACATGCAGCAAAGGGCCGGGGGACAGAGTCAAACCCAGGCCTTAGTATATGGGGTGCACACTCAACCAGGTGAGCTACCAGGGCGCCACAGAAGTTGGTTCTTTCATGTAATATATATTTTGTTCCTTTCTTTTAGATCTTCAGAAAGACTTCTGAACTGGATCAACAATCAGGAAGTGATACAGAAGTGGAACTGTTAATAGCTCCCTGTTACTTAATGTGGGTGATGATGCAAACTGTCCTGTTTTGAGGGCTTCATGTTGTGGTAAAAAAATTGACATTTTTCTGATGAACAATTAAACGAAATCAAAAACCGAATAATTTTCATCCAAATCAGTTTTATTACACTCTTATGAAACTCTGTAATAATACATTCATAAACAAAACACAAGTAAATGATGTCCTTACTGTAGGCTTGTACGTATGTTGTTTGTCTGCTCTCTGCCAACATTTTTCTATTGTACAGTCATTTGTGAAAATAAATGTGAGATTTCAATTTTTTTTAAATCTTGTATTCCTGTTACTTTTAATAAAAACATAAGAATGTTTGCAGATTTTTTTTATTTATTTATTTATCTTGAATAGCAAACAGTTAAGTAAGTTAGTTAATTTGACATTTATTCTAAGTACATATGAGAAATTGTATACCAACACTCTTATTCCATTACTCACCAGAGGGAACTGTTGTTACACATCATAATTAAACAACCATATATATATAATTAGATTATTACAGATGAATTCATGTATAAGCAATATTTTACTGTGGTAGTTGTGTTGAGATAATTTTAACTACTTTGTAAACTTTGATTTAATAATTCATTTCTTTTTTAGATTTTAATATTGAATTTAAACATGAACATTTTACAATTTATCATATTTAATATGCTGATCATATATGTATGTAAAGTCTTTATCTGTATCAGTAAAATATAGCTGTCAGATAAATGTAGTGGAGTAAATAATATTTCCCTTTAATATGTAATGGAGTAATAATAAGAGTAACATTTATATATTCACAATTAGCAATCTATGGCCAGACATTTGTTGAGTTGGCTCAGCTGGTTTGGATGTTTTATTATTTATTTTGACTGACATTTGTAAAAGTAGAAGTATAAAGTAGCATAAAATTAAAATAGGCAAGTACAAATAATCAAAATTGTACTTGAGTAAAATTAAGTTTTTTTTTAACAGGTGACAGTTATTTTAACAGACATTTGTAGAAGTATAAGGTGGCATACAACTAAAAAAATACAATTACAAATACTCACAATTTTTCCTTAAACATTGTTCTTGAGTAAAATACAGCTTTTTCTAGTAACCTAACAGTTATACAAGCATAAAATGAAAATACAAAAGTTACGTTACAAATATTTAAAATTGTAACGTAATTTTGGTTTAGTAAAATGCGTTTTTCTCTAGAAGTTAAACTCCTTTATTATGTGCTGTATGTGGATCTGAGTATAATTTATATGGTAAACATATCACTCATTGTGCCTTTAAACAACCCGGAAGAAGAAGACCGCTCTGAACAGGATATTACCGTGAAACTGAGGTCAGAATTTCTCTCTCACAGCCATCTTGGATATAACGTCCCGAGTCGGTGAGTGTCTCCGTTGAAAATCCAACATCATCCAGCCGTTTTTCACTTATTACCGTCTGTATTAAACGTTTCATGCCTTAAAGTAAAGTAGTGTCATCAAGCTGGTACAGATATTGGTTCTTTTTTGTCCCTCTCTTCAGTGATATATGTGCCGTTGTACCACCGATTACCTGCTCAAAATGGGGGAACATGACTTCCAGTTTACTAGCAGCCTGTCAGGGCCGCAGTGAGCTGACAAGTGGTGTTAGGTTGATCTGTGTGACAACTTTAAATTTGAGTAAAAAGCGATGGTGTGACTCTTGTCGTTAGCTTTCCTCTGTTGAGGCTGTCAGACGCAGTTAGTTAAATGTTTCTTCACAAGAGAGTAACGTTAAAGACTAGGCTAAAGCATGGGCTCCGTCACCTGTTCAACTTACGTTAGCTATAACGTTAACAACTGCAAGTCAGTGTCTGAATCGGCTAACTAGTCCCTGCTAACGTCAGTGATCCATTAAGTGTCCCACGTCTTGCCTAAATTAGTTTTACACCACTAGCCAGTAACGTTAGTTTTTAAGACTTAGCTTAAGCTAATAAACTGCCTTTTCCTCAGCAGCAACCATGCCTGGTGAAGCTACAGAAACTGTCCCAGTCACAGAGCAGGAGATGCAGCAGCCTCAAGTGGAGACCGGTTCGTATATTTTACCTTACATAAATGTGCATGCAATAATGCATATTAAACAATGGGGTCCTGGAACTCAAGGAATGTAAAAATATTTTCCTTGCTGGAACTCAAAGAATGGGTGAATTGTTAAGCAAATTTCCTTCGGGATGAATGAAGTATCTATCCATCTATATCTATCTATGGAAGGGAATTTTTAAGTAAGGGACAATATTGATGATTGGACAATTATTTGGCTCAGGGAGTTGTCTCAGCTGGCTGGACATTGAGTTGATGTAACAGGTGATGGTTGTTTTGACTGTCCCCAGCCTTGTGTTGGGACGTTTGTCACCATAGTTTACCCACTGCAGGATCTGCAGTGGTGGTGTTGCGTGCCTTGATTTGAAAAGAGTAATCCAGGACCCCCCTCTTTTTATTTACACAAACTCACAATGGTATGTGCGATGACTTGCACTGACAACTGGATTTAGCCCACGATGCATGGTGTTGAGTGGTTTTCCCTGTGCACACTAAATGCCTTGAAAACCCACTTTATGTAGATTTGTTGTCTGGCACAGATCATTGTGTTGCATGTTTATTTTAGCCTGACGGTAACATCTTATTGTAGGATAATTATTACCTTTTTTAGGGATTTAATTTAAACGCAAGCTATGTTTTTAGGGTAATAATGCTTGTAAGTACTTTTCTCAAGTTTGGTTATACTGGCATGTAAATATAGTTTAATGAAAATGTACATCTTTTGATCAGTTAGCATGTTGTACATGGGGCTCTTTTGACCCAAAATGAGACGATATCTGGTTAATAAAGTGAAAAATGGATTTCTCTGAAGCACGGATTGTCATATCCTGGATGTGTTGCATTTGTCAGAGCGGGTGTTGCATAAACATTTAATTTGTATTAAACAGTGGCTCATAACTACTATTCAGCATAATTCTCCAATTGTGTACTACACAGGTTTTTATACTTTTTTGTCACTTTTCACCAGTCTATGTAAACAAGTGTTTTCCTCCAGAAATAGGTCTGTATGTGGGTGATGTGCTTGCTCAGGGTTGGGGCAGGGACTTTTATACCAACAGATTAGTTGCAGCAGTGGAACTTGTTTGCACTTATTTTGGACTTAACATCACATTATCCATAAACGAACTCCATGGCCAAAAAAAACCCCCCAGAGCAGTTCAGATGACATCTGAGAAGGAAAGATGTCTCATTTCAATGAATGCCTTTCCTTGATGACAAAGGTAGGGGCAAATACTAATGCAGCATCAACCGCAGATGAGTCCGTACCAACACTACTCGAAATAAGGGCAAGTGTTGGGTCATTATTTCATAGGGATTGAGTTTGTGTTGGCATTTTCTCACACTACTCTATTAATGCTGACAAATGCTCTCATTTTGAAAAAAAGGTCTTTTGAAATGGATTGCAATGTGAATCCATAGATTTCACCACAAAGCAGTATAATAATATAATATACACATACTGTACTGTCTAATTCAAGGTTTTAGTTAGTCGATAGATTTCTTATTTTCATACATAGCTGTGCATAGATCCTCTAGTGTTTATTTCACATATGGACACTGCATGAAGTTTGAGACATGGGGTTATTTCTTTCTTTTACGTAATGCACCAAACACTTTCCCTTCTTTTACTTTGGTAAAACGCAAGCCAAGCGACATTAAACTTCTCACACTCGTATTTTCTGTTCACGTGTGGAGCACGTTTTCTTTTCCACTTCACGGTGTAGTCATGAAGCTCTTAAAATTTGCGTTGAAGTAGAATTGCTCGCCAAACTACTACTGTGATTGCCCTTCCCCCTGTTACTCTTGTTGCTTAATCTTCCTTAATCAGCTGTAGGAGTAGTGAATTCTTCTGCTCCTACTGAGGTGGCTGTTCCTGAGATGGCCATTCCTGCGAGCAAGGCAATCCCACTGGAGAATCCTCCAGAAACCTCTGTTCCAGCTCAAGAGATAGTCTCCCCTGAAGAAGCTAGCATTCAGACTACTGGTGATCAAGCAAATGGTGTAGCTGCTGGTCAAATGACCATGCAAACTAAAGAGACTGGGTTGGCGGCAACATCTGTCTCAGAGCAAGAGGCAACTGCTGACCCAGCCGGTGCTTCAGTTGACACGCCAGTTCCTCTAGAGTCAGTGCCTTCTGGTGAGACTCCCATTGTTTCCTCAGAAGGACCACCCACTCATGAAGAAGCCGTTTCGTCTGTGAAGGTACAAAGTCAGGAGTCTGTTGCTGCTGAGGAATCAGACAGCCAAGAGGTTGAGCAGATTTCTGTTGAAGTGGAGGCCTCTGGAGGCAAGCCCAGTGCAGTGCTAGAAGAAATTCCCAATGATCCGAAACCATCTGCTGACGAAGACGTCGTTGCAAACTGTGAAGATGTGAAGGCCACTAATGCCCCAAAGACTGAGGTAGAAAACTTAAAGAATCTTTGCCTGGTCGCAGCTCAAGACGAAGTATTGCCTGGTGATAATGTCGCCGTGGGTACTCAAAATGAAGAACTTGACAAGAAAGCTGTTAGACTTCTCTCCAAGGCCATTCAGTCAAAGGAGTCCTCCAAATGTGGAGGCCCACCTCTTTCAACTCGCCACCTGTCAGGTTGGTTTATCCTGAAAAGCAGGCGCACCCCTCTCCCCACTTTGTCGCGATCATTTGAATGCACCTTTTTTTAACTGGGTTGGGCATATGTATTCGCAGGTGGTAACATGAGTGGATATTTGTATCCATTCTTATATTGATTTAGACATATTTCAGAGGAAATGCCTAATTGTACTTGAGTTTAATTGTACAGGAAGTTTATTTTTCTCAGCCAGGTGTCAGGTCAGTTCTACCTTGAAGCACCAGTTCAGTGATAGCTGGTGCATTTATGCACTAGCTAATGTGCAAGGGCGGTATTTCGTGATGTGCATTGCAAATATGATTTTCCCTTTTTGTCCTAAGTGCATTCTCACTAAATTTAGAATGTGGTTTTCTGTGTGGAAGTAAGTAGTATGGTCTGCATTTTGAGTGTTTTGCATCAAACTAAAGCTAGGCAGGTGTGTCTTCTTCCTAACCCTAAGCAAGGAGATTGAGTCTTGGTTTGGTCATAATTTAATCCGCATGAGTAAGACTTCGCCTTCTCCTGTCAAAAGATTTAAAAGTGATTTTTCTATTCAGCTACACCTCCTGCCCCAGCTTCCACCCAGAAACCTCAGGCAGCTTCTGGCCCTGCAAAGCCCAAAGGCAAAGATGCCAAGAATGTGCAGGGTTCCTCTGCCCCAAAGGCTGTTCCTGGCAGAAGAAAACGTTCCTCCATGTCTGCCTCTTCCTCTTCTCCCACCTCACCAAAATCTACTTCTTCCACTACCCCCCTTTCACCTGTGCCATCTCCCTTAGCTACCTCACCTGGCCTCGCTGGTCAGGCAAACCGCTTCACTCCGAAAGTTGTCAAGGCTGGCAAACAAGGAAAAGCTAAGAAAGGAGAGGCATTTGTGACTGCTCCTGCTCCTTTGGAGTGCAAGGTCACACTAGCAAATGAAAACCAGGTAGAGGCTAGCCCTAAGCAAACTGTAGTTGAAGCTAAATCTGCCCCAGTTGAGCCAAACAAACCCCCAGCAGCTGCTTCAACTCCTGTTGCAGCACCAGCTGCTTTTAAAGTTACCTCAGTGCCTCCTTTGGCAGCTCCCGTTTCGTTTTCCAATGCTCTTACCTCTAGCCCTCTTGCATCAGTTGAAGTTAAGACCGCTCAATCAAAAGCTGCTCCGGTTATTGCAGCTGCTGATGATGATCTCCCTCCACTTATCCCACCTGAGAAGCCAATTAAAATGCCAGAACCTGTACCCACTGTAGAGGTGAAGGTAACATCCAAGCCCAAGATGGATATTGAGCCTGTTAAGGTTGTCGCAGCAGCGATGGTTAAATCTGCACCTGTTGAAAGTGCTAAAGTTGTTGCTGAAGCCTCAACTGCAGCTGTTGAGGCTGCTAAACCAGCTCACATTGAAGCTCCTAAAACAGCCCCAGCCAAAATTGAGGCTGTTAAGGCCCCCCAAAGCAAACCTTCTCATGAGCCAGCTGCTGTGGCAAAACCTGCTCATGTGGAGACTGCTAAGCCAGCTGATGTGGCAAAACCTGCTCATGTGGAGGCTGCTAAGCCAGCTGATGTGGCAAAACCTGCTCTTGTGGAGGCTGCTAAGCCAGCTGCTGTGGCAAAACCTCCTCCTGTGGAGGCTGCTAAGCCAGCTGCTGTGGCAAAACCTGCTCCTGTGGAGGCTCCCAAGCCAGCTGCTGTGGCAAAACCTGCTCCTGTGGAGGCTCCCAAGCCAGTAGCAGAACCTAAACCAGCTACCGCTGAGGTTACCAAGCCAGCCCCTGTGTTAGGTGCTAAGCCAGTCATTGAGGCTGAATTGTTTAAGGCAGCACCAGCCCCAGCTCCCTTTAAACTCACATTTGCTGAGGCAGTTGCAAAACCTGCCCCTGTTAAACCTGAGGTTGAGGTAATCGGTAAAACCCCTTCTGAATCCGTCTCAACACCCAAACCTGTCCCCACACCTGCTAAAGCCCCAGTCAAGGTGGAGCCTGTGATCAAGAACGACAAGGGTATTTTCTTTCTTTCTTTTGTGCAATCTGTTTTTTCAACTCTCACTGCGTTGCAACTGGGAACTGCTCAGAGGCTTAAATATGTTGTTCTCTTAAAAAGCCATGGTTGTGAGGTATACGTTAATTTGAAACTATCTTTTCTTAAAGATGCAACCTAGTTAACATGAACGCTCCTATTTTTGGAAACCGTTTTCTTGCATATGGTCAGCATTGTTGTGCAGTTTCATGTGTGAAATGATAGGGATTTTTTTAGTCCGTGAAGATGTCTAGTGGCGGTCTAGTCAATGTGGCATTGGATAGGAGGGTATCGTTGTCAACATAATTTAGAGTACACATCAGTTAAGATTTGAAGTTAAATAGCTCTGCAAGTTTTCAACAGGTTTGGTGGGTGTATGTTCATCTCAGGTCACAACAAACCTACTGTATTTGGAATCTCTATTACTTGCCTATTTTTATTCCCCAGGATTGATGCCACACATTTTCATAATGACTTGCAAGCATACATGTATGTAATAGTTTGCATGTTGTGACTAACTTGATTTCTGGTTCTGTAGGATCCGGTACAGAGTCAGACAGCGATGACTCAGTCCCTGAGCTGGAGGAACAGGACTCTGCACAGACACAGACACAGCAAGCTCAGGTGAGAGTTCAGTCTGGTCTTGAATACCGTCTACTTGAACCGAAACCCTTTTTGAAGGGAGGTTTGTCTTTTACTCTTCAGTGATGATTTATACAGTGACTTTCGTTCTTCTGAGCCTACTGAAGCCAGCCTTTCTGTCCTGAGAAGAGAGAGTGTCTGCACAATGACGAAAACCTAAAAGTCTAAAATTCCTCAGCCTACATTTATTGTTGACATATGGATGAATATTCTGTGTCTTGCAGCTTGCGGCAGCTGCCGAAATAGACGAGGAACCTGTCAGCAAAGCCAAACAGAGCCGCAGTGAAAAGAAAGCACGAAAGGTAATGCTCTTACAGTGTTATGGTAATAACACTATAAGGTAATTTGCTTCCTTTTGAAGGTCAAAATTGGCCACATTTGTAAAATGACTTGTTTAATGCAGGCGATGTCGAAGCTTGGTCTCAGGCAGGTAACGGGGGTCACCAGGGTCACCATTCGCAAGTCAAAGAACATCTTGTTTGTCATTACCAAACCAGACGTCTACAAGAGCCCTGCATCAGACACATACATCGTCTTCGGTGAAGCTAAGGTATGTAGCAAACAACTATACTAGTCATCAAGTATAGTAATTACACTTGTCTTACTGTCCTGTCTAGTCTTAACTTGTTATAAAGGCCCAGACACACAGAGCCAACAGCCAAAGTCAGCAGAAAAGGCAGTTGGGTTGGGCTGATCAGTCTCCCCAAAATGGTCAAAAAAGTGCCTCGGAACACACCAAAGCAACAAGATGTAATACGTCTCCATAACAGCAGGCGGCGCTAATCTGTATTGTCGCCCAAAAATGAAAACCGGCAGCTGACGTGGGTCTTGTTTCTCCGGAAATTCAAAGACAGACTGTCATGGCGGCTTGTTCAGAATATGATCTCATATTGTACTAAAATAGTTCACCGGATCGTGTTTGTGAAAACATTTTAAGCGAGAAATAGGCCATGCAGTTGCTGAATCTGTCTTCATTTCAGATCAACAAAGGTCAGTTTAAAAGACTTTCGTCAGATTTTGAGAGATTCTAGTCACACTCATTCCGCTCCCCGTTTCCGGGTTAGCACTCTACCAATCAGATGGGTCATTTGAGTCCAACTGCTGACAGTGCCCGTCCCGCCGATTTATATATGTCAAATCGGACAAAATGAAGGATGACGGCCCTTTGGACGGACAACGGCACGGAACACACCGAGCAGACTCCAGTCACTGACCTCGCCAGACTGTCCGACGGCCGATTATCGGCTCGGTGTGTCTGGGCCTTAAGGCAGCAGGCTACTGATTAAAAGATCCAAGTAATGATAACGTGAATCATCAAAATGGTACAAAATACTCTCAATTGAAAATTTTCTGCCCAATAATGTATTAATATCTTATTTTACTCTTGTTTCCTAGATCGAAGATCTTTCCCAGCAAGCCCAGCTGGCTGCCGCAGAAAAATTCAAGGTACAGGGAGAAGCTGTATCAAACATCCAGGAAAACACACAGACGCCAACAGTACAGGAGGAGAGCGAAGAAGAAGAGGTAAGATGCAGTTTTAATCAAGTGAAGATGGACACTTGCAAATATGCAGTTTTAACGTGTGAGAGATAAAAATTCACTACCCCCCTTTTTTTAATAGGTGGATGAGACCGGAGTTGAGGTCAAGGACATCGAACTCGTCATGTCACAAGCCAACGTGTCGCGGGCGAAGGCTGTACGCGCCCTGAAAAACAACAACAACGACATTGTCAATGCTATTATGGTAAGATTTCAGAAACTGAAAACTATAAATGGTAGTAAAATGGTTTGGAGTCTGTTCAATGGGCCATTTTAAATGGTTTGCTCAGATCTCTGTAGATACATGTGTATGTAAAACTCTTCAGTGATGAATAATACAGTGACTTTCGTTCTTCTGAATTTACTGAAGCCAACATTTCTGTCCTGAGAAGAGAGAAATTGTTTAAATTGTAGGAAAAAGCTCTTAAAAAATATCTTAACAAACCTTTTTTTGTTCCTTTTGCAGGAGTTGACAATGTAATGGGACCCTGGCAATAAAGGGTTGAAGAAAGGTTGCTGATTTAAGCTCGTTTATACAATTTATACCCAAGATGGAAATAAAGTTGTGGCTTGATAAAATGAATTCTCTGTTTTTGCACTTCATTGGGAAATGGGGCAGAGGGGTAGGGCAGGTGTCCCTTCAGGAGACTGAAATTACTAGAAATATTGAGAACCTTCCATATTTCCTTTTTTATAGGGGGTCACCATCCCAGCCTTCCATTGGACAGAACACCAGCTCATACAAAGTCCCAAGATTCAGACTAATGCTGAGATTTAAGCCTGTGATGGTGCTAAACACTGATTCACCATGATACCCTGTTAACACCTTAATCAATATGATTTCCATTGCCTTGAGCTAAACTTGACCATGAACACACTTGTCAGTGAATAGACATGTCTTCATCCAAAGTTGATCAGTTTTTAGAAAAGAATGAGGTATCTGTAACAGACAGCAGGTCACATCTCAATTTTCTCTTTTAAATAAATTAATAAATCTGAAAGGCCTTGAGATGGTTAGGAGTATGAAAAAGGACTGCTACACAAGTTTTTTTTTGGACTTGTCTATAATCTTTTTGTGTACAATTTTGGAAAGATTGACCTGGATTCAGTAAGTATTTATATGAAACCATAGAGTTTCAGGAGAGGTCTTTGAGCTTATATATATATATATATTTTTTTTTATATAGAGGTCCCACGTCAAAGGTTTTGAATGGGAGCCACAGGTTTGTGGTTAAGCCCTCTTTACAGTCGCCGTTCCCGACCTGTCGCGCACCAATGTGACGTCAAAATGACATAGATCTCGCTGGCGCGGCCACTATTTTTTTTCAGTAACGCACGACAAAGTGGAAACGGGAAGCGCGACAGGTCGGGCGCCATGAGAGTGCCGTAACTATTTATACTCGTGCGTGGTGGTTGCGACACTAGTTGCAGTCTTCTCCTGAACAGAGGTGGCGCAACTGAGGAAAGGCTACCGACGGACTAGAAGGGGAAAAAAAGGTAAACAATGGCGAAGAGAAGCACTTTGAACACTTCAGAATGTCTGCACAACGATTCGATGACCTACTTTGTCGGATCAAGCCTTTGATTCACCATAGAAGAACTCATCTTAACCCAGTAAGTTTACAAGAGAGACTTTCAATCACTCTGAGAATCCTGGCATCCGGTTGCCCTCGAACTCGTCTATGTTTCCGCTTTGTCGTGCGCACTTTAAATCCTGGCGCGCCAACGAGATCTACGTCATTTTGACGTCACATTGGCGCGCGACAGGTCGGGAACGGCGACTGTACAAAGGCCTTTAGGGTTAGGTGCCTTGAAGTCGACGGTGGCAGCGCTTCCTTGAAGTCGACGTTGGGGGCTTAAAATACCATCAAGCGGGTGACTCATAGTCCTACCAAGGTGCTGCACTATTCCACTGATCAACAGGTGGCTGTAACACCCCAAGATATGCAGCAATGTGCCAGTAAACGCAGGGAAGAAGACTGCAAGCTGGTAAACATGGATGTAAAACGTGCTGGGTTTAAACTGCTTTAAAAATACGCTTTGCAAATGTTTTATGAGGAAGTATTTTATTTCCACACCACTTTATACTTGGACTCCACTACATCTCGAGGGAAATATTGTACATTAAACTCCACTATGTTTGACAGCTTTAGTTACTTTACAAATTATTTATTTTTTGCACACAAAACATTTAGAAATAGTTCAAAAATGTCCCCGAATTGGCCCTCTGGTTTAATATGTCTATTTCATTCATAAAATAACTTTACAATGCGCAATGTGGTTGTACGTCAGTAGGCAACATTGAATTACGTCCCCCTTCCATTTAGCGCAGATGTTTTATTTTTTAGTCTGTGTTTATGTTGGCCTACTATTTTCTTTTTCCTTTTCCCCCTGTACTTGTGTAAAGCATTCTTGGGTTTCATGAAATGCGCTATATAAATCTAAGTTATTATTACATTAGTTGCTACAACAATCTGTTCATGCTTTAGCTCGTGACACAGTGACAGTGATACCCGGTTTAGCTCACAATACTTCCAAAGTAGGCTAAGTTACCGTATGCAACACTTGAAATGCAGCAATGCATCTGTAACATATTCTCTTATTGTAAATGAATGATTTTCTGTCTGACCAAAATATTCATTGCGACTATATGACCTCCTGGTAATACTAACTCAGTAATCTACAGTGGGTAATAAAGCACCGTAAGACCTTTATGACAGCAGGTATGATAAAAACACTACCACTTTTGTCCAAAGTGGCAGCTATAATCAACACAACTGAAAGTTACACATAGCCACTTTAAAGTGCTCATATTATGCTTTTTTGGATTTTTCCTTTCCCTTTATTGTGTTATATATCTTGTTTGTGCATGTTATAGGTTTACAAAGTGAAAAAGCCCAAAGGGACTTACCATCTCCAACAGAAAACACTGTTCACAAACTGCTCCAAACAGCTCTATTGTAGTCCAGTCTTTACTTCCGTGACAAATGTGCGGCACTTTGTAACACACGTTATAATGCTCGCCTAGCTGCTAGCGTGGCACGCCCTCATACTCTGCTTCTGACTGGCTAGTAGTCCTTACCTAGCTACTGCACATGTGCGACTCCTAACAAAGACGGAACAGAAGTGTGATGCCTCACTCTGTAGCTAAAACAAAGAACTCAACACACAGGGTGAAAAGAGGAGCTGCAGTAATGTGTAGTACAACAGAAATATGGTGTTTTTTGAAAATTAAGCCATGTAAACCTATTCTGATATAACCTCTAAATACAATTATGAACCTGAAAATGAGCATAATATGAGCACTTTAAGTAGGATCAGAATACTTCCTCCACCACTGGGTATAAGTAGCCCTTGTTTTTTAGTAGCCTACGTTGTGTGAACAAGCTCATCAAAAGTTAATTCTGTTGAAAGAGGGCGGCTGCACTAACTCCAAATTGTGAAAGGGATAAGTGTGGACAGCCATTTTGTTTCACAATCCTCTGATGTTGAGTCACTCTGTTAGAGAGATTGAGTCAAATTTCCACCATTGATGCAGCAGGGCCAAAGATACCCTGATTTTTAGTCCCTATTATATTGAGCTAAAAAAATGTATCCTTCTGTTTATGAGAGCCTCCTACATTTTTTTTAACCTCCACTCCCACAAGTGTGTAACACTGGCTATCAGTTAAAATCTGTAATCCCAAAATCCACGTTTTGGTGGTAAATCTAATCTCTTTGGGACTGTTGGTTGGACAAAACTAATGGAAAATCACATATTTGTCTTTTAACATATCTTACTATTGACTTGCTTTTTTTTTTTTTTTTTGATTTTATGGACTCTAATTGCCTAACTTTAAGTTCTTCTGTTTATCTAAAGTGCAGAGACTGGGTTTTCTCTACCTCCCATTTCGGTCCCAGATTTGGAGGTCAGATGGACTGATAGTCAGAAGGGTTAGTAGGCTAATTCACCCCCTCCCTCTTGCTGTCAGCTTCTTAGAGGGTTAATAAGCAAGTGATTCTACTCTGTTCATTCTCTCAGACTCTCATGATGAACTGAACCTTCTTTGCGCAAAGAATAAATACCTAAACTTTGTTGAGTGAAGCCTTATTTCAGATCTCACCTAGCCTAGGTACACACGATATTTGAATATGTCAGTTTGGTTTTTCACTATTTTTCTTACATTTTATATTAACCAAATGATTAATCCAGAAAATACTCGGCGGATTAATGTGGAGATGAATGATAATAAATATGACCAACATCGTCTTGCTTGCCTTTGTATTCTGTCTATAATTTTTCCAGTATAGTTTCTATTTTATTTCTATTCTTATTTTAGTTTTATATAACTCTTATTATTTATTTTATACTTTCTGAATTTTATTATGTCCTTGTGCTGCTGTGCCGAACTTCTCTTCAGGGGATCCACAAAGGCGTATCTAAACTTTTCTTTTCTATTTTCCATTCTTTTGTGTAATTATTTGAGATATGTTTAGGTGTTTCTTTGTCACGCCCTGGTAAATGCACTATTGATTGTACAAAAAAAATATATTATAAAGCCTTTTTATTGTTATTTTTCAAAGATTGCGTGCACAGCTGTCGTAAATATGTGTATTTCTTCTAACCTGAAATACTACCAGTTTCATCTGTAAATTGCTCTCATGATTCAGGTCATTTGAGGCGATCATACTGGGTGGTACGGAAACCATAGCAAATAAATTAATGTGTTTCACATCACGATTATACGGTGCCTCCTCCACATCACCCGCAGCTGTGGCTGAAAACTCTAGAAACGTCTAGTAGGTACGTACGCTCCAACTGCGTCAGTACTGTCATTCTCATCCTGGGATCCGCAAGAAGATCCGGAGTAGAGTACACAGGCTAGAGGCGTTTACATTGCTTGTTTGTGGACAGCATCCCTTATTTTTGCAGGCATCACCTTTCTTTTCAAGAGACTGTTTTACCTACGAAAAAGAAGCTCACTTCACGTCCAGACATGTAAGTTGTGGAAGGTAGCATGAGTGTACAACGGAGGGAAAGTGCGATAGCACAACCTGCTTTGCTAGTTAGCTAACGTTAGCCTTGCTTTTTACAATTGAAACATGCTTTTTCAAAGGCGGGAGGTTGGCCTTGCCTCAATGGACTATAAGCTAACGGCAACTCGCTACCTAGCTTGAATCTAGTAAATAACACAATGTTACATCGCAGTTATTGTGGCAGACCCGGTGTCCCCGCATTAGCTTAAAAAAACTGCTACTAATACTTAATGTATAGCATGGAGCAGTCGCACCGCATGGCTTAACTAACAGCGTTGTTAGCATGGCTAGCCAAGCTAATAGTGTTCATTGAACGACTTCGTCTAGAAGGCTATCACTAGATTAGCATCAGGTCTGTGTTGGAAGTCATGATTTCAGCATTATAAAGAAAACGCAGGATCTGCATGTCGATCTGCATGTTTGCAATTTAATTGCGAAGTTGTGAAGGGAGTGAGCAACGTTAAATCAACATTTTATATATAACGCACTGCCTTGATTAGTCCACGCTAATGTGTAAGAGGATTTGGCTCAGTTCAATGCCAGGAGAAATACCGTGTCGTTAAATATACAGAAGAAGAAATTGCTACCACTCATGTAGTTCACGGAAAAGAAATATTAACTTATCAATAAACAGAAGTCACTGAGTCGTTATTGATTAATGTTGTACAACTGACCTGTATCTGTGCTGGAAGTCTCTCATTAACCACACATCATTTAATACGTTTTTTTTTTTTTTTATCTTTTGTGCAGTGGGGTAAAAAACAATGGATTCTTCCATGTTCTTCTCTTGTAACTACTCCTGTATAATTAGACTGAGCTTGAATTGAGCAATAATTATTTGATGGTGAACTTGGGATATTAGTCTCACCCAGGATTTTAATTAATTGAGCATGCTTATGTTTGCAGCTACAAGGTAAAACTATTACAATATGCAACAATATTCATCATATGAAGGGAAATCTGAGCCGAACCCACCAAAAACATCTTCTTAATTTAGCTTTTCATGTTTTAGCATGTGCAGATGTTTCACTTTTGAGGGTTTTTGATACAGGAGCACACAGTAACTGGATGCTGTGTGGCAACCTGATACATAGGCTTTTTGATGCCTAAAGACTAACTCCCACCTGTCACCAGCACTGGTGACATGTATTATGTATTTTTTATGCAAGTTGTGGGTCTGATAAGCTGTACTGCCATGCAAATAGGACCGGTTAGGCATTGTTTTTAACCGGATCCTAACATTTTGTTCAAAGCTCAGAAGGTATCAAGAGTTGTACTTTGAATGGGTTTTGTGAATTACAACTGGCTACACAATTTGTCAGAACTATTTAGACTGTTTACACATGTTGATGTTTTGATGACCTCCGTTTCTTTACAGGCATCCAGCAACTGCCAAGTGGTACGATAGGAGGGATGCCGTTTTTATAGAGTTCTGTGTGGCAGACAGCAAAGACCTTAAAATCAATTTTGATAAAGCAAAGTGTGGTTTCAGGTATGTTTTTTTTTGTCTCTTGTTGGTTGTCCGTAAAGCCCTCAAGTTGTATTTAAACATGAATTTCTTGTTAAATGTATTGTTGGTTCTGCTTTGTATTTTTGGTGAGTAACGTGGTTGTATTTTATTTCCCCCAAAATAAGTGTCATTTATTTTTTTCCACACAGTTGTGTTGGAGGAACAGACAACGTCAAACATGAGAATGAAATAGACCTTTTTGAAGCCATCGACGAAAATGTAAGTTACACTGAATCGTTGCAGTGATTAATATTACTTTCGAACCGTATTGCAAATTGCATTGTACAAAATGCAGACTAAAACTTCTTACATATTTATTTTCTTTCCACCTCAACGCAGGAATCCAAACATAAACGCACAGATCGCTCAGTGTTGTGCTATTTACGAAAAGCACAGCCAGGGAAGCCATGGCCGAGGTTAACAAAAGAGAAGGCTAAGGTCAGTTAAACACAAACACGGTCATTTAATGTAAAGGACAGTTTGTATCCTACATTTATTTGAAATGCTAACCGTTAATAGTATGATACAGTTAACAGTACGATACAGTTAATGTATGCACAATTTTAGAATGTCCTAAATGAGAAATCACTGTTTTGTGTGTTCACAGCTGAGTTGGCTCAGTGTCGACTTCAACAACTGGAAAGACTGGGAGGATGACTCGGATGAGGAGATGGGCAACTTCGATCAATTCTCAGATGTAAGCAATAAACATTGATAAGTATGGGGGAAGTAATTCATAATTTGCTCTGAAGAGGTACATTTTAGGAATTAAAAGGGTTTTCTAAATAGTTTTCTCAGCTTTTAATACCATCAGTCAAAGTCACAAACACGCCCACCTAAAGAAACTACACATGGCATTTTGCCAAGGCCCAAAATGTATGCTTTAAAGAATGTGGGCAGAAGTCCTAATTCAATTCAATGTGATATTTGTATTTTTTAATATAACTTAATAATTCACCATTGGTATAAAAGTTAAGTACAGATTTCAGGGTAAAAAAATAAATGGCAGCATCCCTGGTTCCTGAAACATGGTTGCATGTCATTCCCCACCTTTCTACTCCCTCATCTTCTGTCTTCTTTTCACTGGTCACCCTCTGTTGAAGGCATACAATACCCCTAAAATAATTATTAGGAAAAAAAAGAGGGGGGAAATGCCAGTGGTGTTGAATTGGTACTTGCTATTGGCCAATAATAGAAATACCGTAATAGGAGAGGAAAAAGTGAGATTGACGTATCTCTACAATCTAGTGTTTGCCAGTTCTTATACTTATTTATAGAAAAATGTAATTCACAGTACAGCTCTGTAATTTAATCATTCTGTGTGCCAGTTTGACTTATGAACCAAACTTAAACTGAGAAAGATTCAAAAGATTTTCCAGATTGATGTCTTTTGCAGTAGCATCATTTTGTTTAATAATTAACTCCTTAATATTTAATTTTGGTTAAATATTACAGATGATGAACAACATGGGAGGGGAGGATGACCTGCCTGATCTAGACGGTGCAGATGACGGTGCAGATGATGTAAGAATCCTTTTTTATTTCTAAGCATTAATCTTCTATTCAGCAATAATAATAAAAAACAAAACAAAAAACTGATCATCAATCAGATGTTAATCAGTGTCGGTAAGGCTGTCATGTTATTGTGAACAATTAAATCAGTTATAGTGTGTAACATTTTTCAACCTTATCTTCTAGGATGAGTCTGCAGATAGCGATGATGAGAGTAAGTATTTATGAGCCAATTACATATGTAAATGAGCCCTTCCATTTTTGATAAGTTTGTTGTGATGTAAGGTTTAATGTTATTTCTGTTCCACTTTACTCTTTAGAAATGCCAGATTTGGAATAGAAGACTGTAAGACTCTGGAAAGAAAATGGAAGAACATAGGGCAAGAGGAATCATAACAAATGTATATCTTGAAATTGAAGGCAGTGACCAACAACTGTACATATGAGTCAGTAGCCATATTTAAATCCATAGCCTCAGCTCAAAACTCTTGACTGATCAGTACACTGAAGATTGATATGCATGGTATTGTACAGAGCAGCTATCTCCACTTCCATTTGCTGTACTGCACCTTTTTGGGTATCTTGTTTTACTGTTAAATATTACAAGTAAGCACACATCATTTGTTGGAAAAGCTGTCTAGTTGTCCTAAACTGAGCAATACGTGTTAACAGGTTTACAATTTGTTTTCAAATAAATTGTGGTTTAAAATGATTAGGCCCACCCATTCCCAATGTTGTGGTTTTCAGTAAGTCAACCGGTGTCGTTTCTCTTGATTTTAAAAAGACACTAGCTATGTACATCATACAAATTGGATGCATTTACTGATTGGGTTCCTCTAAAGCCTTCCATGTCCCGTGAATTGGATATCCAGGGAGCCAGTCTTTTGTTTCTGTGGCTTAACCTTCCAGCCTACATGTTTCCCTTTACTTGTTTTAATGTTTATGAAATTGGAATATTCTGAAATCATTGCAGCATCTTCCCAGTTTATAACCTACTTTGTTAATCTGAATGGATTCCACATATTTAGTATCTTTACAGTTCCTCCACACCCTCCTAACATGCACACTCATGTTAAACTGCAGAAGTAAGGTGAAATGTTTTGCAACTGATAACGTGGCTTGAAGCTTGGTTGGTCCTTAGCATCATGTGGTTTGTTGCTATTCCCCGGGTTATTTCCGTTTGTTCTTCTAGAATGATCCCCCTCTCGGTGAGGGCTTGTTGAACGATATGGTGACGTGTAATGACCAAATTACATTTGCACTGTCAATAAAATGTAAGGGGAGACCAATGTTGAATTTTTTTTTATTGTCTACATCTTTCTAATAAACTGTTTAAGAATCATTTTAAATGCCTTTTTTCTTAGATGACATTTGACTTGTTTTATTAATTTTACATTAATACAAAGTGTGCTTATGTTTTGAAAATTGGTAATTTTTGACAGAATATATCATTATTGGGGGGAGTTGTGGGAGCAAGTTCAGCTTCTAACCTGGCTATTGTGGCAATATCCCACAAACACCCTCATCAGTACATTTATTTCCAATAAAATATTTTGGCTAAAATATTAACCATTAAAAAGGCAACCGAAGCAGCCTACAGTCATGCTTTATTGACACTTTAGCTTGAACCTTGTTCTCTTGTAATATTTGAGAATTGTTTTAAGATTGGTTACCATCAGAGAATATTACTGAATTGTACAGAGATAGTTTGGTATGGCATACAGTAGTGCTCATAAATTTATAAACCCATGCTAAAGTTGACTAAAAACTGGAATAAAAAAAAATCATCTTTTGGAAATTGATCTTATTTCCTTAATTAAAAAAAATTAGGAAAAATCCAACCTTTAAGGACACCAATTTTCTTTGTGAATGAATAATGTATCGTAAATAAATGTTCTTCTTAAAATACAGGGGGACATAAGTAAGTACACCCCTATGTTAAATTCCCATAGAGGCAGGCAGGTTTTTATTTTTAAAGGCCAGTTATTTCATGGATCCAGGATACTATGATCCTGAAGTTCCCTTGGCCTTTGGAATTAAAATAGCCCCACCAGCTATTAGGCTAACTGAAATAAAACCATGCCAATCTCTAGGTATGGTGAACGGTATGTGATGATGTGGAACTATTTTAATTCCAAAGGCCAAGGGAACTTTATCAGGATGCATAGTATCCTGGATCCATGAAATAACTGGCCTTTAAAAATAAAAATCTGCCTGCCTCTATGGGAATTTAACATAGGGGTGTACTTACTTATGTCCCCCTGTACTTATTTATATGTTGATTATGATTATTCATTCACAAAGAAAATTGTGTCCTTGGATTTTTCCAATTTTTTTTAATTAAGGCATTAAGATCAATTTCCAAAAGATGATTTTTTTATTGCTCTTTTTAGTCAACTTAAGCATGGGTTCATGAACTTATAAACACCACTGTATTGATAATGAAATTGTTTTCATACAATACTGCCCCTATTTATGTTAAAAATCAAAAGTAGTTTTTAAACTTGTATTTAATAGAGTAATATACTTATAATACAGTTTTTCTGCTTGAGTACTATCTGTGTTGTAACTTTAACACTCCTATTTCGGTGCTAGGACCTAGAAACATGCAGGTCTGCATGCTCCTCGGCCCAGAATATAAGTGTACTTCCTATTCAGGACCGATTTCCTCACTGTCATTTCCGAGAAGGTGACTGTAATTTGCAATACTAGTTTCCTGCCTGTACCCATTAAAATAAAAGCGTAGAGTTGACGGTCGTTTTGTACCTTTAAGAGTACTGACTGTGGAATGGATTTTCACTACTTTATTTAAACCTGCTTCCATAACTATAATCAAACCTGGTAAGAATAAAATACGTTTTTTGGAAGAAGAAAAAAAAAATCCCTAACTGGTAATTTAAAAAAGGTACATCAAATACAGATTTGAAATTAGCTGACTAGCTATAAACTCACATCAGTGTTAACATTAGCCATTAACCACTTTTGTTACTGTTTAACAGCGGTGAAAAGTAACTAAATATATCTACTCAAGTACTTTAAGGAATACTTCACCCTCAAAATGATCTTTGTATATTAGTTACTCACCCCATGTTACCTTGAATTCTTAAAAAAGAATCAAAAAAGTGATAGTAGGTGAAGCAATTGGGGGCCACGACAAGATTTTTTTTTCTTCAGTTTTTGGATCCGTTAACCGTGGGGGCATGTGAGAAAAAACATTTTCATTCAAGAATTCACAGGATGAGTAATTGATATGAATGATCATTTTGAGGGTGAAGTATTCCTTTAAATATAGTTCTACGGTATTAGTATTGTAGGCTAATTCACACGAGTATTTTATTGTTATGCTACTATGCTACTATGCTGCTAAAAATGTACTCGACATTTCAGATACTGTTGTACTCCACTACTGTATTTGACAGTTGTTACTTACGTATATTAATATATAATAAGCATAATGATAACGTTTTTAATAAAGTAAATACCTAACATTATATATAACAGGTAGGTACCACGTTAAAGTTACATATTAATGCATTAGTAATAAGAATGCAATAATAATATAATAATAAAATGACTGAGGCAATTTGTAACTTGATAGTTAAATAACTTTTCTTTGAGGATACTTTTACTATTAATATCAAAAAGTAATGTAAGATTCTTATTATTCTTATTATTAAAACTATTAACGTTAGTACATGATTCTGGTTATTGTTATTAGGACTAGTATTATTAAAACTAAAATAATAACGTTAGTACACGATTCTGGTTATTGTTATTAGGACTATTATTATTAATAAAATAAAATTAACGTTAGTGCATGATTCTGGTTATTGTTATTTTGATTATTATTGGGGACTTTATTGTGAAGTTCCGTTAAGAAATGTTACCGGATGTGTATATGCTTATTGTTGGGAAGTTTACACTGCTGCCGTTTGCTCTGTTCTGTGATCATGGCTGCACTGGATCACACCAGCCATGTTTGCTAATTTAAAACCCAAAGGTTAGGGAATAGTTGTTTATTATTTACCGCTGTGCCGTCTTCAGCGGCATATCTGTTTTTCCGAGGGTTTTAGAGGCATCTGCGCCTTCAAAATCCAAGGACTAAAAGGTTGGATAGCTTTAACTAAAATATAAGCGAAAGTTTTGATGGTGGCAGTGTGGGAGGATGATGCTCTGCAAAAATTGTCTGTGTGCGTGCAGCGTAAACAATGTAACTTATCTGGCTGCTAGCTAACGTTAGCCCGTGAACAAAAGGGAGCACGCCTCCCATCTGTTAACAAGCGAATCTGAGTAAGTTAACGTTAGTCGTTATTAACAGACCAGTTGATATTTATTTTCATCCGCGGGACTCTATCGCTGATGGGCATCATGGACTCACACCAGCGTGGTTGCGGTACCTTCTACCTGGCTATTAGCTAACATCGCAGCTTACGTGCCGTACTTGCTCTGGGTAAACGTTGATGATGCTATCAGTTAGCTATCCTGCTAACCGTGTGTTAGCTTGGTTCTATTGTGATGATTTAGCTGAATAACCTTGGAGCTGGAGCAAGGAATATTTTTTCTTCAATGTTTCACGGCAAAGTAAACGGTAACGTTATGTCCAACCTATTAATGAGTTGAACTCATATCTAACGTTTACGGTATCGGTTGTTAGCTCAGCTGACTAGCAGCGCTTTAAAGCAAATTGTTCGTGCGAGAACGCAGCTAGCGCGGCTTAGCAAACGCGGTGCCTGCTTTGGCAACGGCCTTTTTGAATTAGGAAATCAAGCATCCATAGAGGGCTACTTTTGTATTACGAGGACATGGAATGAGTGCCTCAGGCCTTGGAGTGACTGTTAGATATTATCGCTAATCCCTTCATTGTTACTTGGCCGAGGCCACCAGGTCTTGGATACTGTTTGTGTGGCTATGCCTGTCTGGGCCGTACATTTATCATGGTTACGTTACATTAAAGAGGATGTGCTCACATTAGCAGCGCCTCATCAGCGGTAGTGATGAGCTTCTATCGTTTGTGGCCTGGCATCTGCTGTTGCTGGCTGCGACATTTTGATGGTTGTTATTGTTGGTACGAAATGGTGCTGTCACAAGCTGTAGTTGCCAAAATCAGTTATGATTTGACATTTTGTACATATTACGTAATGTCTTCAAAGCTGCATGGAAATTAAGGAATACATTTGTGATTCATATGTGGTGATGCATATCGGGCACATGCATCTTAGCCCCATTAAGCAATTGCTACCACTTTTATACATTTACATGTCATATAGTTTCTACTGAATGGACTTTGAATATTATAGTGTAAATCTGAGTATTTCTTTTTTTTGTTATTTTTGTTTTCTAGATGGAGTCAAATAATCATTTCAACTATGGCACCCACTCCTCACCAAACTCAGGACTGAAACTCTCCTCAGGGGATTCTCTTTACACTAACGGGTCCTCCATGAGTTTTCCTCAGCAGGGGAAAAGTGAGTATTTTCAGCCTTATGCCCTGTATCAAAATACAAATGAAATGAGCCTTATTGTGAAAATTGGTGTCATTTCATGTACTTTATAGAGCCAGACTTCTTTTTCACTTTTAAACTTGACCAATGTTTTTTTGTCTAACAGATATGAATGGCGAAATGAATGTGAATGGCGTCACTACTGTACTCGGTTCCGGTGTGCCTGGTTCCCACCCACCAACTGCTCCTTACCCACACATGAGCAACCACCACCAGAGCAGCATGGGCTATGACTACTTGTGGGGAGGACACCCTCAGTATGGTCCAGCCATGGGCACCTCTCCTGGGCACGGGATGCACCAGAAGCAGCCTACACCTGGGATGGTGCAGCCTCAGTCACAGCACCACTTCCAGGGTCATGGGCAGTACCAGCTGAATGGGGGTGTTGAAAGCTCCCACCAGCCCCCTGTGGCAGGCCCACCAAACATGCCTCTTACTGGGAGTCAGTACTGGAACAGGAGTAACCCTGGTCCACAGCAGATAAGTTACAATTCCCCCAGTATGTATGGGACCTACCAGAGTCAGGCACATCCTGGAATTACACCATCACAACATCACCAGCAGCAGTCCCTACAACCGCCCCCACATCAACCGTCGCAGCAACACATTCACTCCCATCATCACCCACACCACCACCACCAACAGCACCAGCAACCACAGCATTATGGCCTGATGCCTAAAGGGATGCCCTACTACCAGCATCAACCCCAACACCCATCCTTGCCGTCTCCCCAGCAACAGCCATCGCAGCAGTCTCAGCCCCAAGGCCAGGCTCAGATGATGCCCACAGCTGCCCAGAATTTTACTCCTCCACGTGGCAGCCCACAGCCCCACAGTTTAGGCAGAGGGGGCACTAGCAGCCCTCTTCTGGCAGGGATGTCCTCAACACCAATGATGTCACCGTCAACAGCACAGGATAGTGGATCACCCAAGGGCCACAGCAGGGAACGGAGCCCCCATGCTAGCAATGTGGGAATATCTACTGTCATGCAAGGTGACCACTTTACACTTTTACCTTTTTATAGATGTGTTTGTGGAACTTTTTGACTCATTTGATCCCATCAGTCCTTTTGTGTTCCATTAAAAGTAATTACTATTACATTTGTGCCTGGAATTGGTCAGTTCTACATTTTGACACTACTGGTATCGCTCAAACCTTTTCTCCAAATTTCCTCATAAATGAAACTGTCGTCTCTACTATACATTTACTTCTTTAAAGCCACCAGTTGAGTGATACTTGTATAGTCATGTGGTATTCTTCCTCTTTAACCCCTACTTGGCTTAGCCATCCCAGCTGCTGATCATATTAAAACATGGCACTCACTGGTGGCTTTAGTTTTCAATGGCATCTGTATAGAATAGTATTGTTTGTTATTGGTTAATCATTTTAGTCATGTTTTAATCAGAAATGCCAAACATTTCTGGTTCCAGCTTCTTAAATGTGAAGATTTTCCTTTTTCATTAATTATTGTAATTATTGTTATTTTATTCATCTATTTAGTCTTACGTGATACTAAACTGAATATCTTTGGGTTTTGCACTTTTCGTTGGAGAAAACAGGACACTTGAATGGCTCACTTTCTGCTCTGGGAAATTGTGATGGCCACTTTTCACTGTATTTATAGACAAAATGATTAGTTGAGAAAGTAGTCAGCAAATTAATCGATAATTAAAATGATGTTTCAGTCTTACTAGTTGTTGTTTTTTTGCACATGAATGTCTGGTATCGGGCCAGTCTCACTGGCCGTGCTCAGCGGTGGGATAGTGCCAAAATTCAACCAGCAGATGCCACTGTTTGATTATGTAAAACAGTGACCATCAAATGCTTCAATACATAATTCACTCACTGTGAATTCATCATTGAAAAACACTTACCAACGTTATTTTTTTTTGACTATTTTGTTTATTCTTTTCTCTTTCAGGGCATACGAGAGAAGCTGTCAAGGAGGTAGACACAAGCTATAATGGCATGGAAAGGGTACCTGTTGCCCATAGACTACCCAAAAGTGTGGCTCATGAGGGACCAGATTACCGTCAGCATTCTGAACAGCCAGCAGCTCAGTGTCCAGAAATGGCTTCCTCAGTCAGAGAGACAGCTGTTAATGCGCCTCCCCTGTCTGTGTCATCGCAGCTCTCTGAATCTACCAAGGCCTCAACACCTCCTCGGATCTCTACGGGTCCTGCTGTCTCTGAGTGTCCCACATCTGCCCCTGGGCCCCTTATAGAATCATCCCCTGGCGTAGAATCTACTCCACCACAAATCTCAATGCCCCCCAATGTGTCCTCTGCTCCATCTCCAGCTGCTCCTCCCAGACGTTCCTCACCTCCTCTAATGAAGCAAGGCCCCAGGCCCCCCACTTCTGCTGTGACTGAGACATCCCTTGCTGGATCCAAGCATCTGTCAGTGGGGCCCTCTTCCTCCTCCCTGCCTGCATCACCTAAAAAGTTGTCTACACCTCTTGCTTCGATTGATAGTGTGTCTAGATGTGCAGCAGTTTCTTCAGCCCCTCCAGTCTCTTCTTCATCGGATTCTGTCGGAAAGTCTGGACCCCCAAAATTAATACCTGCTGCTTCATCAGTGGGCGCAAAATCCTCATCCGCTGGTGTGGCTCCACCTCTGTCAGCATCAGGATCTTCAACCTCAACACCACCTGGCTCTTGTTTAGCAACTCCTGCATCTCCCATGTCTCTGTCAAAGGCTTCTTCAGTTGGCTGTAAACCTTGTGACCCAGCGCCCAAACCCCAGCGTCAGACAAACACTTCTCCAGCTGCTGACTCTGGTCTTTCCACTGGGTCTGCAGCGGCATCACCACCAGGAGCGGTGAACTTACCCTCTCCAGCAGCCAATGAAAGTCTTACAGTCCGACCTCTGTCTACCCTACCTCTTCTAACCACTCAAGCCTCCAGGACTGCACCAGTGTCCGCCCCTCCTGCCTTGGTGTCTGTCCCCTCTGCAACGGAGTCTGGAGTGGTCCAAAGTTCTGACTCTGAGCAGCATCCTCCTAACACCACTCCTCTTCATGCGCTGAAACAGCCGTCTCCCAGAACAGAGCACTATAGTCATAATGAGGATAGAAAAACGTTGGCTAACAAAAGAAATGGAAAACCAGAGGGACACATCTCTCAGCTTGATACGGGCACGATAAGGACATCACAGAAGGTGGGAGCTACTGAAACTAATAAACCTGAAATTTGCTCACCCAAGTCCCTCACAGATCTTCCTGGGAAGCCCTTGCAGACTACAGTCGCCCCTGATCAAAAGCCCAAGAATAAACAGACAGCTTCTGAAAAGCACCACATGCAAAGCAGTATCTGTGAGGCAGAGGACTCCTTGGTGGAGCAGACTCCACTCAGAAAGTCTTCACATCTCCACAGCACAAGGATAGAACATCTGACTGATGAAGGTTTTGATAACTCTTTACACTCAGTTTCTCACTTTGATGGCAATTCAGCGTTTAACAGCCCCTCTAGGATTGACGTCAGCTCTGTCTTTGAAAATACCTCTCTTCTAGACGGTGATAGCTCAGTCGTAGACGACTCCACTCACTTTGACAGCAGCTTTCACCTGAGAAAGGACACTTCTCAGTTTGACAGCACTTCCCATGCAGATGACGAACCATCTACTGCATTTGACACCACTAGAGATAGCAGCTATTTTGTGGAAGACTCCAGAGATGACACGTTAGACTCCTCCAGGGAAGGGGAAACGTCTGAGGCAGGAGAGACCAAGGACAGCTGTCAAATCACAGGAGAATCCATGCTAGAGTCTTCCCTGAACACCACCTCTCAGATGGAAGAGCCTTCTGTCCACTCAAGTGACTCGTCCAACTCGCACTCATTTGTGTCATCTCATCCATGTCATCAAGGTACATTCTAAATAGTTAACGGAAACTATTATCTCTTTCCCTCCCATTTAAAAAAAAGAAAAAAAAAAGTAATTTAGTCCATTAGAAATTGCTTTCATTGTCACCGAATAGAGATGTATTTCCAATACAGATTACTTGTCTTTCTGTTTTGTATGTAATTATCCTGTTTTTCTGAATTCTGCTAACACAATTTAATGTTCTTGTTGTTTCATCTCAGGACCTGAAGCAGAGTGGGGCCCCAGAGGACATGATACACCAGACTCGGCTGGACGCATTAAGACCACAGTTAATGAGACAATGACTCCCCCGAGTTTCAAGATGAGAGATGAGAACTTCATCGCCTTCAGTACCCCAGCAGAGGGCCCTGCTGTACACCCACTCCAACCAGTAACTGATCCGATTGTGACAGCTGCTGGAGGGCAGCAGAAAACCCCAGGGAAACCACGCAAACCTCGAGATCCAAAGGCAACATGGATTAAAACCCCAGGTATTCAACATTCTTATTTCACCAAAATGTTAAATGTAAATATTAAAATATTAGATTTGATTTAAAACATTTTTTTCCCCCTTTTTTATTCTAAGTTCCTGAGAAGGCCCAGCGGAAGCCTCGGGTTAGAACCCCTAAAGTGGATAAGATGAAGACTGATGAAAAGGGAGGCAATAAAGAGGAGGTAGCCAAGGGCAGAAAGAGGAAGAAGTCTCTCAAGGTGGAGGTTAAATGTGGGGAGGCTGGGCCTCCCACAGGAGAGGTTGATTCCATCACAGCCACAATTGAAGCTGTTCTGGCCAACGTTTCAGCTAATAACGCAGCAGTCGACAAACCCAAGAAGGCGAAAAGGGTCAAGAAACAAGACCAAGAAGGAAACGTGGCAAAAACATCTAAACAAGATGCTGAAACAACAACTGCTGCTGATGTTGATGACAATGATGATGCTGATAGCTCCACTGCAGGTAATGAAGAAGGTTAATTGTTTTTGTTTTTTTTTGTGAGGGGGTTCCACATCATGTAATGGGATTTTGTTGAAGCATGATATCACAATTCGACTAAATCTAATGCTTATCCCAATTGTGTGCGTTTTCTTGAACAGGTGAATCTAACAGACAGAGGAGGGTTGCAACTGAGGAGCAGGTTCAGGTCCCAATGCGGCATGGGTAATGTTCCCTTGTGGAGTTTTCTTTGTCTTGTTGTTGTTGTTGTTATTGTTATTATTATTATTCCAATCGTAACTTTACCAAAAAAGCCTTCCTATGCCATTACACTTTAGATAGTCTCGCTTAGTCAGACCCTCCTCCAAAGCGTTCTGAAGGAGGGTCTCCGATTGGACAGATAGTCTAGCTAGCTGTCTCAATTTACCCTGCAGAGACCTGAGGAGCAGTTAAAAATAGTCCTCATTAAGCCACAATTCCAACACAAAGAGAGCGCAAGGAAACGGGAAATGCGATCGTCCGGTGGAATTTTCAAGAACGTCTAGGATATAGACTACACTTTAGATGAAAGTTACTGTTAGCGAATGTAAAAACATTTTTAATAGCATGCCGGGTTGTCAGAAGACTGTCATAACCCAAAATCTTTGTCTGTACAGTTGAGTATTTTTTTTCTTAAAATATTAAATAAATCCAGAACCATTAACCAAAACATGCACAGCAAGCATGGTTTCTGACTTGGTTAACTGTCAAGACTAAACCCTAGTTTATACAGATCATTTGGTAATCCTTCACTGTGATTAGATACATTTCAATGTGCTGGCCATGTTCATCGATCAGTTGATTCTGGTGGGGGAAAAAAAACATGCATGTTAACAATAGTACATTTGTGAATTGCTAAAGAAGAGCTTTAAGAGGTTTTCAAATGTGTGCAGTGTTTGTATATTTTAACTCCAACTCCAGTTTGATCGCTATGCTCCTGTTGTAATAATGAACTCTCTTCACTGAAGTTGGAAGAGGGAGATTCGTGTGAAGAAAATGGAGAACCGCATGAAGGGCGAAACCTGGTACTACACACCTTGTGGAAGAAGGATGAAGCAGTTCCCTGAAATAATAAAGGTACATTTCCTGGCTATTAAACAAAACCATAAATATCTTTTTAAGTTATTAAAATCATAGTCTTTTAAGGCAATAATGTCAATGTTTCTTTCTATTGCTTCTTCCAGTACTTGAAGAGACACACAGACAGTGTGGTCAGCAGAGAACACTTCAGCTTCAGCCCACGCATGCCTGTTGGAGATTTTTATGAAGAAAAAGAAACTCCTGAGGTCTGTATATTTTTTTTCTGAGTACTACTCTATTTTTTTTATTTTTCAATGTGAGAAGAAAGTAAAATCATTGACAGATTGAAAGGATTAGGATACAACTCATGGTTTTACAAACCTGTCAGAAATGTGTTGAAGACGGATTTGGGGACTCATCATTCTCTACATGTGTTACAGGGCAAGCAGTGGGTCCTCTTGGCTAATGAGGAGGTTCCATCTATGATCATGGCCATCACTGGCCGGCGAGGTCGACCTCCAAACCCTGATAAAGAGAAACCACGCAGGGTTCGTGGCCTGAAGGGAGGGCAGGCCCGTCGCCCTGGTAGACCTCCCAAACCCAAGATGATTGATCTCCTTAGCAAAGTTGACGCCAAGCTTTTGAAGCAACTTGAAGCCAAGGGTGAGTGGATGTCGACTGGAGGAGTGTACAGGGATGTGTTTTAGCTATTAAGACTTGGCATACATGAGTCTTGAAACCAGATGACTTGCACATAACAAGTTTGTACTGAGCTAATTTTTTGTATTCCCGTTTTATAGAAGCTCTCACCGAGGAAGAAAAGGAGAAACTTGCAAAAATCAAAAAGAAAATGAAAAAAAAGGTATGTAGTTCAGTTCATGTAGTTCCTAATGTTGAGCGGTTGTGCTTTTGACATCTCCTCCTGATTCTGTTGCTGCTGTTTATTATTTAGGCAAGAATGAAGAGAAGGGAGGAAACAAAGATTAAGAAGATGAAAGCGGAAAAAAAGAAAGCCAAGGTACAGACAAAACACTCCACACAAACACCCAATGATTAATCAGCTTTTTTTCCTCCACACCATCTCTTCCTCACCTCCAACTCTTCTTTCTTTCCCTTTTGTCGGTTCAGCTTGAGCAAGCCAAGGACCTAGAGCTGAAGGCTCTACCAACAGACCCGACAGCCCCACAGGCCACACAGCCTGCATCACGGTCTGCTGCAGAGCCCAAGAAGCCTGGCCTCAGGAGGTCAGTCAAGGTTGAGGCTCCCCCACCAGTACAGCAGACTGATGAGGAGCGCATAGCCCAGGGTAAGAGGGTGCTGGGTGCTCGGAGTAAAGCCAAGGCTCTGGCTAAAGCCCAGGCAGAGGCAGAGGCGGCAGCTCAGGCTGCGCTGGCAGCTAAGAGGGCAGCAGAGAGGAGAGCGCAAGCCCAGAGACGCTTGGAGGAGCGGAGGAGACAGCAGTTGATCGCAGAAGAACTGAAAAAGCCCACAGAGGACATGTGTCTCACTGACCACAAAGTGAGTTTTGTAATTCCTTTAGTCTACTCTAATGGCACTGTGATTGCAGATGATATTAATCATGGCCTTTTGAACTTTGTCTCCATCAGCCCCTGCCAGAGCTGTCCCATATACCTGGTGTGGTTCTCTCTGGCAAAGCCTTTGCACACTGTCTGACTGTGGTTGAGTTCCTACATGGCTATGGAAAGATGATTGGTCTCAATATACCCAAGGACGTCCCCAGCCTTGCTACCCTGCAGGAGGGCCTCTTAGGCATGGGTGACAGCCAAGTAGAGGTTCAGAACCTACTGATAAAGCTGGTGGAGGCTGCACTCCATGATCCAGGCCTGCCATCATTTTACCAGGTGTGTGATACAGTTTGAGCATTTTCTCCATTAATGCCATCCCTGAGTGATAAACCTTTTACTCTATATTTTTCTCCTCATCCCAACCTTCAGTCAGTAAAGATCCTTGGGGAAAAGCTGGTTGAGTCGGAGCTGACCCGCAGCACAGTCTCAGAAGTACTACGCGTCTTTTTGGAATCTCATGATTATGAGACAGAAGTGTGCAACACACTGAGGACCAAAACATTTCATGCCCTGCCTCCTGACACCAAGGCAGCCATCCTGGGTTTCCTGGTGGACGAGCTCAACAGCAGCAACGTTGTGACGAGGTCAGAACAAGATCTCATTTATCCTGTAGGATACTCTTGAACCTAAAAGTTTGTTACTACCACATTTTTGTAACTTTATTAATGTGTGCATTTATATTTCAGTGACATTGACAACACATTAGAAAACATGGCAACTTACAGGAAGAACAAGTGGATCATTGAGGGGAAGTTGCGCAAGTAAGATCATGATTTTCTCTCTTCAAATACAGAAAACTTGACAGTTTACTCAGATCTTTTTTGTAATTAAAGCACAGAGCCGTAGGACATGTTGATCCTGATTGTTTTCTCCCTTGCAGACTGAAGGCGGCACTAGGGCGTCGTACAGGACGATCAGAGGAAGAGCTCGGTTTTGAGGAGAGGAGGCGGAGTGCCAGAGTGGCCGAGGAAGAGAACCTCAGTATGGAGGAGAGTGGCCTAGTCTCGGAGAGAAGCAGCCGCCGTGCACGCAAAGAAGAGCCCAAACTCAGTGATGTACGTGTCTGCTGTTGTGTTTTTTTCTTTCAGTATTACAAATTGATTTTTCCTGCATTTAATTTTGTATTTGTTCTGTTACAGAGCGAGAGCCCTACCAATGCCAGCATTCCAGAACTTGAACGGCAGATAGATAAGCTAGCCAAGGTAAGCCTGCTGCTACACACAATGAGTTCTTTATACATTTATGTTGCTTTATATTGAATATTCCTCTACTTTTGGATTTCCGCAGCGGCAAGCGTTTTTCCGTAAAAAGCTGCTACAGTCATCTCATTCCATGCGGGCCGTATTGCTGGGCCAGGACCGTTACCAGCGCAGATACTTGGCCCTACCCCACCTTGGAGGAGTTCTGGTCGAGGGGCCAGAGGAGCTGTTGAGTGAGTCTGAGAATAAATCTGAAAGAAATGTTATCACTCGCATTTTTAGACTTTACAACCCCTTGGCTTGTCAATCTAAACTTATATTTCTATTATGCAGCTTCTGGAGAAGTCCTTGTAGCTGAAGTTCCTGTCACCTTCCTCAAAAAGGAGCCCAAAGTTGAGGAGACCGCTATGCCTACCACTCCCCCTCCTACTCTGCCTACTTCTTTTTCCTCTGCTGCCCCTGCCCAGGCCCAGACCTCGTCCCCGGAGGAGGACCCCCTCCCTGGCACTGCATCCCTCATGAGCAGGCCAAGAGGACGAGGACGCCCCCGAAAAATCAAACTAGAAGTGGAGCTTCACCTCCGCACTGCAAAGATTCGCCGCCGGCGTCGAAGTAGCGCCAGGTCGGGGGGTGAAGAAGGGCCAGGATCACCGAACAGTGGCACACTTGACCTCACACAGACTGCTTTCAAGAGCTGGCTCAGCCAATCACAGGAAGCAGTGACCAACGGCACATGCTCAGCAGCAGGGGATGCTCCGGAGGGCAACCGACCAGAGGAGAGTGTGAAGGAGATTGCAGAGAAACGGGGACAGTGGTTCAACCTGCTCCCCAAACAACCATGTGACGATAACTCTCTGACCAAGCCCCAGATACCCAGCTCACCCCCTAAACTCCTCCCTCAGATCCTGAGTGCTCTGCCCGCACTCACTGCTCCACTCGTGCAGGTTTGCCACCACAATCCTAACTATAAATACATTTTAATTTTGCTATAACTATGCACGTTGAGACTTCGGTGTGATGTATAAATAAATAATCTCTCCCTACCCCTCCAGCCGGACCCGCTCTTGCCTGGCCTGACTCCTGCTGACCCTGTGACCACAGCAACGCCACAGGGCATTGCCTCTACACTACCTGCCTCTGCTGTTCCCGTTTGTGCCCCAGTACCACCTCTTCCTGAGCTTCTTCCAGCTCCCATTCCTCCTGCCACGCCTACTCCAACTACCCCCCCGAGGCCAAGTCGCAGGCGAAGGAGAGGTAGCAGAGGCAGCAGTCCTGCACGCAGAGGGCTGAGAGGAGCTGCAGCCAAGCGTCGTGGCCGCCCTCCCAACTCTGTGTTCCAAGAGCTTGAGCAGCAGTACTTCACACAACTGGTGGTCAAGCCCATACCAGCATGTATGTAGTATCTGGTTAAAAAAAAGTCTTGTTTTCTGAGATGTTTTTCTTTCAAATTCTTTTGACTGCTACCAAATTCAACAATTCCTGAACTATATGACTGAGCTAATCCAAGGATGTAAGACAGCTAGTGTCCAAAAATGTACAAAAAATATAAATCATGGTCATTTATTGTTCTCTGTGAAAAACACAACTAGTGTATTTGTCTTATTTGTAATGTGTACTATAATGCATACATGTTTTCTTTTCCAGCTATGGTGCGTGGCTGGTGGTGGATCAAGGATCCAGAGGAACTGTATAGCACCTTACAGGCCCTCCATCCAAGGGGCATCAGGGAGAGGGTGCTCCATAAGCATTTGGCCAAACACATGGAGAGCTTGGCTGAGATGTGCACCAAACCTATCGACGGTGAGTATTGTTGGTAAATGGATCATCTCAGTTGTGTTGTGAAATTTGTTACACAGCTTACATGATTGTGCTAAAAGTCGTTCTGCATATCGCCCTGCGCTATCCTTACAACTGTTCTTGGGTTCTTTCCGGCTAGACCCTATATTTAAGTCGAAGGTAGAGGAGAAGGATGTGCTAATAGAGGCTCTGCAGCAGCCCTGGCAAGTGCAGGAGAAGACAATGGAGACTGACATCAGCGCCCTACAGTGGGTGGAGGACCTGGAGCAGCGGGTCATTGCCGCTGACCTCCATCTCAAGGTAAGAAATATCATGTCGCTTTTTGTGTGTCTTTAATCTGCATTGTCTGATTTAAACAAAACAACAGCTACAACTCCAGTTGAGTTAACAAAGTAAAATGAATAGTTTGAGGATTTTTTACAACTACAATACCATGATAAATGATGAGTGGCTTTTTTATGATTCTAAGAGATATGTGCAGAACAAATAATATTGGGACTACAGCCCTGTGGAGACCCTACCCACTTTGAGTCTGTCATTCAACATTTCGCTCCTCTTATTTACTGTGATCTCCCTGCTTTCAAAATCTCTAATAGACTAAAAATTATTAAATAAAATGTTTTATAACATTTTCAAAAACAAATCACAGAATACTAACATATTTGGGTTATGCTGTGGCCATGTGCTGAGAGCTGTGTGTTCCATTCACAACACTATGAAAACATCTGGGAAGTAGTAAAACCTCATATCTGCTTGTTGTGTTCTTACAAGGCGGCACCGCACAGTGCAATGAATGATGCTGAGTCCAACACGGAGACACCAATGCCAGAATTTCAGGTAACCATTAAAAGTCATAATAAAACCATTCCTCAATTCTTTAGTTTTGGAAAAATGAAGTTCTATATACTTCTGTTTAGTTATCTCCCTCACTGATACTTAAACTCTCCGTGTCTCGACTCTGCCTCTATTTTAAGCCCTACACAATCCCAGATCCAGACTCCACACGTGATGACCTCCAATACTATGAACATGACGCCGACCCACGTGATGACTGGATTGTGCGAACTAAGAAGGAGTGGTCTGGCCTTCCACGCATCGCCACACACCCGCTGGACTTGGCCGTGCTGCGGTTGGCTAACCTTGAGCGAAATATTGAGAGACGCTACCTGAAGGAGCCGCTCTGGAACCCAGCCGAAGTGATGCGCCTCGCTCCTCTCACCCCTACCCCAGGAGAAGAGCATCCCATGGATGCCATCAGGTGAGAAGAAGAGGCTTTCTCTGGAGCGCAGGGGAAGAGTTTGTTTTGTTATATATATATATATATATATATATATATATATATATATATATATATATAAAATCTATTTTCTCATAATTTTATTCTGTCCAGTCTGGAAAGTGAGATCACGTCTCGACTACGAACATGGCGACAGGCTCTGGATCGCTGCCGCAGCGCTCCCCAGGTCTGTCTGTGTTTACTTCAGCTGGAGAAGGCCATTGCTTGGGAGAGATCTGTGACGAAAGTGGTAAATAACTTTACCTTGCAAGATTGTTCTTAGACTCTGGTGTTCTTACTTGTTTGTGTTATTTTGTGAGTTGCGCTTTCAAAAAAAGGTAACACCAAATTCAAATGTGTTGTCATTATATCAATAAGGAATTCTTCTCTGCTTTTTATCCAGACTTGCCAGGTTTGCAGGAAGGGAGACAACGATGATTGCCTGTTGCTGTGTGACGGCTGTGATCGTGGCTGTCACATGTACTGCCTGAGGCCCAAAATCACCCAGGTGCCAGAGGGAGACTGGTTTTGTCCCACCTGCGTTGCCAAGGTCAGAACCCTTCCTGTGATTCTTGACTAAAAAAACTTCAACACAATTTACAGGAAAAAATCTTTTGAATCTGGAGCTTTTTGTAGTAATTGTTTCCTTTTTTGAAGTAATTTCGTCTCTGCTACACCAGAGCCAGGTTTATTGCCAAGCAAGTTTTCATATACAAGCTTTGACTTGGTATTGGTGCATATTAAGAAGCAAGTACCACAAAAGTAAAGAATCAAATAAAAAGGAAATTTAAAATATATATATATATATATATATATATATATATATATATATATATATATATATATATATATATATATATATATATATATTATTTATTTATTTATTTATTTATTTATTTATTTATTATTATTATATTTTTTATTTTTTTATTTATGAAAAATATTTAAAAATGATAAGAACTGGACAGTCCCTCACCAGCTCAACCTGCTTCTTATTCACTCTGTCTCTCAGGAGGACTGCGATTCACCACGCTCGTCCAAAAAGAGAACCAGGGTGAAAAAGAGAAGATATGAAGACGACAGCTCTGAAGATGAGACGACAACCCGACGCAAAAGTGGCGGCATGGCAACGCGGTACAAGGAGACCGTGACACCCCCCTCATCTTCCCGTCACTCTGGAGAAGGAAGCGCAGCTAAACGCCGTCGCATGACAACCCGCAACCAGCCTGACCTCACCTTCTGCGAGTAAGTCCCGCCTTCATCGCTATCGAGCTACTTACAGGCAGAAAGATCGAGCTGATGTTACACAACAGGATTTGAGTCTACAGGGTGACATTTTGTTTTGACAGTTATCTTGTCGTGGATTTGTGTTAATTATTTAATTTCCTGCCAGGATCATTCTAATGGAGATGGAGGCTCATGCAGACGCCTGGCCGTTCCTTGAACCCGTCAACCCCCGACTGGTGCCAGGCTACCGCCGCATCATCAAGAACCCCATGGACTTCCTCACCATGAGAGAGAGATTGCTACAGGGAGGGTGAGAGCGGATCATGCTTCACCTTTCATCAGTACTACTTTTATTCATTAGCTCACATGCACAATAGTTAAATGTTCACTTATCAAGGGTCATTGAGGAGCATTCTCCTCAACTTACTCAATGAAATTTAAAAACAATTTCAGTGGCTATTAGGAAATAGGACTAACAAGTTTGCAAACAATTATTCGACAGAAAAGAGGTTAATATTGACTATACAACTGTCGTAGAAATACGAAACATAAATATCAAAAGTACAAAACAGTCAAATATGTTACACTGAAACCATTAATAGATAATATTAATTATAAAAATGCCAATAAATGGAACAAAATCAATTAAA
Source organism: Sander vitreus (assembly GCF_031162955.1). Classification (NCBI taxonomy): domain Eukaryota; kingdom Metazoa; phylum Chordata; class Actinopteri; order Perciformes; family Percidae; genus Sander; species Sander vitreus. Next base: position 23,169,720 of record NC_135861.1, on the reverse strand, counting down.
TTTTTGTGTCAAATCATAACAGGAATTATCTCATGACACTTTACAGATAGAGTAGGTCTAGACCACACTCTATAATTTACAAGGACCCAACAATTCCAGTGATTCCCCCAAGAGCATGCATGAATGCGTAAGTGCGACAGTGGCAAGGAAAAACTCCCTTTTAGGAAGAAAATAAAGATAGTCACAATAAAGATAATGACTGGAAGTAGTAGTTGTAATAGTTCATGGTGTCGTAGAGCACAGCAGGGCGTAACAGGGCGTGGCAGGGCGTTGGCTGGACATAGCAAGTCGAAGCTGGGCATTGCAGTGCGTAGCAGGGTGTAATAGGGCACAGCAGGGCGTAGGGCAGGACCACGGCAACTGCTGCCACCATGATTGAGGTGCCATCATGATCCAAGATGATGATGCTGGGCGGAAAAAGAACATAAGGACTCCGGGGAATAAGCTCCCCGGAGCTATGTTAGTAACAAGCATTTCTGGGACATGAATACACACAGATGGAAAGAGAGAGGAGAGAGATGCTCAGTGTGTTAAAGGAGGTACCCCGGTAGTCTAGAACTATAACCGCATAACTAAGAGCTGCAGAGAAGGGGAGATAGGGAGGCTGTGTTCCGTGATTGTGGTTACACACCTGCCCCCGCCGGTCTAGGCTAACGCTGCGACTCATTACTCCCTAAGTATATGTAAGCTTTCATCCAGTCTGGGAAAGGAGGCTCTCCAGGAATATTTTGTCTGTCTCTGGTACTTTTTAACATCATTCTTTTCCCTCCTCTGTTTCCTTGTCTCAGGTACTGCAGCTGCGAGGAGTTTGCAGCAGACGCAGAGCTCGTCTTCAACAACTGTGAGCAGTTCAACGAGGACACGTCAGAGGTGGGAATGGCTGGACACACCATGAGGCGTTTCTTTGAGAGCCGCTGGGCGGAGTTCTACTCAAATAAGGACAAATAGATGCCTACAACGTTCCCCCCCTGATGGTGGGGCTATAGACTGTTGGTGCTGTCACCGTCCCAGTCACACGCTCTCCATTACTGCTAAGACTGTATGGAGTTTTTTCCAGCTATGTGTATTCTCTCATGTATAGGTATATATGTATAGATTTTGGCTATTTGTCTGTTATTTTTTCCTCTACTGGCCACATCTTTTTCAGGCCCGGAGCTGAACTGGCTTGAACTTGTACCCATTCCCCATTACAGAGAGTGAGAACACGTCTCTCTTCACTTTTACTTCCTCCTTTTGGTGTCACCTCAGCACCCCATCTCCTGTTTGCGTTCTCCTGTCACGTCCTTTCACAAGCCCTATGTCGTAGCGAGGCCTTCGGTCAAGCCTTGCTTGTGGGGTGATGACAGTCTCAGGCCAGGTCAGAGTATTTTGGCACTCAGACTCCTACTGAAAGTCAGGGACTGTAAACACTTTTGCAGCCTAACGGCTACATACTGGACCTGCTTAGCACCGCTCAACGACAAAATGGATCAAACCTCTTCACTGAGCTCGGCCCATTTCTTACCTGTTCAATGGAAATGTAATGTAATGTGGTCTTATTGCTCTATATTTTTATTATATATTCTATATATAAATATATATAAAGATTACAATAGCTGGGATTATTTAATAGCAATAGCTCGTAGTTAATGTGTACAGATTACCTTATAGAGATGTCTAGACGATTCTGAAAAGGCCAGTTAAACTAAAAGGAATCTGTTCTTGGACTGTCACAAGTAGATGTTGTATAACCTCCACTTAAAGTCTCGCACGCCACACATACACCCTTTTTACCAACACACACATTAACATGCACACAATTTCACACACAAAATACCCACCACCTGCTGCTGTGGGAAATACACTGGTTTCTGAAACTGGGGGACTTTTTTAGTGTTGGTCAGTCAGTCTTATATTTCACTGTCTGTCTTGTTAAGAGTAAATTATCAGCTAGTTGCACCTGAACTGTGTCACAGGCTGTATACAACTGCAAGAATGCTACTGCAACACATGGCTCACACTGACCAGACAAGATAGTGTTTGCAGCTTTAAAACTGCAACTGATTAGTGTTGAAAATGTACTTCTGTTTGTCTGTAACTCGTCTGACCATGCAAAAACATCAAAAAGTAGTTGCGTACGAGGCTAAAACCCTCATCCCATTTTAAAGACTAGAATTGCAAAGGAGCTTTGAGGTATTGGGCACATTCCTGCCTGGTTTTCTGTCTTAACATTCCTTTTTAATGTTTTTTTTTTTTTTGTCTTTATAAGGGCCAATGTATGATGTTGCTTGGCATGGTTGGTGTGCTATGAAGGCGACTGGATGACTCCACACTCTGGTTTTTATTTAAACGTGTTTCTTACACTGAACTCAAATCCGTTGATAGGAAAATAAACTTTGTTGTCCCTTATTACACTTAAAGAGACGGACGTTTTTTCAAAAAAAAGAAAAAAAAGACATGAAAACCAAATGTGGTGTTGAGTGAATTTTTAATAATGTACAGTTTTGGTGACTTTAAATTTGTTCCTTTATATTTTTAGGACCAATTCGTCATTTTTAAGAGATATTACAAGACTGTGTTGTATTAAGGTGATGTAACACGTGTGCATCTGTAGAATGTACTGTGAGTTGAATAAAAACCACATCTAGTAGAGTATCTAGTAGTTTTTTTCTCGGTCCTATCTGAGTCATCTGTGTGTTCTCCATGTTTCTCTTATAATTGGGGTTTCCGTCGTGTGTTCTTGTTTCCTCTCACAGTCCTAAGACATGCAGGTTAGGTCAACACCCATAACTAGATGTTTTCTCAATCTTAGTGTGTATGAAAGACTGGCGACCTGTTTGGGCCCGGTGCATGCTGGGATAGGCTTCAGCCCCTCCCAGCTCCTGAAATAGATGGATATACTGCACATGGCTAATAAACCAACATGAGCAGATCTAGTGCCTTTGAGAGGTTTAGTATATGTTTTAAGTGTTCTGTGTTTAAAGTTGTTTTCTTGGGACTTTTTGCAGACTAAACAATCAAGAAAATAATATTCAGTAATACAAATGCAGCCCTGAGACTCTAGTATTTGTAAAATATCTATGAGACTGAAGTTTATAGTGTGCTGAAAGGTTCTTTAATATTACTGATTGTGTAATTGCAATAAATACAACAACAGCATACCTGAAAAGAATGTGGCACTGTTAAATACCTCTGGTTTTATTGGCAGATAAGCATTTTCCAAATAGTCAAATTTTTTACACACCGCCTGCTCACCTCATACCTCTACTAAAACTCATTGTATATCACAAGGCAAGCACACAGCAATATGTCACATTAAAGAGTGAAAAAGAAAGGCCAACCATGATGGAAATATGCTGAAGTGTTTGGGCGGGGCTCTGCAGTTCTGTGGAGAGTCCTGTCTGAGGCACATGCTGCTGGGAACGTCCTGCCGTCACTCCCAGCTGCTCTACAGAGGTAGACTCAAGTTCATTCACTACACAACCACTTATATTCTAACACCTTACATTTACAGAACACCTAAAAAAGTAAAACATAAGGATATATGGAGGGATATATAAAATAGGTCTACTGTCTTTTAGTGCATCTCTCCATCCCTATTTGCCTATATCACTCTCTCAAATCCCTGTGCTGGCACTTTGTGTGTGTGTGAAATTGTGTCAGTGTCAGCACTCTGGGAGGAGGGGGCTGAAAACTCCCCACGCCAGCGGGTTCCACTGTGCCCCCCACCCGTCCCGCTCCACACAGTTAGGCTTAGCCCCACAAAAGGGGGGATAACAGTTTAACAGTTGCCGTGGAGAAGAGGGGGTAATCCACGACATAATGGGGCACGCCAGCAGCGCCCCCAACCCCCGCTCTACCAACCAACCAGTTCATTCTGGACTCCGTCTGCCAGATTGATGGCCCATGATGCCTGGAGGGTCAGGAGAATCAGATTGAACTCCAAACATCTCCACATCATGGAAGCTGCCTCTATTCTGCTGCTAAAACATACACATTGTAGTAAATGAAGAAATAATAACGCATTTAAAAATGTCAATATTCAGATGGTGCAAAGCAGCATCACAGATGCAATATTCTCACGTTTTAGTTAAACAGAGGAATTCTGTGGTGTGTGTTTGTTTGATATCAAAGAGTGAAAATGAAAAGCCTGCACAGATGCTGCATCACAATAGGGTCTATGGCAACAGCATCATGAAAGAGTTTGTCCCCATGGTGATCAGAGCAGTAAGTAATTTCTGGAAGGGAGAAAAAAAGGTGGGTGGGAGGAGGTCTTTGGGTTTAGTCTCCACATAACATAACAGTTACATTGACAAAAAAAACATAAGAAAAAAACAGAGGACACAAAGAAGAGTCATATTTATCTGATGCTGAAATGCATCAATGTAGACTATTACCCAATAGACAATTTCACAGCAGAGGATGTGGTCTGTTCTTGTTGCTCTGGTCCTCTGCTCACTAATGGTCCCTTTCTCCTATAATTGATATGAAAATCAGGCTGAGCAGCAGTAATGGTTGCCAGGTGCTCAGGACACGCCAACACAGGAGACAACAGGACAAGCCACAAACACCTTTATATTATGTTCATGTTGTACTCTTGTATGTATGTAGTTCATAGTTTTGTTATTGTCAACAAATTCAATGAAAAGACCAAAACCAACAATACATTGGTCTGTCTCTCAATACATCTCGGTTTGACCACCCTGTCTACAACCCTCAAACACGCTGATTCTGTTCATTCCTACTGAAGAAGTAAAATATTTAATGAGATTATGACTCCACAGCCATGCTAGTGGCTCTGTGAGGCTGCACTTAGGCATAGCGGTGCTTTGAGCTAAATGCTAATGTTAGCATGCTAACATGATCACACAATGACAATGCTAACATGTTGATTTTTAGCATGTATGTTTGGAATGTTCGTCATGTTTGTTTCATGTGTTAGCATGCTAACATTTTCTAATTAGCACTAAACACAAAGTACAGCTGAGGCTGATTTGAATGTCATTTTGCAAATAGTCAGTTATAAAGCTGGGCAGTGTAGTTTTTAGCAACCACTACTCAAAAAGGAGTAAATCGTACATATGTTGGGAATATGTGGATTTGTACACGTGTTGCTCTGTTTACAGCAGAAGGACGGTGTATATGTGGCTCAAAATAAACTACTGTGCCCATGCAGGTTCATGGAAGGAACATGTGAGCCAGTTAGGGCTGTCAAACGATTATTTGTTTTTAATCGCGATTAATCGCTGAAGTTCTATAGTTAATCGCAATTAATCGCATATTTTATCATATGTTTAAAATTCTATTATTTTGCATTTCAGAACAGTTTTTAAGTACATATTAACAATCGAAAGCAATTTTTACCAGTGTATCTTGATTGGGAATCAAATGAATGCAAAGAAAGTTACTTTATGAACTTGATTTTAAGATTTGTAATTATTTATTTACTGTAAACAAAAGAAAAATGTGTGAATCTGTCATTATTGCACAATTCCTCCAAGTACCTAACTAAAAAACTAAAAATCCCTATCCTTACCAGAGTCAATATAGTGTTTAGTAACTCCTAAATAATGTTGATTATTACTGGTTAATGAGCAGCTCATTTCTGCACAAGTCTGTGTTAACACAGCCCATCTCCACTCTTACCCGGCGACAGAGAAACAGGCCGGATAGTCCGGTACACTGTTGTTTCCACAACAACAAAAACACAGCAGTCTCTGAACTTGCGTTGGGAGTTTCGTTGAAGTTGGACGTAGTCCAGTTTTTGGCTAATGAGCGGACACTTGCAAGCAGGATTGATGGAACAGGTGGCCGGCTATTGTTAGCTTTCCACCTAGCTAGGTTATACTCCAGCCCCCGTTCGCGTTTCACCACTGAGGATGTCCCCCCGTGAACGCCCGCTCCAGCCGCTGCCCGCTACGGCCGCTGCAGCTGCTTGCTCCGGCCACCGCTGCTGCCCGCTCCGGCCACCGCTGCTGCCCGCTGGTCAAACTAACCTGTACGGCGGGCCACAGCAACCTCTTATTTCCGAACATTCATCTCTCCCCCGCCCCCCGAGGGCCGGTGGTCTAGTATCACGTTAACTGTACTACTATGCTTAGCTCCGTAGGTGGTAGCTCGAGCTTGACGTGCTTCGGTTATATTTTAATTCGGCTTTACACAATGTGCATATGGCTTTTGACTTGTCTACGAGCCGTCCGGGAGTTTTGGAAAATAAAAAGCTCCATTCAGGATTTCATTGCTGCTGTCTTTCTCCATCATGCCTGCAGCCTGCAGCAGCAGGATGTGTTACGAGGAAGTGGCAGCTTGATGATAAGTAACGGTGCTGCAAAGGGTCAAAATAGTAGCCTGTTAGGCACGACGCAAAGCCGACTGAAGTGTAAAATAAATTAATAAATGCCGGCATGCGATTAAAAAAAATTAATCGCGTCGCGTCGGCCCTTAATCGCATCGCGATTAACCCGTTAACGCTGACAGCCCTAGAGCCAGTGCAACAATGTGGCTCAGTAATGTGTTTTTAAAGAGTTTTTGGACAACAATGGAGCTCTATGGCACAGAGGAATAAAATATAAAAGTATCCAAATAGGTTTTTGGTCTTTTCACGGGATTTGTTGACAAGAACAAAAATAGAAAATATCAATAGACTTAACATACTGTGTAGCTGGCAGCATTGGTGATAAATAATAAATATAGGTAGACAAAATAATGTAAACACTTTAAACTATTTTGGAGATAGTCACATTGCTCCTCCAGACTATTCCATTTGATAAAAAAAGCTGGTAAATAAAAAAAATTGGAAACTTCAGTCTTTAGTGAGCCTTGATTTTTTTGTATTAAAATACTAACTGGCAACATTTGAAGCTGACAAATACAACTAACTGGCATTCAACCTCAATTTTAAATGACCCACTTTTGCTGCATTGTTAATAATTGTGATTTCAGTCATGGTTATATCATCTTATGTCATCGCTGCACCCTCTGAAGTGGCCACAATCACTTCAATTTGAAGATAAATGAAAGGATCCTCATAGTTCCCTGAACAGGTATACAATTGCTCAAGGTCGGTAGAATGAGTTGGATGAAGATTGGGAGGGTTAGAGTGTTATATGTGCAATTGTGCATGCATTGTTTCCATGGCTTGCACTGACTGTTTGTGCACAGGCCTGAGGTGTAGGGTAAGGAGAGGGTGAGTAGAGAGACTGGGAGGGGGCAGGCTGCTCTCATCAAAGGACCTCTCAGACTCTACAAGTTAATGACGGATGTAGCAGAGACCCTGAAGCCCTCAGACCCCGACAGCTACACACATACAGACGGACAGCCAGAGAGACAGACCGACATACAGCGGAAAAAAAAGTGTTTGAAATGACGTGGCGTGAGGTAAGCATCTTATTTAATTTCCTTTGTGTTAAAATCCCTCATGATTTGAAAACACAAACAGCTAATTTAACCAACATTGCTTTCACAAAGGAGTGTTTTTGTATTTGTATTTCATGGCAGTTTGAACTGTTCCAGCAAAAGCAGCACTTTGTTATAGGCCAGATGGTTATGAAGTGTTTGGGACAAATTATGCATTTTTTAAAATCAATTTTTATAAAGAGAATGTGTTACAGTGTTGAAATACAGGTTACTGACATGGGGTTGACTTGTTTGTGTAAAATATAGTGATGGAATAAAGTGTTGTTTATGTCTCAGTGTTTTAACACCACTTGTGTCATTTTTGACATTTCTTACAGCTTTTGATAGTAATATAACTGTCAGTCATATAATATACATGTGGCTAAATCAATAAGCTCAATATATTTTTTGATCATGGATCCCAGCACTAGTTAGGGTTTGAGCAAGATTCCAGATAAAAAGATGTTTGGTAAACTAAATATAGGCCACCTTTGTTTATGTCCCCTTTCTACGAGGAGCTACGTAGTAAGCAGTTCTGGCGCGCCATTCTTGCAGAGCTACTCGGCACCCTGGTTTTAGTGAGCGCCGTGCTGGGTGCATCTGTGCCAGGCCCTGGAGAGGCCCCCACGGGACCCCTGTACCCAGCAGTGGCAGTGGGTGTGACGATTGTTGCACTGGGATACTGTTTTGGAGAAATAAGCGGGGCACAGGTGAATGTCCAACACATCCTCATACCTAAACATCATTATAGGTAGATTTCCAAAGATTCCTAAAATGACACATACGACCGTTCTATTTACTGCTGCATGGTGGTGGTTTAATCATGTGACCATAATCATGTGACCATTCTATTTAACGTAACAAGCGCAGATTTATACACTTATATATATAAACGGAACTAGATTAGTTAGATTAGTTTAGATAACAAAAATACGTAGGGTTAGTAAAACATCAGGGATTGGCTTAAAATGAGTCACGTAAAACTGCTAAAATAAGGACGTAACGTGACGTCACATACGTCATTGCGTCAAGGACTAAAACTTGGTTAATTTCAAAATAACAGTTGACTTTTGACTTCACACAGGACACAATATCCAGGCTCCTGAGTGAAAGTTCTGTGTTTGTTGTTGTCGTTATGAGCTGCTTGCATAATCGACCTATACAAATGTTTTCTGGGTGAGGATGGGCTGGAATGTCTTAGTCACTCATTTTAAAGTTGTAGTTTTCTTTCGCTGATCAACTCTTTGAAACTCTTAGCTGGTGGTAACATGGGAGTTGAAGTACTCAGATCCTTACCACAATGTACAAATACTCAATTTCAAGTAAAAGTCCTGCATTTAAAATACAAAATAAGTAAAAGTACAGTTATTATTATTAGCTTAATGTACTTAAAGTATCACAAATAAAAGCACTACAAATGGCCCCTGTGAGAGATATATTATCATATATGACATTTTTAGATTGTTAATACTGATGCATCACTGTGTAAGCAGCATTTTACTGTTAGTTTAAACTACTTTATACAGTCAGGTAGTTTAGTCCAGTGGTTCCAAACCGAGGGGTCAGGCCCCTCCAAAGGATCACAAGATAAATCTGAGGGGTTGTGAGAGGATTAATGGGGCAAAGTGTTGTTTTCTCCAAATATGCAACCATTCATCTTCTGTAATATTCATACCAAGTTATTTTCCCCATTTCAGCTTTACATATAATTTGTTTCCTATTCTCTCCGTTGTGTGCTAATATAATGTTGATATCATTCTGTATTTCTTTGAATTGTAAACTCCAATTATGGTTCTAATTATTCGATTTTGATATACATTTACATTGTGCTTTATTTATCAGTCATAAAAGCCTCTTAAAATAGCATATGTTTTATGGCAGCTTTTATGTTATTTAATTGTTTTTCAATATTTGTAACATTGTTTATATGTAAGTGCGTGTTTGTGCTCTCTGATCAGGTGAACCCTGCAGTGACTTTGGCTCTGTTGGCCACTCGGAAGCTGGAAGTTGTCAGAGCTGTTGTTTACATGGCTGCACAGTGTTTGGGGGCCTCTTTAGGAGCCGGGGCCCTCTACTTGGCCCTGCCAGTCAAAACCACTGCAGACCACTTCGTCAACAGGGTCAGTCCTCAGCTTATTAGTGGGTTACCTTTTGAAGCTTTAGAGACATTACATATTTTCAGAATATTCCTTCTTTTCCTGCTCCTCTTTCTCTTATATACTCCTGTTTACCTTACTCAGGTTCCTATAGAGTTAAATGCAGCCCAGGCTCTGGGCATGGAGGTTTTGTGCACCTTCCAGATGGTCTTCACTGTGTTCTCAGTAGAGGATCAGCGGCGGAGGGAAAGCCCAGAACCAGGAAACCTGGCCATTGGATTAGCACACACTGCTGGAGTGCTAATAGGGGTAAGAGGAGCTTTTCTACAGAACGATTGCACATTTTTTTCAAATATGTTCTGAAATGGTTCCTCAACTACAAAACACAAGTTAACAGAACTTTCTCACTTTGTAACGAATCACTAACATTTAATGTTATCTGGACTCCACCACTTTTATTGTAGCAAAAGGCAAGAAGAGAAACTGAAATGTTTTCCTTAAATGCTGATAATATCTTTCTAAGTATTAACAATGTTTATAAAACGGGTAGCTCAAATTAGGCATGTGATTGGTTCATAGCCATTATATAATAACCATATACAATGGCTATGACATCTTATTCCTTTCCACCAGTATATCCTACAAAAGTTTGACAAAATAAGTGAATTAGTAAGGCACACAAAAAATGGCACAACGCTGTACATAGAAAATAAATGGGAATCAGTGCTAGATATCGAAACTTTAGATGAAGAATGATACAAAACGTGCATGAGACAAGCAACCATGTTGGCTCTGTAGTTTTCTGGAGTTGCACTAGGCAAGGCAAGTTTATTTAATTAGCACATTTCAGCAATAAGCAAACACATTACAAACGGGCATTTAAGTACAATTTAAATTTTGTAACGTTAAGGAGGCTATGAAGAGAAAGATACCCTGCAAAAATGGAATGGAAAATTGACCTCCCTGCTGAGAGTTTAAAGAAATATTTTTTTAAAGGAATTTGGAAAAGTGGATTGTTTACATGAAACATGATGAGTCTATATAAATGTATATAAAAGTATATTATTAAAAGTATCTTATTTTTCTGTCAGGGGCGGTTTTCTGGTGCTAGTATGAACCCCGCACGTTCTCTGGGTCCAGCCATCATCACTGGATTCTGGGAAAACCACTGGGTAAGAGAGAGAGCCTCAACATCAAAATCTGTCTCCATGGAAACACTAGTCTAAGAGTTTTCTAATGCGTTTTTATAATTGTTGTCCAATTATAGTCATCGTTTATATGATAATAATAATCAAAGCAATAACATTTATTGAGTATCAAATTCATGGCTGTACAGCTGAAGGCTCTCCATCCCTTGGTTGCTAAGAGGGCAGGAGGTGTGGTGAGGACAGTGGTGGAATGTAACTAAGTACAATCACTCAAGTACTGTACTTAAGTACAAATTTGAGGTACTTTACTTGAGTCTTTTCTTTTCATTTCACTTTCTACTTCTACTCCGCTACATTTCAGAGACAAATATTGTACTTTTTACTCCACTACATTAATCTGACAGCTTTAGTTACTAGTTACTTTACAAATTAGGATTTTTGCACACACAACACACGTAGTTTTATAAAATACAAGGTTTTATTATTAATGAAACTACCCAACAATATATAGACCTAGAAGTCCAGCTGAAATGATAACTTAGTTGATTAACAGAACTATTTTGATTTTCTAAAATGTGAGGATTGTTCTGCATTGAGTACATTTACTTTTAATACTTACTTATGTACATTTTCCTGATAATACTTACATACTTTTACTAAAGTAACATTTTCAATGCAGGACTTTTACTTGTAACAGAGTATTTTTACAGTGTGGTAGGATCTGAATACTTCTTGGTGATGATCCGGGAAGCTGAGTTCTGGGAGTTTATGGAGAAGTTTGTGAGGTAGACCAGAGAGGAGAGAGCCCTATAAAATACGATGGGATCGAGTTGGGGCTCCTTGTCACATTTCAGTGGCTATGAGTTGTTTTTGTAAACTTCCAAGGCCCAAAGAGGTCAAATTATGCAATATAAAAAATCAATTAGGGAAACGTCTAAAAAATGCATATAAATGTGTGAAACTGAAATTGTTTGTTTTCTCTCCCATTAATCATCACGCCACCTGTCAGATTGATCTCGTGACCCTTTGGAGGGGCCCGACCTCTAGGTTGGAAACCACTTAACCACTTAAGTCTCACTTTGCCAGACCCTCCTCCAAAGCCCGCTGGAGGAGGGTCTGGCTACTCTAAATAGCATTCGGGGATGGGAAGAAAACATGCTCTGGTTTATTGGCATTTCTTTAAACCAATCACAATCGTCTGCTAAGCATCGGAGAAAAGCTGCGGTGCCGCTGCAAAATAGGCTCGGAAGGAATTTGTTTTGGTGGAACATGTACGTTTAAAAGTTGTTTTAGTCGTGCAAGAGAAAACTCAGATTGGACAGATAGTCTATCTAGCTGTCTGGATTTACCCTGCAGAGATCTGAGAAAAGGTTAACCATAGCCCTCATAAATCAACCGGAGTTTAAAATGTTAACACAAAGGAAGCCCAAGGCAAGGGATATCCGGCCTAAATTAGTGAAATCCGGCGGATTTTCTGGCGGCAACGGCACACTCCCAGAAGTGGAACGTCAAGGATATAGAGGAACCACTGGACTGAACTCTATACAAAGAGGTTAAAAATAGCTCCACCTTGAGCAGCTATAACAGTTAAATGCTGCTTACACACAGATGCATCAGTATCTAATAATGTCATAATAATATATCAATCACAGGTGCAATTTTTTTTGATACTTTAAGTGCACATAGCTGCTTATACTTTCATTTTGAAAGACTTCTACTTATAATGGAGTACATTTATATTATTGTATTTACCATAAATAAAGGGTTCATATATTGTTCCAACACTGCATTAACATTGCCTCAGTTGTAAGTCTCAGCTGATTATTCAGGTGATAATAAGCCATATATTTGTTTTCCAGATAAAGTGAAAACATTCATCTATACACATCTCTTAAATCTCATTATAACCTGTTTCTCTTTTTGCCCACCTTCAGGTTTATTTGATCGGACCAGTGATCGGTGCTATACTGGCTGGAGTGTCCCATGAGTTCTTCTTTGCACAAAGCGCCTCTCGCCAGAAGCTGGTGGCTTGTCTGACCTGTAAGGACATAGAGATTGTGGAGACGACCAGCATGACGGGATCATCTCTGTCCACAGTCACACCGAATGCCATGAGAGCCAAGCAGGTCAACAAACAAGAAAACAACTGAGGACACATGCATAAACAAACACATAGAAACACAATATTACAGTGATTTTTATGAAGATGCATAGTGTATCAATCGTGCAGATCTGGCTTGACGGTGGGATTTATCCTACATTCAATATTACTGTTTCGAGTTCTGAAGCACTTTATGAATGAAATGAAGTATTAAAACCCTTTACTTATAGCAACACCTCAAGAGATAAATTGAACAATTGTTTATTAATTGTAAGATTGATTATAAGTTTCATCCCCAGATCTTTCTTTTAAAGTGTCCTTGTGCAAGACACTGAACCCTGAAATGTGTCCCACAATGATAAATCCGACGTTTATTAACTCAGTTAATAACTTTTTTCTATAAAATTTCAGAGGTGTTTAAGGAAATGATGAAATGGCCATTATAAGTTCCCAATGCCTAAGGTATTCAAATGTGTTGTTTTGTCTGACACTTAGATTGGATTTTAATACCAGGTGGAAATGGGGTCTTAGTCTGTCCCTGTTGCTTTTTGTTGAAAATGTGGATAGAAAGCTGCATTTTAAGGGGCTGAATCTGACATCCTAGTTGGCTGTCATTATGTAATGTATGTAAAAGTGTAGCCAATCCTGTGAGATTCAATATTGTTAATTTCAAAATTGCACATCATTAAAATGTATAATGGAGACTCATTGAAAGCCTGCTGAAAAACACCCTTATGTTTGCCATTTTCAGTTTCAGGGCCCATCTGTGAATGCTTTGAAATGCTAAAGAGGTCCTTGCGTTGCATTGTAGATTCAATGATGCTCTCAATTAGTCCAATATGTGTCTCATGTCTGCCTGTTAGCGGCTGTCTCCTTTCTTAGGCTTCCTATTCACAATCAAGTGGACCTTCATACTTCTGTAAGGGCTCTAAAGAAAGAACACTTTCAGTGGAAAGAAGCTATGAAAAGGATACTGTGTGTGTGTGTGTGTGTGTGTGTGTTTTGGTTGGATGATGTTTGTCTTGTCTTATACAGTAATGTGTTTTGCGTAACACACTTGTAATTTAAAGGGTCCGTTCCCCCCAAATTCTAAAAAAAGAAACACATTTTTGTAATTTGGATGAACGACTCTTTAAAAATGAATATAATAAAAAGAAATGTGTAATGTATTCATTTTCATAATTCATGTTAAACAAACTGTATTGTACACTGTAGTATCTGGATTTGACAGCAAGTATAAAATAAAACCATATTAGCAACTAGTATCACTATAGCAGTGTAATTTGAATACACACACATACATAAACTATTTACACAATGTGCACAATAGCTATAACTGTCACAGTGCTGCCAGCATTTTGCATTGTGTGTGTTCTTTCTAACATGTATAAAAGGGAGTCAAAAGGGCAAGCTCAGCATTCTGCTTTCATCACCCATTCCCTCTCAACCCCCTCATCGCCCCAGCAGCAGTGATAGCTCTCCACTGGTCAGCGCGATACCCAGGTGCTGCTTAGTAACCCCACCGCCCCACACACACACACACACACACACACACACACACACACACACACACACACACACACACACACACACACACACACACACACACACATCCCTGCTGCCCTACTGCACCTCTCCCTTTACCCAAGCTCCACACACACACACACACACACACACACACACACACACACACACACACACACACACATAATGCAAACCTCTGCCGAGTACCTCCTAGAAGCCCCGGTCACAACAGAAGACACAATCCGCTGGTTGTTATTGTTGTTTGTTGCTTGTGGATCTGTGTTTTTTCCACACTTTGTTGGCTTTTTCTTCCCCTTCTGATATCTCCACTACGTTGCCGTTGGCTGTGGAGTGGTGCCAGTACTCAGCGTTCATAAACACAGGCCTCTGCACTGACTGCTGCCAAGATGACTGGTGATCATCAGCCATGCATGGTGGTGTAGTTGTCTCCAGAACATTTAAATAAAAGCAAGAAATGTAATCACAAACATTAGCATTGCAAAATCAAGCCAATGCTTAGTTAGCTGTTATGTCTGTGCTTTAGTTTATAATGTATTTTTGTCTTGTCTCTGTCCATACGTAGCCCACATGCTGGTTACAGACAATGGATTCACAGGGTCAGGCATTTCAGTGTATGGGTCAGTTCAGCGCTGTTAGCTTTGGGCACTTCCGTCCGGGGCCCCAACTGTATTATCTGCATGTGTGTATATGTCTATGTGTGTGTGTGCATGTGTGTGTCTTTTTGCATGCATGTTTGTGTTTTCTGCCCTTGTCCATCAGCATTTGCATCCCCTGATTATGACAGTGATGATATGTCAATAGATGACATACGCCCCAAAGAAAACATTCTACTCTCAGCTCCAGCTGCTTTTCGCCGTGGTTGTTCCTCCTAGTTTCCCACTTCCACCTGAATATAAAATACAAATACTTCCTGTTGTCTCTTTATCCAAAATCTCTCTACCTCCCACTAAATATCTTACATGGATTTTCACTCATTCTCGCTTTATCTGTTTCTCTTCTGGGATACATTGACTCTCTTTTGGCCTTGTTCTGTTATAGGGGGCGACGGAAGGGTTAAGTTTGTTTGATTTAGGATGTCCAGCACTGCCGCCCCCCGCCCTTGGCCCTACAGAGGGATTATGGCGTCACCTGGGGCCCCTGGAGGGTATTATAAAGCCCCTGCCTGGCCCTCTCCCCTCCGTCAGAGAGGCTAAAAGGTCCAGCGGACACTCTATCTATCCCAGTCTCTACTTTAGAAACACCCCTTTAGCATTGATGCCCACCTCCTCTTGACATCCCATCCCACCTGAGATCTCCACCCACACATTATATCACACCTATGTCTTTGCGACAGGTGGAGAGAGGTGGCAAGCAAACGCAGCTGAGTTGACTTTACCAACCCAGTTCACGGCTTGGTCCGTTGAGTGGATTTGTCTGTTGACGTTCTGAAATCCTGTTTTGTCTTTGAACTGACTCTCTCGAGTTTTTTGTCAGCCGAGTTAGTTGACTACAAAAGGGAGATCATTTTTTTGTTATTTTTTGGCATTCAAAGAGGACTGAAAAAGTACACATTTACCTTTTCTAGACCCTGATTTATTTTTAAAGAATCTTCTTCATTTGGTGGAGAGCCTCAAGTGAACGGTCAACATGTGGGAGTTTCGGTCCATGAATTTCTGGCGGGCGGTCTTCGCAGAGTTCTTCGGGACCATGTTTTTTGTATTTTTCGGCATGGGTGCTGCCCTGCGCTGGACCACCGGGCCTCATCATGTCCTTCATGTGGCCCTGTGCTTTGGGCTGGCAGCTGCCACTCTCATCCAGTCGATCGGCCACATCAGCGGTGGTCACATTAACCCTGCCGTCACCTTTGCCTACCTAATTGGCTCGCAGATGTCTCTTTTCCGGGCCATTTTTTACATGGCCGCCCAGTGCCTGGGTGCTGTAGCTGGGGCTGCTGTGCTGTATGGGGTCACACCTGGCAACATGAGAGGCAACATGGCAATGAACACGGTAAGGACCTGACACGGATGTATCAGAGAACAAGTACAGCAATGTTCTTTGGGTAGGTTAATTTCATCCATTGGATACATGGCATACATTTAAGAGTTCAGGAATTTGTAATTATATGAGGTTCAGTTCAGTAAAACAATCTTTTGAAACCAAAACAAATAGTATAATTGTTTGCAGTAGCTCATAATTTTTCTGAAATAAAAGAGAAATTCAGTAGTATATGCTCAATACATCTCTGAGATTTCTTTGACTCATGCAAAGATTTTTTTTGTCCATCTGTGTATCTCCAGCTGCAGCCAGGCATCAGTCTGGGAATGGCCACCACTGTGGAGGTTTTCCTCACTATGCAGCTTGTGGTGTGCATCTTCGCCGTGACTGATGAGAGGAGAAACGGACGCCTGGGATCTGCTGCCCTATCCATCGGCTTCTCTGTCACCATTGGACATCTCATGGGGGTAAGGCACATGGAAACAGATTTCAAATAACAATTCAATATTTTAAAACACAATACAGTAACAAGTGTCTTGTGTTGTAGATGTACTACACCGGTGCTGGAATGAACCCTGCCAGGTCCTTTGCCCCTGCTGTACTCTTCAGGAACTTCATCAACCACTGGGTAAGACCTGCAGTCACGCTGAAGATATCAATCTGATCAGGAATCATAAATGACTGAACACTTTGTTAACTGATGTTTGCTGCTGGCAGGTGTACTGGGTCGGGCCTATGATAGGAGCTGCAATGGGCGCCCTCCTGTACGATTTCATGCTGTTCCCACGCATGAGAGGTCTGTCCGAGCGCCTGGCCACACTGAAGGGCAGCCGGCCCCCCGAGAGCGACACCCAGCAGGACGCCCGCGGGGAGGCCATTGAGATCAAGACACAAGCCCTATAAACCTGCCCATGCCCCCTTCTCCGACTGGGGCCGAGGGATGAGGGACAAAGGCCCTGAGCTACGCCAACCCCACCTCTACTACCCCCCCATGCCTTCACACAACATCGCACAAGACTAACCCAAATACTCACATCTAGACTAACACATACGTTTTTTTCCAGTGCCACTGTAAAAACCGACACACACACACACACACACACACACACACACACACACACACACACACACACACACACACACACACACACACACACACACACACACACACACACACACACACACACACACACACACACACAAACACACACACAAACAGGCGCACAACCTTCAACCTCAACACACAACAAGACTCCTCTACCCCCGAGTCCTAACTCTGTATTCTGAACTGGACATTGTGTTTTTGATAAATGGTGACCAGAGCCTGAACCAGCAGCCGCCTCGTCTCCCTCAGCCCACCTGCTTCCTCCTCTCAGCCAGGCCTTCATCTCATTTCAGAGGAGCATGGAAACCCTGAAACTGAGCAGAGAGGTTTAGGGAGGCAGGTGTTGGAAAAGGTGGGAGGGTGGGAGGGGGGAGGGAGACCAAGGGCGGGATTAGGGTGAGGTGGGGATGTGGGTATGATATGAGAAGGGTAAGAGGGCATGGGGCAGGTGATGGAGTAAAGGGGTGGGGGTTGGGGTTTGGGTAGAGTAAAGAGGGCAACACTCTGGGTTTGTGGTCGTTTCAAGTTGGGTTAGACCAGTGAAGATGGGCATGCTTTTCATTATTCATCTGAATTTATCTCCATTTTAGTTTTTTTTTTTAGGTTCATTTTGTTTTCTGCACTTCAGACACAAGACGTGGATGTATGATACCATTAGATTTTACCAGGGTTTCACTATTTTCAATCACTACATTTTATCTGTGGGTTTGTGTTTGTGTGTGTGAATACCTCTTCAGCATGTGTGTGTGTGTGCGTGTGTGTGTGTGTTGTGTGCGTTTGCGCAAGTGTGTGTGTGAGAGTGAGTGTGAGCATGTGTGTGCGCCTGCCTGTGTGTGTATGAGTGTGTTTGCAAGTGAGTGTGTATATGTGTGTATGTGATCAAGATTGCAGATACAGTACTTTTTATTTTGTTTTATTTATTGTCATTACCGCTCTTCTGTTTCGTACCATTAACTGTGTTCATTTTGTCATCAATTTTTAAGACATGATCATTTCTCCTCCCCTCACTGTGGTATTTGCTATGATATTCATTTTTACATAAACCATCTGCTTTTTTGTTCTGAACCAGCGCAATCCAAAGGAAATGTTGTATCCCAGATTTTGGTAGTAGGTCTGTTCACTGCAGATCAGCTGTGCAAACTTTACATTGAGTCTCCTTTTATTAGTTGATCCTTACTGGGAGCACAAGGCGTTTCAATAAACATTTCAATGACAATAAACATAAAAACGTGATACAAGGTTTGGGTCATTTTTGTTCCTTTACATTCTGCATTTTGTGAGTTGCTTTATAGAAAGTCTATGGTTGATGGGCATGGAGGAATATGTGAGCTGCAATAAATAATTTTGTCCAGAAGAGGGCGAAAAGCGATAATTTTAAATAATTGAGGGCACCTGAATGATTTTTTGGACAAAAATAAATCTTCAAATTTGATAGTTCACAGTGGTAAGTGTGGTTCAAGATAAATAATGCTGAATAATAGTTTGAGGTATGTAGGGAGATGTGGTAAAGCGAAGGGTTGTTTGGGTAAGACGGGGTTCACCCAAAGGCTCGCTATTGCAAATGTTTGATAAGAAATACATTCATTTATCTTCCACTTTCTTCTGTTCTTGTGCATCACAGCTGATAAACTACAGCATGACTCCACCTACAGAACAAAGACAGTTAAAGAATAAGTCTGGTAAAATTCTATATTTTTCTTATGGTCAACAAATCGCATGAAAACATCAAGACAACAATTGATTTTGCTATTAAGTATTGTCTGTGCAGCCAAAGCCTGATTAATCCTATTCTTCTGTACCTTAGAGAGTCATTGTTGTATAAAAACTATAAATAAAAGACACCAATGAGCCACACTGTTGCACCGGATGACTGCCCTGGGCACTGTGTTTTATTTTAAGTAGATCCCACATACACCAACCTGGAAATCACAGAAGCACCAAATGCATATAAATCTGCAGCTGAAAATGGTCCCCAAAAATACGGTATTTACTCCTATTTGATAAAAGTTTGAGATGTGTTTATAAATGTTTGTTCACTGTTTTTAAATGAGACCTATTATGCTTTTCCGTATGTTCTGTCATAATGTTTAAATGTCAGGTGTTCATATCATATACAAGCCAGACCCACATCAAGATGTTGGGTCTGGGAACTCACCATTGGCAGGGCTCAATCCCAGGGGTGGGCCTGACTAGAGTTTGGTTTTTCCAGCTCGCAAGCCAACGGTGAGTTGCTAGACGACCCTGGCTGCAAATTATATTTGCTGCCGCTAGGGTGCATCTAGATTTCTAGGCTAATTAAACGTGCCAAAGCTTCAAATAATGAGGTAAACGTATGTAAAAGAAATTCCACACTGTTCTGAACACTTTGGTTTCAAAAAAATGTTTTTCTACTCTCAGACGGTATGTTTTCTGGTCATCTGCTACAGGCACGCTACTGCAGGTGTTTACAGCTACATGTAGCTACATGCTAATATAAAAACGTTACGCACTAAAGCTTTAACTTAACATCTTATTTTTATAATAATTTATGTTTACTAATGTTGACTACTACTGAAACTTGGTTTGTCTACTGCATCAACTTACTGCTCTGTGTTAATACAACTTGACCTGTTAAGTTTCACCTTGTGTAAAAACGGTTAAGGCAGCGGTTTCCACGCAAATTTCTAGTAAAGTCAACTAATTCGGGGTAATAGTGTGGGCTCTCTGGAGGGGGGCTTAAAGAGAAAGGCGCTCCAACAGAGCATCTCAGACAAAGGGTGAATACAGGTGCAGCAGCCATGGGCAGTATGAGAAACAAGTGTTACATATAAACTATAAATAAATAAAATAAATGATTATGAACCTAAAAACGGGTATAGGCTCCTTAAAAGATTTACGTCTTTAGTAAGAATGAGCTGAGAGCCACAGTTGGGCAGGTGAAGTTGGAAAATATTAAGAGAAAGAATAATGTATTGTTGGTTTTGGTCTTTTCATGATATTTGTGGACAATAACAAAAATGTAAAAACAATTGCTGGCCTTATCCTTTAAGTTTCATGGCAGGTGGGAAAGCAGTCACATTAGCGACGACAAGTCATAATGTATATAAGGTCTATAAGGTCTACAAAAAGTCAAAGTCTATTGGACTTTGACTTTGAAGCAGATGGATTATGTATTCAAAAGAATAGTTCAACATTTTGGGAAGTGCACTTATTTTCATTCTTGCTGAGAGTTAGATGAGAAGATTGACAGTACTATTGACCATACAGTAAATATGAAGCAGCATCTGGTAGCTGGTTAGCTTAGTTTAACACAAAGACTGGAAACAGAGGGACAAAGCTAGCCTGGCTCTTTTCATAGTAACAAAATCAGCTTACCATCATCTCTAAAGATCCCTTATCAACAAGTTACTGTATATCTTGTTTGTTTCACCACAACAGTTTATTATAGGATCCCCATTAGCTGTGCCCTTAAGCACAGCTACTCTTCCTGGGGTTTTACCAGTCCTTCTGTTTAAAGTATCTCAATGATGCAACTAAATGTCTAATATGACTCGTGTGACTCTCCAGTCTCCTGGTAGTTTCATGCAGAAGCTGTTTCCCACAGATTTTGCACCACAATTACTGTAATTCGACCACACTCAAAACGTCTTATTTAGAAATATTCATTTTATTTTGCATATTTGTTTTAAATGTGATGTATGGCTTGGTTTATGACTTTACTAAGATGGTGCCACAGCACTATGAGCTTTCAGTATCATCGCTAAAGCATCTGTCTGTATTCTACAGCTGGAAAAAACAAAACAAAGAAACAACTCTGACCAGTACAATGGGCTGGAAATGGAGCTCGGTCCTGACACTGGTGTATACTGCATCGCTCTATTTCTCTCTTACTCAACTCACACAGAGAGAATCAGACACCAAATACACTCACACACATTCAGTAACATCATCACCTACATCCAAACACATTTACTTGATATGTATTGACAATTTTGTAATTTAGGTATCATAAAACCAAACAGTCCCCAAAGACCAAATCCAGACACTCCAAAAGTTATGAGTCAAAAATAACCTAATAAGCCACTGCAGGTATTTCATGTGATGACTATTGTGTTTTAAGTGTTAACAAAGTCTTTCTCTCAGTAATGTTCTAGCAGTAGCAATACAAAAACAAAATACCAGTGTCTACCTCATTCATGCTTATCCTTTATCATCATAATTGCATATTCTGTTAAACTGTGATGATCACCGTGTTATGACCTGCCAGCGGTAAATAAAAGGAACAAATAGGGAGCACAATAAACATTTTGTTCATTTGAGATGAGAGTCTAATAAAAAAACACAAACTGAACCAGGTACAGAAAGAGAGAGAGAGAGAGAGAGAGAGATCTCTAAGGCCATAGACAGAAAGGTAACCTTGAAGAGGAGGAAATTGGACCTTTGTTTCTGAAAGAGGAACTGGCTCTCAGCTTGGCTAATATCCAGCATTCGGCTCAGTACCTTTAGAGAAACTGCAGCCGCAGCATCATGTCAAGCAGACTTATTTCTCAACGTCTTTACCTGTCCGCTCTTTTTACCAGTGGTCTAATTCCAGTCCCGGACGTCTACCACTTGTGAAAAACATTCAGATCGTATGCTGATGACAGCAGCAACAGAACATTTTTCATCAATTATTACAATAACAATGATATACTGTATATATATATATATATATAAAAAAAACAGGAATGTGAGTGCTTTCTAAAAGCCCTTTTGATTACATCACACTCTCTCCCTGTTTATCCAGTCTTATCCTGATGATGTCACAGGTCAACAGTCACGCTGCTTTGAATCATTAGTTCAGCAGCTGCAGCTACACTAAGAGCTGCTCACTGCATGCGATCCGGCTGGTGCAGAGGATAGTGGAGGAAGGCCTGTGGGGCGGCAGACATGGTGGTGAGTGCAGCCAGAGGAGGTTGGATGGCAGCCGGAGGGGTCGGGGATGCGGTGAGAGTGGGCGCCGGCGTGCCGGGGGAGAAGCTGTAGCTGAGGTAGCCAGCAGAGGGTGACGGGGAAGGTGTGTAGGGATACTGCTCCAGTCCTGTGGGGGCGTAGTGGCTGTAGGCAGAGCTGTAGTCCAGGTAAGGGGAGGCGAGTGCTGCAGCTGTGGGGCTGAGCTGGGACTGCAGCAACAGGCTGGGCTGGAGGAACGCCTGGGGGTAGACGTACTGCTGGGCAAATCTGGACAGACAGAGGACCAGGGGTTAGAGATTAAATAATCAGTCAATAACTGATGAATTGAGAAGAGAAAATTCATCAGCAACAATTTTGATAATAGATTCATAATTTCAGTCATTTCTTAAGCAAAAACACCAAAACATGTCTTGTTCCAGCTTCTCAAATATGAATATTTGCTGGTTTACTTTGATTGTAAACTGAACAGCTTTTAGTTTTGGACAGAAGGTTAGAAAAAACAAAACAAAACAAAACATACTGTGCGTTCACAGATACACAACTCCACATAAGAGAGGACAAACATGGGAAGCAGCATTCTTTGTGTGTTTACTGTATATAAAAAATATATGTTCTTACCACTTTCATAAAACCAGACTGGATGACAATATTCATCTCCTTTTTTGTATAAGATATCACGGTGCACAGATATGGAAAGCTAAAAGACATGTCACTATCATTTAAATGTTATTTAAAGAAATTGTCATTATACATAAAGAAATTTGGTACTTTTATTAGAATGTTTATTTTATGTAGACTATTTTGCTACTTTTATTC
The DNA here is from genome assembly GCF_031162955.1 of Sander vitreus. Lineage (NCBI taxonomy): Eukaryota > Metazoa > Chordata > Actinopteri > Perciformes > Percidae > Sander > Sander vitreus. The sequence goes on along the minus strand of NC_135861.1, from coordinate 23,146,629 downwards.
CTTTTATTTTTATATCTCTAAATCGCAATGTTTTTCGTTGAGATGATGACAATAAGGCTGTCTTGAATCTTGTATTTTTTAAGTTTGATCATTGTCAGTCAATTGATGATTGTTTTGTTTGTATCTTTTTTAATTGATGCTGTTAGTACAGTTACAGTATATGTGCAAAATCTTGTTCAAATATTATGCTAAGTTAAGCCCTAATAATAACAGAAGTGTAATAGAGGAGAGTGATTTATAAAAATAGAAGAAAATTACACACGAAGACCTGACCACATAAATGTGTCTGAATATCCAAAATCTGATTGTGTGTTCAGAGCTGCTACTAATCTGATAATTACGTGTCATTTAAACAACAGTAACCAGGGACAGGCACACACACTCAGAGACATGCAACTGCAACAGACTGCAGTTTCTTCAATAACTGCTTCTTTTCTTTATATCCCATTAAAACATTAAAATCTGAGTCCTATAAAGGCATCCTCCTCCCCCTCCTTTAAGAGCAATTATCAGCACTGTTGCCTTAAAATAGACTTTCTCCCTTGTGTTTAAGTTTAATTAGCACACTGCCTGAGAAATGTTAAAAAAAACTTGCTTTGTTCCAAATAAAACATCACCCATTCAAAAACAAAACCCCTAAATAACAAGAAATGTAACCACAATTGTTATTTCTGAAATGAATTATTTAAAATGTGGTCTTTAAATTGAATGCCTGTGCACTCTACAACAGATGCAGTGTATGAGACTGTTGGTACAACAATAATGAGAGAAAAAAGTGCTCTACTGTCCTCCTGTATTCACTCATGCCCTTGCCTAAGGCTGCCCACTTAACCTGAACTGCCTCAGTTACATCTGGCAACAGCAACAGCGATCATATCAGAGGAACTGGGTTATGCTGCTTAAGTAAAAACAACAGAACATGACAGTGTTTAACACTTACACTCCCAACGCCTACAGTCAAACCCACTAACCTGACAGTAGCCTGAGTCTAAAGAGGTGATCAGAGCAGCAGGAGGTGGCCTGCTGCTGCTTACCCCTAAACAGAGCCAGAACAGGGATCAGGTGTGCTTACACAGCAAATAGTGGCAGTGGGTCTGTTCACACCCACTCTGCTGTATACTCAACACACACACACACACGTAAGATATATACATTACTTACACTCTTCCTTGACTCTTCTGTGGGCGTATTTAACCCCTACTGTGTCTAACTGAGGAACCCTAAAGTCCCACAAATTCCTGTTAAATTTCTCCTCCACTAACTTCAAAGTTGGAGACAACATTTTCTGTATCTGCTTATTTTCATTGAAGCCAAACTTAACGACCTATAAGTGAGCCTTGTCCCACTTTAAACCAATGAGAAAAACACATGAAAAAACCCAGTAATTCAGAAATATATTGTCTGAAATAATGTGGAGAAAATAGGCTTTCAGGCCTGGTAAGGCAGGCCTGGCCAAGAAAGCATCACCATGACGAAAGGGAAAACCTGTAGACTAATAACATAAACCAACACATTAAGTCAAAACACAGCAAAGCTAATATCGGCTCCCTCCTCAACCCCTCTGTATCCCATCTCTTCTCACTCAAGCTCCGTCAGTCTCTCCCAGAGCAGAAGTGCAGTGTCATTCCCACGGCTGTGTGCCGCTGCCTGCTTGTGCACTGGCCTGACTGATTCAATGTGACAGCAGCATCGTATGAGAGGGAGCTGCGCCTCGCCTTTCTCCACACAGGGTTTATAGACACACATGCACGCAAACACATCAATTACAAAGCACACATGCCGGAAAAGTGAACATGCAAGTCTGAAAGAAAAGAGTATATTACACATTTAAAAGGCTGTGTGTAGTCAGTTAAGCAGCTTAGAAGAGGATGTGTGTATGTGTGTGTGTGTGTGTGTGTGTGTGTGTGTGTGTGTGTGTGTGTGTGTGTGTGTGTGTGTGTGTGGTGGATGGGGGGTTCAGACATAGCTGGGCTAATTGGCACAGCTGCATGGGTGTATACGCTCACTAACAGACCCACGAGAGCAGAATAACCTCCACCGACTCCACTCTCCCGCCCCTCTGGGTTTACTCCCTCACAGCCAGCTTCCTCTGCACTCCCCCTCACTGTCCTTCCTCAAAACCAGGCGGCGGGATAAAAGAGATAGAGATAAATGTACTGAATGAGAAGAGGGTCAAGGTCAGGACCCCGTGGGCGAGGAGTGAGCGGGAGGGAGAGGAGAAGAGGGAGAGATGCTGAGAGGTGAAGGATCTGCCATCATATCCCTCATGCCTTAGGACAGCCATGCTTTTAATAGTTCAGATCAGGGATGTGAGGAGGGTGAGTCAGTCAAAGAGACAAACACACACTTATGGAGACGCACACACATGACCTTCTGTCCTCTCTTTCTCTTTTGATAAACACACACACACACACACACACACACACACACACACACACACACACACACACACACACACACACACGGCTTGAGCAAGCAGGAAGGACATTTTTATCATCTTTAATTAACATATTGTACAAACAGGGCTACATGATGTAGAGAAAATGTGCAATAAGTCACATGTTTACTGAATATTATCGTGGCAGTGTAAGACATGATACTTTGTATATGTGCTTTAAACCCTACACACAAAGAGATTTGTGTTTGTTGTGTTAACATACTGTAATCTAAATAATCTCACTTTCACCTGTTGCATATCAACAAGCGTTTAAAAACATCCAGTTCTAATTCATCAACTAGAAACTAACAAGAAAAAATCCGATCTTAGATTTAGATCATTTTATTAGGAGTAAGTAAGTTAGGAGTTTGTTAAACATCTGCAGCTGCTTCGGAGTAAAAGTCAATAACACTTTATTTTAACTTCCTTTTTTTTAATTCGCAAGCAGTATGTAAAAACGTAAATGGTTTATAATGCACTATAATGCAGTTGTAATCAGTTGCAGTGTTTCTCAAACTTTTTTCAATATTGTACCCCTTTTGAATTGCTTTTTTAAGCCATGTACCCCCTGACCAGCGCAAAAGATTTTTGGTAGAAAAAAAATCTATATAAAAAGGTACAATACAGAGCCGGCAGTGATAGATTCACTAATCAACAGCCTTTTTTAAACAAAAACATTTAAATGTTACATTTCAAATGTTTAGAATCCATCACTTAATTCATTCTTATTCTTCTTCTTCATTATTATAATATAATTATTTAGGAAAAATTTCACATACCCCCTGCAGTGCTCCAAAGTACCCCTAGGGGTACACGTACCCCCATTTGAGAAACACTGAGTTACAGTATAAGGACATGTATTAATGTAGTTGTCAAACTTCTCCTGATAAAGCATCTGTAATTGTGTATAAACAGTTCATGATTATTAGACAATATATTGGTGTGCAGTCTTACGTTGTCATACATGTCCTGCATGACACATTTATATTTATTAGATTGATTAATAAATATAAAACATAGACATATTTAAGTATTTAAACCTTCCTGCGAATGATTTATGATTATGTGTATTAACAGTTAATAACACACTGTGATGATTTGTTTGTGTGTAATTATAAATCATTCGATATGATTGCAGCAATAGTATACTGTGTTATCAATCATTGATCAACTGTTTATACAGAAGTTATAGTTGTTGACAAATTCAATAATAAACATTATCATATCTGCTTACAACTACATTGTAATGTGTGAATAAATAATTTATGGCGGTGTGTTAATGCTACATGCTAACTCATTACTGGCAGTTAAGAGGTTTTTACTGTGAAGCACCTGCAGGCAGGTGATGTGTTCATGAAGTGTTGAGTTAGCCTAAAGTCACAGCTTGTTATCTTCCAATCTAGATTAGTATATTTTTATACAACAAAGCAATAAAATCCGGGAGCAGAAGCTGACTTTCGACTCAAAATTCACATCACACAAACAACAAAAGGTAAGAACTTGAAAAAGAATCCAAATGCAAATCAAAATGTGTCATCTTTTAACAGACAACTGAACAAAATGGGAGCTTTCTGTGCAATGAAAAGCTTCCATGAGCTTTTTTCCTTGTTTTTCAAATTAGGCTTTTCATGCGACAGAAGTGCCTCTCCTAATTGGGTCCCTGGTTAAGAGAAATATACACTTGAGGATTCACTGTCTACCTAACCCCCCCCCCAGACAGAGAAGAGTGATAACTTCAGGCTGAGACAAAAAGATAATTTAGAGGGGGAGGAAGGCAGCCAAAGCGGAAACAGAGGAAGAGTGAAAAAAAATCAGAGACGTAGAGAGAAAATGGTCACGATTTGAACGCATCAAAGGGGTCGACATGTCGGTGTTGTTTTATGTCTTACTGAGGAACATTTTTTACTCAAACATAAATCTATTTCACACACAGAAACAAACTCCAGCGTCACATGTACCACCAGCACTAAAGCTTCACTGCACCTAGCCACAACTACACCCAGCCACAGGTGTGCTGTTAGTCTGTGTCACCCCTCCTCTCCCTCTCTGTTCCACTGCTTCAACAGGAAGTACTGCTATCCCTCCATATTTAACAGACTCACCACACATTCATCTCCTTTCTTTTTCTCAAAAAAAAATAAACACCAGAAGGTTTTTTAAGTTTTTTTTAAACACAGACGTTGGGTGCTAAAGGCAGACAGCAGGCAGCCATGGGCAACAGCCCTCCCCTTCCCTACTCTCCCACGACTCAGCAATACCTTAAAGCCACATTTGGCATCAGCCCGTCCTCTGTCCTCTTAAAACTTAAAGCAAATACGCCAAAGCAGCAGACAGGGCTGTGCTTTGTTTGAGTTTGTTATTTGTTTTTTTACTGTGTAAGTGTCAGACCCTGAAGCCCCCTGGGATCCCCACAGTGGTTAAGACAAAGGGGAAAAAGCAGCAACAAAAGACCTGCAGATCATTTAGATATGTAGATAGATCTAATATAGGTATTTAAAGGAATAGTTTGACATTTTGGTAAATATTCTTAATCGCTTTTCTTGCTACGGAATAGATGGGAAGATCGACACCACTCACATGTCAGTCTGTTAAACATGAAGATACTGCCAGCAGCTGGTTAGCTTAGCTTAGCAAAACAACTGGAACAGGGGGAAACAGTTAGCCTGGCTCTGTCCAAAGGCAAAATCCACCTACCAGCTCCTCTACAGCTTGCTAATTAACACGTTATGTATACACACATTAAACATCATGTGTTATTTAAAGAGCTTTAGAGGTGTGATTAGGAGGATTTTGTTATAACAGAGTGGGATCTAACCATTTATTTTACATCAGTTTGGTATAGTATATGAGTGCTAAAAGGCACAGGAATAATTGATTATCATCCATCCATCCATCCATCCATCCATCCATCCATCCATCCATCCATCTTCGTCTGCTTACCCGGTATCGGGTCGCAGGGACAGCAACTCCAGCAGGGGACCCCAAACTTCCCTTTCCCGAGCCACATTAACCAGCTCCGACTGGGGGATCCCGAGGCGTTCCCAGGTCAGGTTGGAGATATAATCCCTCCACCTAGTCCTGGGTCTCCTCCCAGCTAATTGATTATCATGTGCTTTTTCAACCCAAAAACATACTTGACTCATTTCTATATTTGTTGGAAAAAATTTAAATTGGGATAAAAATATAAAGACTTGAAATCTACGGTGGCCCTGAAGTGCAAATCACAACACCAAATAGGAAAACACAATGGCAAATAGGAAAACACAACGGCAAATAGGAAAACACGACAGAAAATAGGGAAACACGACAGCAAATATGAAAACATGACAGCAAATAGGAAAACACGACAGCAAATAGGAAAACACGACAGCAAATAGGAAAACACTTCAACAAATCATAAAACACAACGGCAAATAGGAAAACACGACAGAAAATAGGGAAACACAACAGCAAATATGAAAACACGACGGCAAATATGAAAACACGAAAACACGACAGCAAATATGAAAACACGACAGCAAATAGGAAAATATAACAACAAACAGGAAAACACGACAGCAAATATGAAAACATGACACCAAATATGAAAACACGACAGCAAATAGGAAAACACGGCAGCAAATATGAAAACACTTCAAGAAATTTTAAAACACAACGGCATTAACTTCTACCGGAAAAGGTAGGGCCTATCTAGCAGAGGACGGACCCTCCTGATTGGACAGACGGACTGTTTGTCTTTTAACAGGAAGGAGAGGTGAAAAACACAGAAACGCACCTACTTTTAACAGAGAGACAGTCCGTTTTCCTATTTGCTGTCATGTTTTCATATTTGCTGTTGTGTTTTTGCTGTCGTGTTTTCCTATTTGCCGTTGTGTTTTATGATTTGCTGTCGTGTTTTCCTATTTGCTGTCGTGTTTTCATATTTGCCGTTGTGTTTTCCTATTTGCTGTCGTGTTTTCATATTTGCCGTTGTGTTTTCCTATTTGCCGTTGTGTTTTATGATTTGCTGTTGCGTTTTTCTATTTGCTCTTGTGATTTGCACTTCAGGGCCACCGTAGAAATCTCATTAAAAACCACATGTAGTGAGATTAAGGGTGAATTCTCGGGATGCACCAATCCAACTGCCGGATTGGTATCAGGACTGATACTGACCTTATTAAGCGACTATCAGCCAGATGTGACAAATCCATATTTTAGTATTAGCATTAGTATTTGGTAGTTTGTTTCCTCCTGTATGTACTCTGTATGTTTTTTTTGTCCTTGAAATGTTTTTGCTCTGTCTTGAATATTAGTTTATGTCACAATTAAAACCAACAACCTATGTAATAATATTTATAATGTATTTATATGTGAATGAATGTAAAAAACAACAACAATCGCTGGTGTCTTGTCACCTTACATAAAAATGTAAGTGTAGTATAAACATTTTAAATTAGGAAAAAGATAGCACTGGTTTCAGATAATCGGTAATCTGTATTGTGAGAGAAAAAGCTGGATCGGTACATCCCTGGCTCCTATTCTTTACCAGCTGCACAGGCCTGTTTAAAACCTAAGAAATAGCTTCCTAAAATAAAAGTCCTTCACTTTGCCAAGAAATGTTTGAATCTGACTGCAGTCATACTGATCATGTCAAATACATATCTAGCCTCAGAGCAGAGAGATTTGAGCTAGACAGCATGCACTAAAACTGGAAAAGAGAAAGATTTGACAGGCTGTACGGTTTATTTATCCCTTATTTAAACATATAATTCGTGTCTACTTTGTAATCTAGAGGAATTAAACCACAGAGGGGTGCCAATTAATTTAAAGAATTAGTAATGCCTCAGGTCTCCTTTAGACAAAGAATAGATATTGATTAGTTGGCTTTTCAATTTACATGTAGGTGGAGAGAAATAACAACAGTGACAGTAATTTAACATGTAGAGAGAGTTTCCTGTTGCGAAAAAGTAGTCTTCCATTCACTCAAGGCACAACACATGTTGCAGCTGTGCAGTACTGAGATCTCCTGAGGTTACAGTTGTTGGCAAAACTGGTATCGCTTCTTCTTCTTCTAGATTTCCACCCAAATACCCAAACCATCAAACAAACTGACTTAGGTTTACAAGATAAATCATACACAGATTTCGCCTTCAGAATGTGTTGTTGAAAAGAAAAGCTAATTAAATGATTAGTTGATTAAAGGGGAACTCCATCCATTTAGCATTACAATGCCACAGAGTTGTTGGACATGTGAGAGATAAGAAAAAAAGGTTGAAATCAGAGCAGCAGAAGTGGAGATATATTGACTTTTACTACTTGTGTGTTAATGATTTGTTTGGAGGATTTGCTTCTTTTCTATATTTTACATTTTGTAAATTGAATATCTTTGTGTTTTGGACTGTTGTCCGAAGATGTCACATCAGACTCAGATTTTTTACTATGTTCTGATATTTCATAGACTAAAGGATTAATCAATAAATCAAAATATAATTGACAGATTAATTGATGATAAAATCAATCATCATTAGGTGCAGACCTAAATGTGTTTCCACTCTGATAAACAAAGTGCCACCTTCTGTGTGTGTACGCTGGCCTTACGGGTGTGTTAGTTAGTTAGATAGTTAGTTAGTTATTTAGTTGTCACCGCGTGAGACTATCAATCAACCTATTATCGCTCATTCAGAGACTCATCTGGGTCAGCCTCAATTCCCTCATCACTCATTCAGAAATTGAGGACTGCAATATTAATAGCACTCAGAACAGTTGAGGTTTTTAATGGACTTCTCTGTAACCGCAGGATGAGAACTTGTCATCCTGCAGAAAGTCAGTGTACAGAGCTCTTTTTCCATAGCACCACATCATGCATATTCCTTAAAAACACCTCTAAAATACAGAAGATCCAGGTTGGAAAACTTTTAGACGAAAACATGTTTTGCACTCTTTTCCCCAAATAGCAGATATTTCATTGTGAAAGACAACACGCCCACATACACAGAACAAAAGACAGCTATGATACTGGTTGACAATATCCTCATCTAAAATCACATAAACAATACTCATACACCGAGGTGTTGTAGAGTTCAACCTGCAGTGTTTCTCTGCTGTCTGTAACAGCCCTGGGAATGAATCATCCTCCATGTTTCACTCAGCAACTGAGTCATTAAGGTTTCCTTTTGAGTTCACACTGAAAATTAAGAAAAACTGGATGAGGAGGCAGAATGCCGGTCACATGTGGATTACAGCAGGATTCCAGGCAAGTCAAGTTGCTGAGAAAACCACCAGCACCTCCAATGATGCCACTGTTCGGCTCTCCAGAACATTAGGAGGAAAAGATCCTCCATCATGGTGAATGTAATGCAGTGGCAGCCTTATGCATCTGGGGGCCCGTTTCAAAGATTAATATGGGGCCCTACCCACATAAAAGAGCGAGGATTCCAGTTGGTTTGTATCAATGGTATATTTTCGTTATTCTGTGCACTTTCAGCTCCATGAACAGGTAGCTCAAAATAGAAATAATCCAACCTAGGCCTACTCCTTTGATTAAAACTGAAACAATTATACAGTGTCTTGCCTTGGAATGAACCTCACCCTTCTCGGACTGCAACTACTCTGCTTAATTGAATAGCGCAGTATGTATCTATCAGCTGTCTGAGCTGACATAAAACAAAACAGCTCAAACATTCCCCTCAACTTAAATGAACAAACAAAGCAATGAAAGAAAAGTGTCTGAATGAAATTAAACTATTGATAATTTACAATGATGGGCTCCGTGCTATTTTAGCACCACTAGGGGAACGCTGTAACAGTCAGCTGCGAACCGGTCTGCAATGCTATACTGCCATTGCCATATATATTGTGATGTAGTAAATTTTCTGGGAAATCAATTGAGAGACTATTTTTGAATGAAATAACCAGACCAGTCTTTAACACAAAGTAATATACAGTATACTTGTGATCCCTTATCACAGGTAAGGTATTCACAGTATTTCACAACGCAGTCTACTGTTGGATTCCACGCGTTAATAGGACCACTGCAAAGCTACAGACACAGGTAACTTATGTGATCAAGCCGTGTTGTACTTTAAGAAGGTTTGCAGTGAAAGTGTCTTTCCTAGTTGTGTGTTACTGCAAAGGAGAGTTGTCCTTAACAGTTTCTTCCAATCAGCATTCTTCATGGGCATCAGGAGAAATCAAAATGTGACCAATCACAGTTCTTGTGGTCTCCGTGTCGTACTGTATCTCAGTGACGGCTTTAGCCCTGGCGTGTAGTTACCTTTATTAGGCCTACATCTGTAACCACTTAACACAGGACTATGAACTATGAAGATATGCTATAATGTCTCTGCGTGCACAAACATGAAGAAAAAAGAGATGAGTGTGTGTGTGTGTGTGTGTGTGTGAAGAGGGATGGGAAGGGATGCAGGGAAGTTTGACTAAATGGCTTGTTGCCTCAGTAAAGCCCAAGTCATGCGTGAGAGAAATTCAGAATTGAGCTTCTTGTGTGTTTAATGGCCCAGAAAGAGAGAGAACAGAAGACAAATCAAAAGGCACAGATAACACATATTTGAAGTATCATGTGCGCTGTATGGGATGGCTTTTTGTTTTCTTTCTTTCACATTGCAGACTAGCATTAACTACCACATCCCGAGTGGAGAACAGGAGCGAGTGCTCACAAATGTCAAGAATGGAGGAGTGAGATGTATTGTGTTGAGGAGGAGGCAGGTGAGAGAGAGAGAGAGGTTGAAATAGAGGTATTGATTCTTCTCCGTCTTACCCATATTGCCTCTGAGCCCACGTAGGATGGACTTGCTGAACTCCAACAGAGAGACCTGCAGACAAAGAGAAAGAGAGGCAGCAGTGAAGAGGGATATTGTAGCTACCGGCTGCACAGACAACGAGAGAGACGGGCAGACAAGGACAGAGCCAATTCTCTCTGCCTCTGTGCCTCTGCTTGTTTGTCTCGCATGTATACAGAGGTATCTGTTATTCCCTTGGCATACACACATGCTTGACACACTCAATACACACACAATAATAATGCACTCTATTGAACACAAACATCTGTGACCTCCCTGCCTCCAAAGTTCAACAGGAATCAGCTGAGGCTGAGTAAGAAAGGAGAAACATATCCTCCTCTTCTCTGCCCCTTCTTCATGTCAACATTCCTCCAGATATTCATTCCTCTGTTATTCCTCTTCTTACTGTACAGCCATGACTCCATCAGCACGCCTCTTTTTGTTCAAACGTATATCTAAATGCACATTTTTGTCCTTCACCAGCACAAAGAGGAGACAGTGGTACTGTTATTTCTTGCTCTTGACAGTCCCATCCCCTCCTGCTCTTCTTATTCGCTCCCTCTCCTATTCTCTCTCACACACAATAACAAAATACCAAGCGCTGCCATCTCCCATCAGCTGCATGCTTGGGGAATTGCATCGCAGCGTTGGCCCCAGAATAAGGACACACAGTCAGTTGTTGTTGGCGCCAGTGTTTGTCAATCACACCTACACTCAACGGTATTTCAGCCAGCGAGCTTTAAATGAAGCAGCAAGGGAGCGCTGCTGTCAAGGTCTGGTGTGCAGCGAGACGTCGGAGGGGAAGCACAAAGCGTGTGTGCTGGTGGTTAACACTGAAAAAGCCCGGCGGATGAAAGCTGTGCATAAAATCAAGTACACAAAGAGTGACTGTATGGTGGGAATGAGCAGAGACAGTTGACTGAAAGGAGAATACCAGTGGTTTTGCATGTTTAATCACACTAACCTCAAATGTGTACACACATTTATCCGTTTTTAGATTGATTGATCTTCCAGGCAGCTGTGGGTTTCCATTCATTTTAATACTGCATGAAAACCACCATCAACAGAGACCTGAAGAGACTCGACACTGACCATTTGGCTTCCTTTATTTTTTCATCAAAGTTAAACTATCATCCTTCAGTAATGTCTTCGCAATTAAAAGAATATTTTGATTACTTTCCTTGTGTTTTCCTGATGCGATATTTGAAAGCCAGATTCTGAACACCAAACCTTTTTAATGCAGTAATCTATAACATTCATCCAAAGACATCCAAGCTGTTCCAGGTTGTCTTTCAGATTTAGTCTCCCTAGACCATGCAGTAGTTTGTGAATGCAACACTTCACCATGTAATAGTAGCAAACAATATATTTCACTTAAAAAATACAGAAAACTTCAAGTTTACTGCGGTAGACTATGGCTCTTGAGTAAGCCTCAAGTCTCTGCAAGCCATTGGCTACCTGGATGTTAGGACATCAATTAATTAGCCCTCTAAAAAAGGAAACTCGTATTTGAAGCCAGAAAGTATTCAGAGAAAGACTATCGTTTGGAGTTTGTTTACAATAAAAAAGTAGAATATCACCAGCCTTTACATGATTTGTAAAGGCTAAAACAGAAAGAGGTCCAGAAAAAAACTACTGACATGATTCTTTACATCCTGTGTGTTTAGCAGTAATTTAACACACTTACTTGTCTGCGAGCTGCGAGGCTTTGCTCCCAGGTACGCCAGGTTCACGTTGGCCTTCCTGCCGTCGATGATGGGGTTTGCGTCTTTGCACGCCCGCTCTGCTGCTCCCCTGTCCACCATGGTCACCTGTTGACGGTGTCACACCATTACCGATTAATAATCACTCTTTAAGCTACATAATTGCATGTAAAATATTCTCTATCCAGTGTTGAAGTAGGGATTCCAACATAATGAAGCACCAGAGCTAGAGCAGGGAGGGGCGGCCCTGAGGTAGCTGCTGTCCTTGTCTCTCCTCGAATGATTCAATCTTTTTGCTAAATGCGTGAGGAGACACTGACTTCACCGCATGAAGACAGCTATTTAGTGTGTTTTAATGCTTCCAGTGGAGCTTATGTAGGAGGAAGATTTGTTTTTTCAGACTGGGCTGCCAAGGATGAGATACTGGAATCTACCTTGAGGGAGTGAGTTGAGGAGTGGGCAGATAGCAGTGGGAAGGGGTGGTGAAGGTTAACACACACACACACACACACACACACACACACACACACACACACACAGCAGTTACACTTAATGGTAAACTACAGCTCCACTACCAATAAATGGGACACTAAAAGTAAAACCGGTCCCGCTTCCTTTCGTTTTGCAGCATCAGACTCTGGACTCTTATGCAAACAGAGGCAGCGGATGGTTTAGGATCGCTCAAGAAGCTGCTGCAGGGAATTAAGACAGCTAAAGAGGAAGTCAGGGATGAAATGAGCATGCTGTCCTAAAACAACTCAACACAACTCTGGTCGCCTCAGCTGACTGGCTCTCTGGCTATAGAGGCAGAGATCATTTGAACTGCTTCATATTAGTCCAATCACATCAATAATGTCTTCTTATCGTTTTGTCTTTCACGCACAAACTCACAGTCACTCATAGAAACAACCAAACACATCTTGGTAGAGGGGGGGAAGGGGTGCATGGGAGGAAGTCAAAATGAAACTACTGCAGCCTTATCTTGCAGAGCCAACTGACATGTCACACCTCTGTGGCCAAGGAGCCCCCCCACCCCCTCCCCCTTTCTCTCTTTCACACTTTCTTCTGCACATAGAGCAGCCCAGTGTGTCCTTATGCTGTCTACTTATAGTCCTACTGTCTGTATACGTATACTGTGCGTCTGTCTGCGTGCTCATTTGTTGCTAGCATTGGGACCGCAGAGATAATTGATGACACACTTATGAGAAATAATCTGCTACTCATGCTTCAAGCATGTGACTGCCACCACCAGACACACTGCACATGGCTGCTGCTGCAACAAAGTGGCAGTGTGTCCAAGGCAATATGGATAGCCTAATACAATTAACTATAAAGATAAAGTCGCTTCAAACTCATTACCGGCTGCTACAGACATGACCTAGTGCAGGGGTCTTCATCGTTTTTTAGGCCAAGGACCCCTAGCTTAAAAAGAGACGGGGCAGGGACCCCCTACTACATATATTGTATAAAATTATGTTGCATATTAAACTGGGCATACAGTGACGTGTAGGGCGGACTAAAGCCTTTACACATACATTTTTATGGTGCTGACAATTTTTCTTTGGCATATTCATATATTTATACACCATGTTTTAATGTTGAAATGTGGCACAGTGAATCCTTAAGCTTAACTGTATCTGTGGATGGCTACGTTAGCTATAAGCCAGTATGCATATCATCAATGTTGTGTACATTAAAAAAACATTTTCTTTACTAATAATATTTACTACTTTAGTAGGAATAATGTATATTTTCAGACATATTTTCTTTTTAAACCATTGATCAGTAATTTGGTGCCCCCCCGCTGCAACCCTGAGGACCCCCTAGGGGTCCCGGACCCCCTGTTGAAGATCTCAGATCTAGTGTGTTCTCAATCCCATGGCTATCCAATTCAAGCCAGAGTGGCTGATAAAACCTTAATTAAACCCCATATTTCACTCTACATTTGTTCAACTCTTGATTTACTCTACCAGAACACAGCAATATAAATTAACTCACAAAGCCATATCCTCTGGACTTGCCCGTCTGTTTGTCTGTGATAACCACCGCCTCGTCGATGTCCCCGAAAGTCTCGAAATATTTCCGAAGTGAAGCGTCGTTGGTGTGATACGGCAACCCGCCGACAAAGATCTTAGTGTAAGTCGTGTCTTTCTCCATGGTAGGGTGCATTATTTCTAACGGAACCCCGACCAGCTGGCCTAAAAACAGCGGTGAACTCATGCGGCTTGAGGAAATAAAGAGGAATAATACAAAGAAAACCAAGAAAGCAGCAGAATAACTTGGTCACCGAGAGGCTACAATAACGATAACAGCGCGCCCATGGTTAAACGGTTAAAGACGCAGCCTCCAGTTCGTACACAGCTTCTGGATGTGTAGTCCTCCTGACAGGTGTCTTGGAACCTCATGTCGCCTGTCTCGGAGAAAAAAAAGCAAAGTCTTGCCTCGGTAGGCGCGTCTTGCATGCGCCCACTTCGCGTCTGGTCCAATAGACGAGCGGTGCGTCTTTTCTATTGGAGCATCCCGCCTCCTGCTCCACCCTGCTGCACGCACGCGCACGCGGAAACAAACGCGCGCACACACGTACACACACACACACACACACACACACACACACACACACACACACAGGAAACCCCCGCATAGCAACTGAAACACTTCTGCCAATAAAATGTAGACACAGTTGATTAATTGTATATCTACTGTAGTGAAGAGCATGCCCCAAATGTCATTGTAAATATTGCAAAAATATGAGTCATAAGAGATTATTTAAATATATATTTCACATGGTTTTGTGGAGAAACTGTCTGGACTGTAGCTACTGTAGATTGGGAGGAGGCAGTGAAAGCCGGGATCAAAACAGCTGATAGAAATTCAATTAAAAAAAACGACTCTTGATATAAAACAAAATATACTGAAGGTTATCTATTCATTAACAAAAGGGTTGTTTTTATTTTTGTCCAATCTTTAACTTTCAAAAATTGTTAAGGCCCATGGAGACCAAACAGACAGAGGAATAGATTAGTCTCAACTTCAGAAGACAGTCAGCTACATTGTGTAAAATGTCACCATTGTCAGTATTTGGCAACCTTGGTGTAACTGGGGGTTTGCTACTACTACTACTACTACTACCACCACTACTAGAACAAGACTGAGTCTACAGCTACACTAGCAGCATTTGCTAATTAGTGCTAAACACAAAGCACAACTGAGGTTGGTGGGAATAACATTGGTTTATGACCAAATACCTGCAAAATTAAAGTATTGGGACAAATTGAAATTTAAGTTATGAAAAGTCAGAGATCACATAATGGGTTTCAGGTCATCCTGAGGGGAACATGACTGTCTGTATCAAATTGTATGACAACGCAGCCAGAGTTGTCGAAAACTAACTATAAAAACCCAGAAATGTGAACCTGCTGGGGGCGCTAGAGGAAAAGTCAGAGGATCACCAAAGTCAGTAGGAGTCATCGTCTAAGGAACATGAACGTCTGCTCAAAAATGTATGGCAATCCATCCAGTAGTTGTTGCTGCAGATGAGGCTAAAACGAATAAAGGGTTACACTTTACTTGAAGGTATCTACATAAGAGTTGATGCTGTCATGAACATGTCATAAACAAGTCATAAACATTTATGACATAACACTTCTGTCATTAAGTGTCCTTCGATTTTGGTCATGACAAATTAGGGTTAGGGTTAAAGTTAGGGTTAGGGTTCATGTGTCATGGCACTCTTATGTAGATACCTTCAAGTAAAGTGTTACCGAATGAAGATCAAACCATTTTCATTTATTCAAAAATTAAAACACTGCAATTTTTCTTCCCCATAAAACGCATAAAATCATCACAGCATAAAACACAAATGAAACACAAATTGCCACTGAATGTCAAACCATTTGTCCAGCTACAAAGGGTTGAGTAAGTCAGCCAGTAACCTGGCAGCCGATCCTAAACTGACAGACACTGTAATTTCAATACAAATGACACTCATGTCTAAAAAGGAAAAGTTATTTAAAGATAGACTGAATGGGCCGACGGGGTTCTGTAGGTTTGGTTACCTGTAACAGCAGCAAAGTTTGGACAGCCTGGAGGTGTGCGATCTTTTCATGGGGAGCAAAATCATTAAAAGAAGGGGAAGAAATGGGGGATGATTGATGACAAAAGCTCTCACAGGGAAGGTGACCAGTTGCAGGGAACAAACAGCAGATAAAAGGAAGTCTGCAGACGGCAGCCGTCACTGACAACAGCCAGTCTGCCACACAGATGTCCTTCACACTCTAAACTTCCTCCACATGTCTAGAACGAGAACACACACAGGTTTGTGGCACTATCTTTGTGGGGACCCGTCATTGACATAATGCATTCCCTAGCCCCTTACCCTAACCATCACAACTAAATGTCTAACCTTAACCCTTACCCTAACACTAACCATAACCTAATTCTATCCCTAATCCTACAACCAAGTCCCTCAAACAGCCCTTTAAACTTGTGGGGTCCAGCATTTTGGCCCCACAAAGCTGTCGGGACCCCACAAGTATACTGGACTCCTGGTTTTTGAACCCCACAAATATAGTTGCGCGCACGCACGCGCACACACACACACACACACACACACACACACACACGGTCCTGTTTCTGCGGTAAAACACACTTCCAGTTAAATCTCCGGTATTGCTTGCTGCCTGCTGACAGACTGAACTGTGGTTGCAGGATCATCGAGTCATGTACAAAATGTAGAAATGCATGTGCAAAAAGACAGAGACAGAAACAGAGACATTGTAATGTTTAAATATAAATTTGTATTTACATCGATATTAACATCAAGAAACAAGGTAAGAAAAAGAAATGCAATAGTATTTTACATCCTGTAATAATGAGTATGTTTCCCAGATGTGTTTCTCTTTTCTTTAGCTCTAATGATGCACTGAGAGGAGTTTCTTTCCTTTAAAGCAAAACACAGACTTTTTGCTTTTGTTTAAATATGTAGATTTCATATTCTTCATTGAGACTGGGGTTTAAAAACATCTCCAAAGTATTATTCTGAGACATAATGACATCAATCATGAAACCTTTTCAGCGTAAAAAATCTCGACATTCTCTTGTGAAATAACCGTTTGCAGCACCACAATTCAACTGGCCATAAGTTCTACAGAAAGGAAGAAACAATCACAAACAAAAACTCAAACCACCTCAGCAGAACCAGACTCGTCTCTACTCTATGTCATACAGATGGGGGAATATCATATATGCAATTAAACATATTTAGTTCAATGTATATTATAGGTTATGTACGACAGTAAAAGCACACAAGTACTTGCACGATCTACGTCAGGAACTGTTTATAAGCAATGCAGAATGACAAACAAAAATCTTTGGATTGAGCATGTGTTCAAAGGTAGATTTCTCAACAAAAGCATCACAGGAAAATCCAATAAAAATAAAGGCAAACTTAAATGTCACCTGTCATAAGATTGACAGGTAATTTAGGGATTCCAACTACTTAATGTGTTGCTTCCATCACGATTAAACATCTGTGAATGAACCAAAAGGACTTATGGACAGTTATACGGTGGGGCTGATTTCTAAAGTCTTGTATCTGAGGCCGAACGATCGTATCTGCAAAAGTCAAAGCACAGAAATCTCAGGAGTGAAACTTTAAGTCACACATGGAAGCATGAGGTTCGGTTTAGAAAACATCAACCCCACATACTGGTAAGACATCTGGGCCCCTAGAAGCCTAACACAATCATGTGTCAACTCTGTTTGTATAGGCATATTTTGTGTTTCCTTTTATTTGTCAAAAGAAAAATAATTTATTTAGAAAAAATTACACACTAGCACCTCTTTAGCTAAGACTATGCCCTCAGAAAATAAAGAGTGCTTTCTGAGAGAAAGAAAGTGGCAGTATGAAAGAAAATCTACACGTACTGCTCACAAAAAGGAGGTCCTTCCTTTTCAACCGATGGTTAAAGTATTGAAAATAAAAGCTGACCTATGATGGATTAAGAAAATTACACTTTTAAATATCAAGCCTTACAATCTGTGCAAAAACAGTATGTGACCTACAAAAGCTTATATATATTTATATATAGTACATTTGAAGCTTATTTACAATTCATATTCACAGACAAAAGAAAAAAAAAAAAGCTCCAAACAAGACATCATGTCTAATACTGCAGTGCCGTCGCTTTGAGTAAATGATACTTTAGCTTTGTCCTCAGAGGAAAACCAGGAGGAAGGAATATTGCTAGAAATCTAACATACACTTTTCTCTTACAGGGGGAGCTACTATAGACATAATTTCATAATTGGCAATCAATTTTATTTCTGCACTTAACAAGTAACACTGTAAATTGGTGCCTGGTAACCAAAATATCTGCAACAATTGGATTTAAAAATTACCTCTTGAATGATTAAATGATCACGGTAAGGAATCTGTATAAATATAAGTGGTGTTTTGAACATTAATTGTCCATTTGTTTCAAGAATGATTTTAAAATGACTTAAAAACTGTTTCTCTGGTTGTAATAAATCGGTTCCACTGAAGATGAGAGCGTTGGATAAAATGTGTGCTTACTGCCTTTCTACTGGTTCTCATTTTAGAACAAAGATCATCAAGGTAACCTATTTCCAATCAGCCCCCATTACCCAGAGAGGAAAAGTTGGAACACACACACACACACACACACACACACACACACACACACACACACACACACACACACAAATGAACAACTGCTGCTATGCATTAATTCTTGGGTAAAGGCCTCTATATTGCCACAATCCTTTTGATGTTGGCCTTTCCTTAAAGTGCAATAAGCCAACAAGTAATTCACTCGTACTAGCCCAGCGGCATCCTGGAGGACAAAACAATGTGCTACTGCTTTATGACATTCATCTGAGTGTCAAAATCTGATGGCTCATCATCTAGAACCGCGGTTACTTTACGTACGCAGAGATCCTCCAGGAGCAGCAGTGAGACGGCGGGTAAAAACAAATCCCACAAAGTTCAGAAACAAGAGAGGAATCCTACATTTTAAATCTGAACACAGTTTTGTGGTACATTCGACAGAGGAGAGGATGTCTTAACACATTTGTCCATGTTCACGTCTGTGATCGACTCAAGTGTCCGTCCACCTTCACCGTTTGGTCCAGTGAGCGACGTGTGTTTACTGAGGCGCACACACACACCGCTCATAAAAGAGAGGAACATTAAACTAAACAGTCTACGAGAGGAATCACATCTATCTGACTGTCTTAGGATTTATGTGCGCATCACAGTGTTGCTGATTTTTATGAACACTGCGTGTTTTCATGTCTGTTTTCTCCAGGTTGCCAGACTGCCATTACTGGCCGTGAGTCCAAAGGAAGTTCACTCCCCCGTCTGGTGGGAGTGCAGCACTACACACAGACACACACCGCCTGGTCCTCCACACACACTCCAGTGCTGCAGCCGTGTCCTAACTCTGAACAGAGATCACAGTGAGGCAAATGCTTCTGTCACGATGCTCAGCAGTATTTCTGGATTGAGAGGAGGAAAAGAGACAAAAGGTGAGGAAGTGTAATTGACCAAAAGCTTTGTCTGTCCTCTAAACAGCTACCAGAATCAGACAGGATAGGTTCACACATTTGTCCAAATTGCCCAGGTGTACATTGAAATGGTTATTGGTGATGTAATTGTTCCTTCTGTCTATACTGGATGCAAAGAAATCTCTTCTTTAAGTAATTTCAATTTAAGCAAGAGGAATAAATCTTCAGTCCTCAGCTGAAGTTAATATAAAACTTCAACAGTCTGGGTTGGAAAATAAAATGGGTCTTTTTCAAAGTTACAGTCTTTTTACTACAAAATTCCCTCTTTGTGTTTCCACAGACAGTAGACATGTTTCCATCCAAATATAGCCTCAAATTTTAACTGAACCTCCAGAAAATCGGCAAAAGAAAATGCAAACAAATGCAGGTTTCGATCCACTACCATTATGCAACTATTAGTAGTTGGTTCATTGAAATAAACAGCCGGTGGCACTAATTCTCCAGTTGGGTGCCACTAAACCATTGCAGAAGAAGAGGACGCAACGAGATGCTGTCTGTATTGTAACATAAACTTGAATACATGTGAACCTGTCCTTTAAGCATTCAGACTCTCCTCCCCTCTGCACCTACCTGATCAGGCCCCATCGGCATGCGTCCCATCACCATTGGGTTCATACCCATCTGCCCTCCCATCTGGCCCATGTGACCTCCTCCTCCGCTGGCTGGCATGCCCCCGTTCATCATCATGCCCCCATACTGGCCTGGATTCGCCTGTTGCCCAAACTGCTGCTGCCCCGGAGGTCCCTGCTGGCTAAACTGCTGCTGAGGGTACGAACTGGTGAAGGAGAGCGACAGGAAGGATTGATGGGTTTAACTGTATGCATTCAAGAAAAGAAAAACTGAAGCCAAACTTTATCCCTTATCTGACAACACAGTGTTGCAGTACCTGACATAAATGTATTTGATTTCATACCTGTTGCGTCCCATGCCTCCCTGCGGCCAGCCTTTCATATCTGCCCCCTGGTACATGGGACCGCCCTGCGGGTGCTGCTGCATCATGGGGTTTTGAGGCCCCAGGCGGCCGGGCATCATGGCGTTAGAAGGACTGCCGCCTGATGGGCCGAACGAGGGGTCTCCCTGTTGGCCCATCCCTGAGGAGAAAAATCATCCAGCCTCAGCTCACTCCTCTCTCCACAGGAAATAGATAATAGACATGGTGATATGGTCATATGGTGATAAATGAAGATAGATGATTATCCTGTTGCCTGGGAGTGTGCTCGGATACTTACTATCCCTTCAATAACAATATTTGGTCTGATTAAAAAAAAACAGAGACAAGGGAGATGTACATGGACAGCCATCTGACAATTCCTGCCAATCTTCTTTTTAATATGACAAATGTAAGACCAGAACCTTGCACTACACAGACTAACCACCAGGGAGCAGCAGTATTCTGTTAGGCGCCGGTCTCAGTAAACTCACCATAGTTCCCACTATAGCCGAACTGCTGGGGGCCCGGCTGGCCCATGTTTGGCCCTCCCATAGGGTTCTCCATGCCACCAGGAGCCGTAACGTTTGGAGGGGGACTGAATCCTCCTGCGGCTGCAGCAGCGGCTGCTGCCGCATGCTGCTGCTGCTGTTGCTGCATCAGCATCATCATGCGCTGCCTCCTCATCTGCATGGTGACCATCTCCCTGCTGCGCTGAGCCATCATCTGAGCATTGAGGAAGCCCTGCTGCATGAAACAAACATAATCAGAGAGTTTGAGGAGGGTTGACTGTTGGTATAAATATATTTCGAGCTTTAATAAAAAATATAGGTTATAAAATAAACAGTATGTAATGTTAAAAAATGGTTGGGTGATAAGGTCTATTACTCTCTTGGACAAAATTCTGTGCTCAGCAGGTACTTCCTGCACTAGCTGATGAGGTTCAACCTGCCACAGGATCGGTTAAGTCTAGATTCTAAGCAGTCTGTTCTCTGTACGTTCATCAGTGTCTGGTTTAAATTGACTACCAAACAGGACAAGAATGGACTACGACGGACAATTAGGTCTGCTGAAAGGATCAGTACTTATAAAGTCTTATATCACAAAATCAGTATTACATTGATTCATCTGTAAGATATAACCAAAGGGTTTTTGTCATCTACCTGTCCTCCCATGCCAGGCTGCATGCTGGGCCTCATTCCAGGGTTGCCTCCTGGGTTCTCCATCTTCATGCCCATGCCCTGCCGTGTCTGATTCATGAACTAAGAAAGGAAAAATAAACATGCAACATAAGATGGAGGAGCAAATGTTACTCTGACCGTGTCCCATTTGCATACCGTATATTTACAGATGAATACATATATGCTTACATAGATGGCGCAGTTAGAAAAGAAATCTCTTGTACGACTAACATTTTTGGAAGGCAGGGCAAAGCAGATTTATTTATATATTTCAGCAACAAGGCAATTCAAAGTGCTTTAAATTAATGAATTAACATTAAATAGCAGTTAATAAATCATAAATTAAAGAGACTATAAAAACAGCTAAAATAGAATAAGACAATAATAAAAGTTAGTGTTTTTTTTCTAAGAAAGAAATTAAGAAAAAAGGCAGCATCAAAAAGAAATGTCTTCAGCCTTGATTTAAAAGAATCTAGAATCAGAGTTGCAGCAGACCTGCAGTTTTCTAGGAGCTTGTCCCAGATATGTTGTTCATAAAATCAGAACACTGCTTCTTCATGTTTAGTTCTGACTCTGGGGACAGAAAGCAGACCTTTCCCAGACGACCTGAATGGTCTGAATGGTTGATAATGTAGCAACAGATCAGACAGAAATGTATTTTGGCCCTAAACCATTCAGTGCTTTATAAAACAAAAGTAGTATTTTGAAGTCAATTCTTTGAGAGGCAGGAAGCCAGAGTAAAGACCTTAGAACGGAAGTGATTTGATCCACTTTCTTGGTCTTGTAATAACAGAACATAATGCATCAGACGCCACTTAAGCAAACTTAAAAAAAGCCATTGGTAGCAGGTATACTATGTGTTTCCAAGTTCCTATCTGCATATTGGCATTTATGGCATTTGTATACACATACATTTGTAATTATCCAGTGTTAGAACACAACATACTAACATGGTTAGATTAGAATTAGTATCTAGTATTGGGTCAACTGGGAAACCATCTAACTGTTTGCATGTAAGCTGACGAATCAGTGAGCTTCCTGTTAACATACCTGCTGTCCCTGCAGCCTCTGTTGCAGCTGGAGCCTCATGGGCTTGTTGGCTGTCATCATCCTGGGTCTCATCATGTTGGCACGAGGGTGCCCCATGCCACCCATTCCACCCATACCAGGGAAGCTGCCACCTTGGCCCATCTGAGACAGCATGGGCCCAAACCCACCCTGCTGGGCCTGTCCCTGCATGGGGTTCCCTCCATAGCCAGACTGCATAGGCATGGCGGGGGGTCCGGGATAGCCCTGGCCATAAAGAGGCTTCTGGTCCAGCACCATGGATGGGTCCTGCCCTGGAAAAGGCTCCAGCTGCTGCTCACTTCCCTGGTTCTGGAGCAGACAGGATAAGAGGACAAAAAGAGAACTTTGTCAAACCTCTCCATCTAATTGATTAATTTCCAACTGGTTGGCTCTGTAATTGTCTTTTTGTAAGCAGCACAGTCAGATCCCTCTGGGCTCATCTATCTCCCTTCAGTGAGAGAACAGTCTGAACACAGTGAGTCATGACTGAAATATCTAATGCAAAGATGAGAGTCAGAAGAGTCATGACATGCAGACTGGTCATTTCTCTTTTCACTTTACTTCTAGAGGGATCTAGAAGAGCACTGAGCTGAGAGTGTCGTTACTTTATCTCTTTACGTCTTTTATGATGACCTACCTGGCTGACGAGGTCTGGGATGCCCAGGGCTCGGTCTATCTCCTCCAGAGCGATGCCGTCTGTGTTATTCAGCAGAGAGTCCAGCTGGTCCAGAAGTGCCCGCTCGTCGCTCTGACCCTCACTGGTGGTGGGAGGCACCAGAAGATCATCTAAGGTGTTTCCAAACTGGCGTCTAAAACACACACACACACACACACACACACACACACACACACACACACACACACACACACACACACAAAAAATGAGGTTTAGTATAAACTCCCTCCTGATGTTATTGCAGCTAATCAGGAATGAATACAGATGTTGCACTGACCTGTTACCCTCCATGCCCATTATAGTGTCCGGCCAAGTGGGGGACTGGTTGGGCTGGCCCTGCTGGC